>NC_134469.1:50872368-51018405 GCF_964194025.1 Convolutriloba macropyga
GGAATATTTTCTGGAATACTACAACGAACTGACTTCTTGCACTTGGCATATCAGATGTGGATGTCCTATTGGTACTTGTTCTGTACAGAAAACTACTCAAACTGTGACTGATTGAATTGTTATGGGTCTAAAGAACCCCTGGGTTTACTCTAAAGTCTATATTATTATTATTATTTTTATTATTATCGGTCCTAATGTCGGGGGACTCATAGCTCCCTGGTCGATAATTCGCGAAATACTGGTCCAAATACAATGTCATATATATAGTTTTAAAGCTTATTTTAAGGGCAATTGAATGAGCTATGTGCCGTCCCGATGCGATTTATACTTTGGTCAGAATTCTGGATTTCAAGTACCGTACCCCCGAAAAATGAGGTAGGCCTGACGCTCGTTCTCTAATAACTTTTTTTTGAGAGCACGTAGGAAGCTGCTTTTTTAACATGGGTTAGCTTATCCTGTCTGCTAACTAACGTTTCTAGTCCCGTCTAATTTGAGCCCGATTTCGAAAAGTTCTTAGCGATCGAGTATCAGGTACATACCTGGTGCTCAATCCAGGTGGTACATGCATGTGACTTTTCGGATCTATTCTTATTCCGTTGTAAATCACCCCCGACTTTGACAAAATGCATTTGCTGATCCTTGTGAAATACTTCTGTGATGAGTTTTCCGTGCCATATAAGCCCATCATGCTTCAAGTTTTTCAGGGCATTTTCCTTATGGAGCGTAAGTGTCTCGTAAAAATGACACTCCGACTCTGACTCAAAATTGTTGTGGTCTATTGAAGGACTGGTGGTCAATCTGTCTATCTCATGTTTTAGTTGTTTAATGGAAGGCCACAAGTGTCTATCGCGACTATTTTCCGGTAATCTGAATTATTAACAATGGACCATACGGCAACTGTATTTTTTTTTGTCGGGTTTTTACCATTATACCTTCCTCACTCCTTTGTGATTGAGTTGTCGAAATAGGCAGCTACATATACGGTTTCCGATGTTTTTGAGACCGCTCTAATTAGTGAAGTCTCGCTGCGATTGATACTATAACTTGAGGAAAATTTTTAGGTTTTCTGACAGCGTTACTCGAAAAATTATGATTAGGACAAATTTTGAAAGTTTTTTATCAGTTTTTACCGAAGTGTCGAAGCTGAAACGATTGTGGATTCTATCTACCTGCTGTTTTCTAGGGATCAGGGCCCCATCTGCGTGACACAAGAGGGTTGAGCCAGAAAGATAAAGAGGTTGCAAAAGCCGTTGATGACCGGAACCTAGCCTTCATGAAAAATCGCTTCTGGTTCTTAAAGTTCGAGAACAAGTCAACCTTAGTTGTAAATTGCAACTTCAGTAATGCATTGGGGCTGAACAACGAGCAGCGGGTAAAAATCAAGGCAGGTTACTTCATATATGAACTTTTTTGAAAATAATGCCTTGATTTGTTTTCTGTATTTTGTCAATATATGTTATATATAGAAGGTTTCCGTTTTTTAAAGGCTGGAGACACAATTGATGTCCGAGACGTCAAAAAGAACCCCAGAACAGGCTCCTATATATGGTCAGCTCTCGTCAACGCTGTCGGCCACAAGGGATTTTGTGATGACGAGGAGCAAAAATATCTAATATCACAAAGAAACGATAGTCAGGCAAGTGATGAGCTTTCGTTCCAGCTCAGTACTGACCCTAACCTTACAGCACTGGACCCACGCAACCAATTGATACCGGGCCCTTCCTCTGCGCACTCCTTGGTTTCTAAAAGACTGAACTTCAGTCAGTGTTTGTCGAGCGAAGCAAACAACACAACAATTTTGAACCCTGATTTGAGTAATGCTGTTCACACCTCAATGCCTGATCTCGGCGATGAAGATCTCCAAAGAGTTTTGGGTGACAATGATCTGATGATAGATGAAGAGGAGGAGGTAGAGCCAGTCTCTATAGTTCGACAGGTAAAAGTGTTCGCCCTCAGATTTTTGTTTTCTAATTTATGCTGCTATTAAGGAAAGCCCTTCTTTAGACCAACAGCCAACCCTGCTACAGTTCCCTTAAGACATCAACACCAGGGATTCCCCGCAAGTCTCGTAAGACCAACGTGTCAACAGAGGGTCTAGAGGGAAATGAGCTTTACAGAAAGCTGCTGGAAGCAGTGAATTATAGTGTCACTGTCCAGTCGGAATTGCGGGACACCGTCGCTGACTTGAACAATGCGGTGAAGGACCTGAAAGCATCAATCAGCTCACTTGCTAATAGAAATTACAATGAGCTGCAGAACCATGCAAATCAGCTTAAGATAATGGTCAGTTTGTAGAGATCTTGCACTTGGAAATATTTTTGAATTGTTTCTTTTAAATATTCGGTTTTCTTGAAAAGTGGTTTTCCTTGTCGGTGGTTCATAAAAACGATGTCCGATTGTTTTCTTCAGAATCAGCAGATTGCCCGTTTTGGTCTCCTGCTGCCACAGCCAAGGCAATTTGAAGAGGGATCACAACCCTCACTGCTTGTGTCCAAAGGACCGAACAAAGAGTTCGATCTAGCGACCATCACCGGCAAGTCAGCGGCCTCAATAATGCGGCAGGCAGCGAATAAGTTGTGGACGCTTGATGAACAAAAGAACTTAATGCTGTCGCCTAAGGCTAATCCAAGAAGTGGTGCACCTGCACGAAGGGACTACAGTCCAGTTCGAAAAAATCAAATGAAGGGTAAAGATGCGTTAGAATTTTCTGGAGACGTTTTGAGTTTTGAGTTGCAAAGATTTGACGGTTCTCTGGTCTCAGTGTTAATTTGTATTTTGCTATCTCCTCGTTTTCTGGCGCAAAAGTATGCTGTGAATGGTCCATTCTTGTTTTCTGTTATAGAACTCTTCAGACTCAAGTACAGCGAAAATTGGCTGGCTATGTACGAGCACGCGAAAGTCAGCTACAACAACCGGGCCAATGAGCTAAAGTCAAACGAACGTAGAAGTTTTGGCAATGTTGAGACACCTGTTGAGGGAAATGAACAACCTCTACAAGAAAATATCGATCCGCAAAATGAGAATTAGAATTTGTGAAACCAAGGACTGCTTGCTTTCTGAACTCAATTCTTTCTTTCCTTCTTAAGCTCTTCACATGTCTTCTTTCTCTCAAGCACTCCTATTTTCCATGTGCTGGTTTATCTAGTTAATGCGTTCCTATAGTTGAGGACTAATTTATCAAGACTTTTCTGAGAATCAACAGATTGCAATTCTTGAATATCAATTTTGGACTGTATATTTATGCTTATCTTCTAAACAGATTTTGTTGTTCAAAAGTTAAAAATTAATAATTTTGTTTGTTCCTTTCCTCGTTGCTACGCTCAATTTAAACTATTTCAACAGCTATCAGCATTTGTTCCCTATTAGTGAAGTGTTTGCTTGGGTGTTTTTAATCTCTCGAAGTTTGTAGCAATAGTTTTATTTCTGTCGGTCCTTTCTATGCAGATTTTCACTGAACCGTTTGTGTTGACTGTTTCCAAATAGTTATTGATGATTAAATTTTGAACAGCGGGGAGGGGTGTCAAATCATGAAACCATGCAGACTAATATTGGAAAAGGGAGAAATTTTTTTTTCTAAAAGTACGGCTCTTAGGTTCTTTTTAATGAAGTTTTACTTTTGTTTTTCAAAAACGTACCTCCTGTGCAGCCCTCCCGGTAGCTCGATCTCGACAACGTTACCCCGCCACACAGCTCAATATCAGTAGTAATTGAAGAATTATGTTCTTTCTCATGCTTAGTTTTTATCCTATACGCTGCTTCAGTCATTTTTCTTTTGTTGAAAAAAGATACGTAGTTTCAGTTCAATGCTATCGAAACAAGTTGACTGGGCCATGCTCAGCCAATGTGATCTGTATGCCGTCAAGCGTAAAGTTGAAAACTGCTATCGGAGCGCTGAATGTATAGTGAGACCTCTGTCAGAAAGGCGATTCGATCACCTTGTTGCGACGACAAAATTGTGGCGCGAAACGTACGAAACGGTTTTCTCCTCCTATGCAAACTTAGTGCCAAATTTTAAAATTGATCTCGATAAACACAACGGCTATCGTCTGCTATACGTTGGATCGGAGGATTTGAAACCATCAGCGGTAATTAAGGGTCCTGTGGGTTTTGTGAGACCAATTCCGAATGGAGTTACTGATTGGTCCGTCATGTGCTCGGAAAGAACTGGAGAAACTCTCTTGCTAGTGGGGCCAGTTCGATTTGTCAATTCAGACTGTAACCCTAATTGCGAGTACGACTACTCTAGCGTCTCGGGTGTTGTGCAATTGAGAACAAAGAAACGAATATCAAGTAATTCTGAGATTTTAGTCAAATATGGGCCCGATTTCTTCGAACAAAATTCCTGCAAATGTCAGACTTGTGAAGAATTAGAAGAGAAGGTGTTGATGGTTTTAGCAGGTTTTCTTAGTGAATTTGTCAGAGATTTTGTACAGGAGTCTGTGGCCGAAGAGAATAAATTGCTATCTATAGCTCCTGTCAAACCTAAGAAAAAAAGGTTGAGTCAGAGGGAGCTAGTGGAAATGTACAACCGAATAACCGAGGTGCCTCCTAGTGATCCTTCGGGTGACTCGTCTGCTGCAGTTTCTCAAAGTCGATATGTAATAACTCACAGAAGCTCTCCTCTAGAGGTTCTTGAATCATCTGGTAACTTGGAGCCGCATGTGGATGATAGCCCGGATGAAAGTCTGTCATCTGATCTAGAAGTGGTCTCTGAAGTTGGATCGATTGTCAATAAATTTCCCAGAGCTTCTTCTCCTCTTTGTTATCGATCCTTTGATTGTTCGTTATCGACAATACAAGAAAAACCCGAAAGTCCCCAACCGATAGACGCAACTGAGTCTGCAGGAGGAACTCCGCTCTTTCCTATCAGTACTGTTACCGTGCAGCAGGCTACTGCTCTCCTGGACTTGTTCAGTTCCCGTTTCTCTCTATCGGACGAAGCCTCGATAGCTTTGTACTCTGTTACGCAAGCTCTTCTTCCAACGGATAATTGTTTGCCTTCTGGCCATTCGCTGGTGCGACAAATGAAGCGAGATCTATCGAATCAGACAAGGGCAAGTCTGAATAGTTTGAACGGCAACGTAATTATCCTCAACTTTCGCAACCAGTTAAAAAAAATTGTTCAACGAAATTTACGACAAATTTTTTATTATTCGCAATTCAGGAGAGAAAACGTGAAACAAGACCTAAATCCGAGTATAGCACCTATCGCTTGCATTCAAAAGAGCACACTAGAACTGAATCTTCTGATGTCAACAGACGGTGTTAATATTAAGAAGTCCACGTACAAAAAAGAGTTGTGGCCTGTTTGGCTTCAATGCTCTGATATGCCACCAATTTTGCGCATGTCTCGCAAAAACATTGTTTTGTCCTGTCTCTTTGTTGGTTCTGGTGCTCCAAACTGGAATGAGATCGTTCCTCGATTAAGAGCTGAACTTTTTTCCCCAATCGAAATTTCTACCCCGGATTTTCCGAAGATAACAACATCTTTCAAAGTTAGACTTCTGGTGACCGATTTGGTTGCCAAACCCCATGTTTTAAACATGGTGCAGTTCAATGGGTACTTTGGATGCCATTTTTGTACCGCTGAAGGAATAACTATAGGAAGAGCACATGCGTATTATCCCTATAATCAGTCGGGATCAATTCGAGAGACAACTTTGCATAGCCGGTACGTAGAAGCTGCAGAGCTCAGGTCAGCAACCTCATCTGCATCCTGTTTTGGTGTAAAAGGCCAGAGCGCTTTTAGCGATATCGTGTCTGGTCTTCCGCTAACAGCGCCCATAGATTATATGCATTGCATTTTGCTGGGAGTGTTTCCAGAATTGTTAAAGCATTTGCTGAAAAAGATGGCCCCAACTTACCGAAAAGAAATTAACGATTTGGTTCCTTCTCTAACTTGCCCACGAGAACTCATTACCTATTCTCGCAAAATCCGATCGCTTGATGAAATTAACCAATTTAAAGCCAATGAATTTTTCAACTGGTTGTTTTATCTGAGTCCCGTAGTTTTTTGGAAACGAATTCCCAAATTTTTGTATGACAATTTATTAAGTTTTGTGTTTGGCGTTCGGTTGTTGCTTGAATCCAGTAAAGAAGAAGATGTTGTAGTTGCTGAACGTCTATTGAATCAGTTTTGCTCTAGCGTGGTTGATATTTTTGATGGAAATGAACGAGTAGAAACCATCAATGTCCACTCCCTTCGCCATCTACCTACGCAAGTTCGCAGATTTGGGCCGCTTTTTTCTTTCTCGGCGATGAGTTTTGAATCTGCGAATAGGATTTTAGGCGAAGTATTCACAGGATCGCATCACGAATGCGAAGTTGTTTGTCGACGTTTCTTACAAAGACAGCGTTTGCTTGATCTTCATAATAAGTCTGAGGAGAGTGTTTTCGGCGGATTGGTCACACAACTGCTTGGCCAAGAAAATTTTAATAAATCAGACTTTTCAGCGTTCATGCTGGAAACGGAAAGTTTGAAAATGGGTCGTCTTCTATATCCAGAGGCAACATTTCTGAATCGTCTATTGGTGAATAAAATTTATTTCGACTCCCCTGCTTATTCTCGTGCACCTTTTTCTGGCAAATGCAACAGCTTTGTTCGTTATAAAAGGAAAAATGTCGAGTATTTTGGACAAATTCTTTATTTTATAATACTTCCAAATGCGGCTTCTGATAGAACGATTTTTGCCAGTGTCGCTGAATTTGATGTTGTGCAAGAAGTGGGCCCTGTGACAGGTTTCTTTTATTTAATCAGAAAAACTGAGCGTGAAGATCTGATTAATGTAGACTCTTTATCCAAAGTGTTCTGTGTTTCAATAGCTGGAGAGTGTTTTGCGATGAAACTTTGCAATGCATTTGATCATTCTTAGTCTGTTTTCGGAATGTTAATTAAATTGTAAATGTTAGATTCTGTCCTCAAAAGTTTTTCAAAGTTCTTGAGTTATAATTAACGAGTTACAAAAGTAAAAAAAAGTTGCCCTTCTTGTGGTATAAATTTCAAAACATATGCTCGAAATCAAATTACTTTCAAATTCTGTTGCCTGAAGCTATTACACAAGTAATGGCTTTAGTGTTTAGGCTCATAACGCAAGTTATGGGTCGTCACATTCCGGTTTGAATCTCTTTGGGATATATGTTAAATCTTGAAGTATAAATTTTAAATTACTTGCATTAAATCTAATAGCTTTCTTCTAGTTGCCTGAAGCTATTACACAAGTAATGGTTTCGAATGTTTAGACTCATAACGCAAGTTGTGGGTCGTCACATTCAATTTGAATTTCTTTGAAATATATATTTTCATTCTTGTATAAATTTCAATTCATATGCTTAAAATCAAATTACTTTCCTCCTGTTGCCTGAAGCTATTACACAAGTAATGGTTTCTAGTGTTTAGGCTCATAACGCAAGTTATGGGTTGTCACATTCCGGTTTGAATCTCTTTGGGATATATGTTAAATCTTGAAGTATAAATTTTAAACTACTTGCATTAAATCTAACAACTTTCTTCTAGTTGCCTGAAGCTATTACACAAGTAATGGTTTCGAATGTTTAGACTCATAACGCATGTTGTGGGTCGTCACACTCAATTTGAATTTCTTTGAGATATGTATTTTCATTCTTGTGGTATAAATTTCAAAACATATGCTTAAAATCAAGCTAATTTCCTCCTGTTGCCTGAAGCTATTACACAAGTAATGGTTTCTAGTGTTTAGGCTCATAACGCAAGTTATGGGTTGTCACATTCCGGTTTGAATTCCTTTGAGATATATACTTTCATTCTTGTGGTATAGATTTCAAAACATATGCTTGAAATCAAATTACTTTCCTCCTGTTGCCTGAAGCTATTACACAAGTAATGGTTTCTAGTGCTTAGGCTCATAACGCAAGTTATGGGTTGTCACATGCCGGTTTGAATTCCTTTGAGATATTTATTTTTATTCTGGTATAAATTTCAAAACATATGCTTGAAATCAAATTACTTTCCTCCTGTTGCCTGAAGCTATTACGCAAGTAATGGTTTCTAGTGTTTAGGCTCATAACGCAAGTTATGGGTCGTCACATTCCGGTTTGAATCTCTTTGGGATATATGTTAGACCTTGAAGTATAAATTTTAAACTATTTGCCCGAAATCTAATAACTTTCTTCTAGTTGCCTGAAGCTATTACACAAGTAATGGTTTCGAATGTTTAGACTCATAACGCAAGTTGTGGGTCGTCACATTCAATTTGAATTTCTTTGAAATATATATTTTCATTCTTGTATAAATTTCAAATCATATGCTTAAAATCAAATTACTTTCCTCCTGTTGCCTGAAGCTATTACACAAGTAATGGTTTCTACTGTTTAGGCTCATAACGCAAGTTATGGGTCGTCACATTCCGGTTTGAATCTCTTTGGGATATATGTTAAATCTTGAAGTATAAATTTTAAACTACTTGCATTAAATCTAATAACTTTCTTCTAGTTGCCTGAAGCTATTACACAAGTAATGGTTTCAAATGTTTAGACTCATAACGCAAGTTGTGGGTCGTCACATTCAATTTGAATTTCTTTGATATATATATTTTCATTCTTGTATAAATTTCAAATCATATGCTTAAAATCAAATTACTTTCCTCCTGTTGCCTGAAGCTGTTACACAAGTAATGGTTTCTAGTGTTTAGGCTCATAACACAAGTTATGGGTTGTCACATGCCGGTTTGAATTCCTTTGAGATATATATTTTTATTCTTGTGGTATAAATTTCAAAACATATGCTTGAAATCAAATTACTTTCCTCCTGTTGCCTGAAGCTATTACACAAGTAATGGTTTCTAGTGTTTAGGTTCATAACGCAAGTTATGGGTCGTCACATTCCGGTTTGAATCTCTTTGGGATATATGTTAAATCTTGAAGTATAAATTTTAAACTACTTGCATTAAATCTAATAACTTTCTTCTAGTTGCCTGAAGCTATTACACAAGTAATGGTTTCGAATGTTTAGACTCATAACGCAAGTTGTGGGTCGTCACATTCAATTTGAGTTTCTTAGAGATAAATGTTAATTCTTGAGGTATAATTTTCAAAACATGCCTAAAATCAAATTACTTTCTTCTAGTTGCCTGAAGCTATTACACAAGTAATGCTTTCGAATGTTTAGACTCATAACGCAAGTTGTGGGTCGTCACATTCAATTTGAGTTTCTTTGAATTAAATGCTAATTATTGAGGTATAATTTTCAAAACATGCCTAAAATCAAACTAATTTCCTCCTGTTGCCTGAAGCTATTACACAAGTAATGGTTTCGAATGTTTAGACTCATAACGCAAGTTGTGGGTCGTCACATTCAATTTGAATTTCTTTGAGATATGTATTTTCATTCTTGTGGTATACATTTCAAAACATATGCTTAAAATCAAATTACTTTCCTCCTGTTGCCTGAAGCTATTACACAAGTAATGGTTTCTAGTGTTTAGGCTAATAACGCAAGTTGTGGGTCGTCACATTCAATTTGAATTTCTTTGAGATATGTATTTTCATTCTTGTGGTATAAATTTCAAAACATATGCTTAAAATAAACTAATTTCCTCCTGTTGCCTGAAGCTATTGCACAAGTAATGGTTTCTAGTGTTTAGGCTCATAACGCAAGTTATGGGTCGTCATATTCAATTTGAATTTCTTTGAGATATGTATTTTCATTCTTGTGGTATAAATTTCAAAACATATGCTTAAAATCAAACTAATTTCCTCCTGTTGCCTGAAGCTTTTACACAAGTAATGGTTTCTAGTGTTTAGGCTCATAACGCAAGTTATGGGTCGTCATATTCCGGTTTGAATCCCTTTGGGATATGTGTTAAATCTTGAAGTATTAATTTTAAACTACTTGCCTTAAATCTAATAACTTTCTTCTAGTTGCCTGAAGCTATTACACAAGTAATGGTTTCGAATGTTTAGACTCATAACGCAAGTTGTGGGTCGTCACATTCAATTTGAATTTCTTTGAGATATGTATTTTCATTCTTGTGGTATAAATTTCAAAACATATGCTTAAAATCAAACTAATTTCCTCCTGTTGCCTGAAGCTATTGCACAAGTAATGGTTTCTAGTGTTCAGGCTCATAACGCAAGTTATGGGTTGTCACATTCCGGTTTGAATTCCTTTGAGATATATACTTTCATTCTTGTGGTATAGATTTCAAAACATATGCTTGAAATCAAATTACTTTCCTCCTGTTGCCTGAAGCTTTTACACAAGTAATGGTTTCTAGTGTTTAGGCTCATAACGCAAGTTATGGGTCGTCATATTCCGGTTTGAATCCCTTTGGGATATGTGTTAAATCTTGAAGTATAAATTTGAAACTACTTGCCTTAAATCTAATAACTTTCTTCTAGTTGCCTGAAGCTATTACACAAGTAATGGTTTCGAATGTTTAGACTCATAACGCAATTTGTGGGTCGTCACATTCAATTTGAATTTCTTTGAGATATATGTTAATTCTTGAGGTATAAATTTCAAAACATATGCTTAAAATCAAATTACTTTCCTCCTGTTGCCTGAAGCTATTACACAAGTAATGGTTTTTAGTGTTTAGGCTCATAACGCAAGTTATGGTTCGTCATTTTCCGGTTTGAATCCCTTTGGGATATGTGTTAAATCTTGAAGTATAAATTTTAAACTATTTGCCCAAAATCTAATAACTTTCTTCTAGTTGCCTGAAGCTATTAGACAAGTAATGGTTTCGAATGTTTAGACTCATAACGCAAGTTGTGGGTCGTCACATTCAATTTGAATTTCTTTGAAATATATATTCATTCTTGTATAAATTTCAAAACATATGCTCGAAATCAAATTACTTTCCTCCTGTTGCCTGAAGCTGTTACACAAGTAATGGTTTCTAGTGTTTAGGCTCATAACACAAGTTATGGGTTGTCACATGCCGGTTTGCATTCCTTTGAGATATATTTTTTTATTCTTGTGGTATAAATTTCAAAACATATGCTTGAAATCAAATTACTTTCCTCCTGTTGCCTGAAGCTATTACACAAGTAATGGTTTCTAGTGTTTAGGCTCATAACGCAAGTTATGGGTCGTCACCTTCCGGTTTGAATCTCTTTTGGATATATGTTAAATCTTGTTTATAAGTTTTAAACTTTTTGCACAAAATCTAATAACTTTATTCTAGTTGCCTAAAGCTATTACTCAAGTAATGGTTTCGAATGTTTAGACTCATAACGCAAGTTGTGGGTCGTCACATTCAATTTGAATTTCTTCGAGATATGTATTTTCATTCTTTTGGTATAAATTTCAAAACATATGCTTTAAATCAAACTAATTTCCTCCTGTTGCCTGAAGCTATTGCACAAGTAATGGTTTCTAGTGTTTAGGCTCATAACGCAAGTTATGGGTTGTCACATTCCGTTTTGAATTCCTTTGAGATATATACTTTCATTCTTGTGGTATAGATTTCAAAACATATGCTTGAAATCAAATTACTTTCCTCCTGTTGCCTGAAGCTTTTACACAAGTAATGGTTTCTAGTGTTTAGGCTCATAACGCAAGTTATGGGTCGTCATATTCCGGTTTGAATCCCTTTGGGATATGTGTTAAATCTTGAAGTATAAATTTTAAACTACTTGCCTTAAATCTAATAACTTTCTTCTAGTTGCCTGAAGCTATTACACAAGTAATGGTTTCGAATGTTTAGACTCATAACGCAAGTTGTGGGTCGTCACATTCAATTTGAATTTCTTTGAGATATATGTTAATTCTTGAGGTATAAATTTCAAAACATATGCTTAAAATCAAATTACTTTCCTCCTGTTGCCTGAAGCTATTACACAAGTAATGGTTTTTAGTGTTTAGGCTCATAACGCAAGTTATGGTTCGTCATTTTCCGGTTTGAATCCCTTTGGGATATGTGTTAAATCTTGAAGTATAAATTTTAAACTACTTGCCTTAAATCTAATAACTTTCTTCTAGTTGCCTGAAGCTATTACACAAGTAATGGTTTCGAATGTTTAGACTCATAACGCAAGTTGTGGGTCGTCACATTCAATTTGAATTTCTTTGAGATATGTATTTTCATTCTTGTGGTATACATTTCAAAACATATGCTTAAAATCAAATTACTTTCCTCCTGTTGCCTGAAGCTATTACACAAGTAATGGTTTCTAGTGTTTAGGCTCATAACGCAAGTTATGGGTCGTCACATTCCGGTTTGAATCTCTTTGGGATATATGTTAAATCTTGAAGTATAAATTTTAAACTATTTCCCAAAAATCTAATAACTTTCTTTCTTGTTGCCTGAAGCTATTACACAAGTAATGGTTTCGAATGTTTAGACTCATAACGAAAGTTGTGGGTCGTCACATTCAATTTGAATTTCTTTGAGATATAGGTTAATTCTTGAGGTATAAATTTCAAAACATATGCTTAAAATCAAATTACTTTCCTCCTGTTGCCTAAAGCTATTACACAAGTAATTGTCTCTAGTATTTAGACTCATAACGCAAGTTATGGGTCGTCACATTCCGGTTTGAATCTCTTTGGGATATATGTTAAATCTTGAAGTATAAATTTTAAACTACTTGCATTAAATCTAATAACTTTCTTCTAGTTGCCTGAAGCTATTACACAAGTAATGGTTTCGAATGTTTAGACTCATAACGCAAGTTATGGGTCGTCACATTCAATTTGAGTTTCTTTGAATTAAATGCTAATTATTGAGGTATAATTTTCAAAACATGCCTAAAATCAAATTAATTTCCTCCTGTTGCCTGAAGCTATTACACAAGTAATGGTTTCTAGTGTTTAGGCTCATAACGCAAGTTATGGGTCGTCACATTCCGGTTTGAATCTCTTTGGGATATATGTTAAATCTTGAAGTATAAATTTTAAACTATTTCCCAAAAATCTAATAACTTTCTTTCTTGTTGCCTGAAGCTATTACACAAGTAATGGTTTCGAATGTTTAGACTCATAACGAAAGTTGTGGGTCGTCACATTCAATTTGAATTTCTTTGAGATATAGGTTAATTCTTGAGGTATAAATTTCAAAACATATGCTTAAAATCAAATTACTTTCCTCCTGTTGCCTAAAGCTATTACACAAGTAATTGTCTCTAGTATTTAGACTCATAACGCAAGTTATGGGTCGTCACATTCCGGTTTGAATCTCTTTGGGATATATGTTAAATCTTGAAGTATAAATTTTAAACTACTTGCATTAAATCTAATAACTTTCTTCTAGTTGCCTGAAGCTATTACACAAGTAATGCTTTCGAATGTTTAGACTCATAACGCAAGTTGTGGGTCGTCACATTCAATTTGAGTTTCTTTGAATTAAATGCTAATTATTGAGGTATAATTTTCAAAACATGCCTAAAATCAAATTAATTTCCTCCTGTTGCCTGAAGCTATTACACAAGTAATGGTTTCTAGTGTTTAGGCTCATAACGCAAGTTATGGGTCGTCACATTCAATTTGAGTTTCTTTGAATTAAATGCTAAGTATTGAAGTATAATTTTCAAAACATGCCTAAAATCAAATTAATTTCCTCCTGTTGCCTGAAGCTATTACACAAGTAATGGTTTCTAGTATTTAGGCTCATAACGCAAGTTATGGGTCGTCACATTCAATTTGAGTTTCTTTGAATTAAATGCTAATTATTGAGGTATAATTTTCAAAACATGCCTAAAATCAAATTAATTTCCTCGTGTTGCCTGAAGCTATTACACAAGTAATGGTTTCTAGTGTTTAGGCTCATAACGCAAGTTATGGGTCGTCACATTCAATTTGAGTTTCTTTGAATTAAATGCTAAGCATTGAGGTATATTTTTCAAAACATGCCTAAAATCAAATTAATTTCCTCCTGTTGCCTGAAGCTATTACACAAGTAATGGTTTCTAGTGTTTAGGCTCATAACGCAAATTATGGGTCGTCACATTCAATTTGAGTTTCTTTGAATTAAATGCTAATTATTGAGGTATAATTTTCAAAACATGCCTAAAATCAAATTAATTTCCTCCTGTTGCCTGAAGCTATTACACAAGTAATGGTTTCTAGTGTTTAGGCTCATAACGCAAGTTATGGGTCGTCACATTCAATTTGAGTTTCTTTGAATTAAATGCTAATTATTGAGGTATAATTTTCAAAACATGCCTAAAATCAAATTAATTTCCTCGTGTTGCCTGAAGCTATTACACAAGTAATGGTTTCTAGTGTTTAGGCTCATAACGCAAGTTATGGGTCGTCACATTCAATTTGAGTTTCTTTGAATTAAATGCTAAGTATTGAGGTATAATTTTCAAAACATGCCTAAAATCAAATTAATTTCCTCCTGTTGCCTGAAGCTATTACACAAGTAATGGTTTCTAGTGTTTAGGCTCATAACGCAAGTTATGGGTCGTCACATTCAATTTGAGTTTCTTTGAATTAAATGCTAAGTATTGAGGTATAATTTTCAAAACATGCCTAAAATCAAACTAATTTCCTCCTGTTGCCTGAAGCTATTACACAAGTAATGGTTTCGAATGTTTAGACTCATAACGCAAGTTGTGGGTCCTCACATTCAATTTGATTTTCTTTGAGATATATTTTAATTCTTGAGGTTTAAATTTATACGATATCTTATTATATGATTTTCTTTGAGGTTAATGTTTAGTATTGTTTTTCTTTCCTTAGACAAGAATCGTATTCGTCGGAGATTCTAATCTCCGTGATGCTGAGGGGCTGCTTGCTCTAAATGAGCGAGTTCGCCGTTATCGGTAAGTATTGTGTTATGTTGTTGGCTTTGTCATGTAAATTTACTGACTTTTCTCTTGCTTTTTGCAGCCCGTCTTATAATTGCCAGGGCGGCCGGAGATCCATTCATCTCAGAACATTGACCAGTGATCTTCTGAAATACACTCACGTTTTCATCATTTGCGGTGACAACGATTTAAACTCATCGAAAGTTGACGAAATCTGTAGAAACTTTGAATATGTCATTAAAGCGCTGCATCCGCGCATTGTTAGATTTAGTGGCTTTTTGCCCAGAGCGGATTTTGATCCGGATCTGAGGACTAAAAGTAATCCTTATTTAGCTGAAAAGCTTAAAGATAGATACAAAAGCCCAAGACTTATAAAGAAAAGCGACTTTGACGCGAAGGGTAGAGACAAGTTTCACCTTCGGCACACCAAAAATGGACTCAATCACATGATGCAGCACTGTTTAAGCTTTCTAGTTGACTCTTTTGGTGAATTACTATAAAAACTGAGCTTTAAATATGAGCTTCTGAAAAACTGAGCTATCTGAACTCTTCCTTTGTAGTTGTTCTAAAAGATTTCTTTGTAATTGCAATCTTCTGCCTTGTGTTTTTCTTTCTTTAGGGGAAGAAGATGGAGCAACATTTGATCCGCTGGAACAGATGAAACAAAGGGTGATTATTATTATTATTATCATTATTATTATTATTATTATTAGTTTTATTATTATTATTATTATTATTTTATTGTTTCTTATTAATATTATTATTACTATTATCATTTTTATTAATATTTTTTTCTTTATTCTTATCATTATTATTATTATTATTTTTTTTATTATTTTTATTTTTATTATTATTATTATTTTCTTTATTCTTATCATTATTATTATTATTATTATTATTATTATTACTATTATTATTATTATTATTATTATTATTATTATTATTAATTTTATTATTCTTATTCTTCTTATTAATCCCATTATTATTTCACTTTTATTATAATTTTTTTGTTGTTCGTCCTATTCTTTCTCTTTTTCTTGTTCTTGTTCTTCTATTCTTAATTTCTTATTCTTCTTGTTTTTGTTCCTATTTTTATTCTTCTCAGCATTATTATTATTATTATTATTATTATTATTATTATTATTATTATTATTATGATTATTATTATTATTATTATTATTATTATTATTATTATTATGTATTACTATTATCATTATTATTACTATTATTATTTTCTTTATTCTTATCATTGTTATTATTTTTATTATTTTTTTATTATTGTTTTTAATTTTATTATTCTTATTCTTATTATTCTCATTATTAGATCACTTGTTTTATAATTTTTTTGTTGTTCGTCTTATTCTTTCTCTTATTCTTGGTCTTATTTTTCGTCTTATTCTTAATTTTTTATTCTTCATGTTTTTGTTCCTATTTTTATTCTTCTCAGCATTCGTATTCTTTTTCTTATTACAATCATTTGCAAAAGATATTGCGATCAAGATTTTTGTGAAAGAAGATATTGCGATCTGTATTTTTGCGAAAGATTTTGCGATCGAAATATTCCAAAAGATATTGCGATGAAAAGTTTTGCGAAAGATAGTGCGCTCAAAAGTATTGTGGAAGAAATTGCGATCAAAATATTGCAACCGAGTTTTGCGAAAGAAGTTATTGAGACCGAATTTTTTTGTTGAAGAAGATATTGCGGTCGAAATTCTCGATAAGCAGTATCTTGTTTTGCAATATCTTTGGCAATATTTTGATTCCATTACCTTCTTTCGTAAATTCGTTAGCAATAACATTTTTCGCAAAATGTTTTATTGCAGCATCTTGTGCAAAATCTTTGCTCTATTTTGATCAGAATATCTTCATTTGCAAAAACTTCCATCGCAATATCTTTCGCAAATTTTGTTTGATTTGTTTTTATTAATATATTATTATTTTTACGATTATTATTATTATTATTTTTGGAAATTACTATTACTATTATTGTTGCTGTTGTTCTTCTTATCATTGTTCTTATTTTCATTGTTTTTATTATTATTATTCTTATTTTTTCTCTTACTCTTATTCTTGTTCTCCTTGTTCTTGTTCTTATTCTTCTTCTAATTCTTTTCTGTGTTATTCTGCTTCTTGTTTTTGTTCTTATTCCTATTCGTTTTCTTACTCTTACCATTATTATTTGCAAAAGATATTACGGTCAGAATTTTTGTGAAAGACGATATTGTGATCGAAATTATTGCAAAGAAATTTTGCGAAAGATATTGCGATTGAAATTTTTGCGAAAGAACATATTGCGATCAAATTGTTTGCGAAAGAAGATATAGCGATTAAAATATTGCGAACAATTTTTGCGAGAGAAGATATAGCGGTTGAAGTATTGCAAACGACTTATGTGAAAGCAGATATTGCGGTCAAAACTTTTCCGAAAGAACATATTGTGGAAGAAGATATTGCGATCAAATTGTTTGCGAAAGAAGATATAGCGATTAAAATAATACGATGTTCGTATGTTTCTTTAGTGTGTTCTCGTTTTCTTCGGTTTTTTTTCGTTCTGACCCCAAAAACCTTAAACCATAGTCAATTAGGTCTTAAAAGACAAGCATTTTTGTGTTTGGGGTCAAAAACGAAAAAAAAAATTAACTCTGATGACTTTATTTTTAAACGCGATGTTCATATGTTTCTTTACTGTGTTCTCGTTTTCTTCTGTTTTTCTTCGTTCTGACCCCAAAAACAATAAATCATAGTCAATTTGGTCTTGAAAAACTAGGATTTTCATTTTTGGGTTCAAAAACGAAATAAAATCAACTCTATTGTCTTTATTTTTAAATACGATGTTCATATGTTTCTATAGTGTGTTCTTGTTTTCTTTGATGTTTTTATGTTCTGAACCCAAAATCTTAAATCATATTCAATTTGGTCTTAAAAGACTAGCTTTTTTGTGTTTGGGGTCAGAAACGAAAAAAAATCACCGCTTTTGATTTTATTTTTAAATACGATGTTCGTATGTTTCCTTAGTGTGTTCTCGTTTTCTTCGGTTTTTTTTTCGTTCTGACCCCAAAAACCTTAAACCATAGTCAATTAGGTCTTAAAAGACAAGCATTTTTGTGTTTGGGGTCAAAAACGAAAAAAATTAACTCTGATGACTTTATTTTTAAACGCGATGTTCATATGTTTCTTTACTGTGTTCTCGTTTTCTTCTGTTTTTCTTCGTTCTGACCCCAAAAACAATAAATCATAGTCAATTTGGTCTTGAAAAACTAGGATTTTCATTTTTGGGTTCAAAAACGAAATAAAATCAACTCTATTGTCTTTATTTTTAAATACGATGTTCATATGTTTCTATAGTGTGTTCTTGTTTTCTTTGATGTTTTTATGTTCTGAACCCAAAATCTTAAATCATATTCAATTTGGTCTTAAAAGACTAGCTTTTTTGTGTTTGGGGTCAGAAACGAAAAAAAATCACCGCTTTTGATTTTATTTTTAAATACGATGTTCGTATGTTTCCTTAGTGTGTTCTCGTTTTCTTCGGTTTTTTTTTCGTTCTGACCCCAAAAACCTTAAACCATAGTCAATTAGGTCTTAAAAGACAAGCATTTTTGTGTTTGGGTTCAAAAACGAAATAAAACCAACTCTATTGTCTTTATTTTTAAATACGATGTTCGTATGTTTCTTTAGTGTGTTCTCGTTTTGTTTGGTTTTTTTTCGTTCTGACCCCAAACAGTTTAAATCATAACCAATTTTGTCTTAAAAGAAAAGCATTTTTGTGTTTGGGGTCAAAAACGAAAAAAAAATCAGTTCTGATGCCTTTATATTTTGAATACGATGCCTCTATTTTTCTTTTTCGTGTTCTTCTTTAGCTGTTTTTTTTTTCGTTTTGACCCAAAAACCGTCTAATAATACTTTATTTGCCTTTAAAAAAAGATTAGTTTTTCTCTGGGTCAAAAACGAAAAAAAAATCAGTTCTGATGCCTTTATATTTTGAATACGATGCCTCTATTTTTCTTTTTCGTGTTCTTCTTTAGCTGTTTTTTTTTCGTTTTGACCCAAAAACCGTCTAATAATACTTTACTTGCCTTTAAAAAACGATTAATTTTTCTCTGGGTCAAAAACGAAAAAAAAATCAGCTCTGATGCCTTTATATTTTGAATACGATGCCTCTATTTTTCTTTTTCGTGTTCTTCTTTAGCTGTTTTTTTTTCGTTTTGACCCAAAAACCGTCTAATAATACTTTACTTGCCTTTAAAAAATGATTAATTTTTCTCTGGGTCAAAAACGAAAAAAAAATCAGTTCTGATGCCTTTATATTTTGAATACGATGCCTCTATTTTTCTTTTTCGTGTTCTTCTTTAGCTGTTTTTTTTTCGTTTTGACCCAAAAACCGTCTAATAATACTTTACTTGCCTTTAAAAAATGATTAATTTTTCTCTGGGTCAAAAACGAAAAAAAAATCAGTTCTGATGCCTTTATATTTTGAATACGATGCCTCTATTTTTCTTTTTCGTGTTCTTCTTTAGCTGTTTTTTTTCGTTTTGACCCAAAAACCGTCTAATAATACTTTACTTGCCTTTAAAAAACGATTAATTTTTCTCTGGGTCAAAAACGAAAAAAAAATCAGCTCTGATGCCTTTATATTTTGAATACGATGCCTCTATTTTTTTATGTCTTTAATTTAAAAAAATTATGTCTTTAAATTTTGTCGGTGTTTTTATACTTTTTGGTCGCTTGCGGCCAATTCAGTGTTGTAGTACTCTTTTTTAACTGAGTATAGGAAAACAGCTTTTGTAGCTTTTTTGAGGTCCTGTTGGTTTTTTTTGCAAGGTCTGCCGGCCATTTTTGACGTTTTTTCGATCAGTTTTGACCTTTTTTTCGGCTATTTTTGACCTTTTCTTCGGCCATTTTTGGCGTTTTTTCGATCAGTTTTGACCTTTTTTTCGGCTATTTTTGACCTTTTTTTCGGCCATTTTTGACGTTTTTTCGATCAGTTTTGACCTTTTTTTCGGCTATTTTTGACCTTTTTTTCGGCCATTTTTGACGTTTTTTCGATCAGTTTTGACCTTTTTTTCGGCTATTTTTGACCTTTTTTTCGGCCATTTTTGACGTTTTTTCGATCAGTTTTGACCTTTTTTTCGGCTATTTTTTACCTTTTTTTCGGCCATTTTTGACGTTTTTTCGATCAGTTTTGACCTTTTTTTCGGCTATTTTTGACCTTTTTTTCGGCCATTTTTGACGTTTTTTCGATCAGTTTTGACCTTTTTTTCGGCTATTTTTGACCTTTTTTTCGGCCATTTTTGACGTTTTTTCGATCAGTTTTGACCTTTTTTTCGGCTATTTTTGACCTTTTTTTCGGCTATTTTTGACCTTTTTTTCGGCCATTTGAGACTGGATTAAGACTTGGCAAGTCTTGGCCAAGACTTGGATTAAGACTTGGCAAGTCTTGGCCAAGACTTGGATTAAGACTTGGCAAGTCTTGGCCAAGACTTGGATTAAGACTTGGCAAGTCTTGGCCAAGACTTGGATTAAGACTTGGCAAGTCTTGGCCAAGACTTGGATTAAGACTTGCCAAGTCTTGGCCAAGACTTGGATTAAGACTTGGCAAGTCTTGGCCAAGTCTGACAAGTCTTAAATGTGTTATGATCATAGCTCTGAATCAGTACTGATACCTAGACTTGCAATTAGACTTGCCCAGTACTGATATTGACTTGGCGTTAAGTACGGGTAGTTGGAATTGAAGCAAACATTGTGAATTCGTTGTCAGTCAACTGCTGCACGGTTCAGGAAAATTTCTAAAAGTTAAACCAAGAAATCATGAAAGAATAAAACTTCTTTTTGAAACTCTGCATAAAGAATAGCACTCTGCATCAAAAGAAATTGTCTTTTATGTACAGTCGGAATTCACAGTGGCCACGCATTAGTTGCCATGCTAGAGGAGACACAACAGCAAGGCGCAATAAATTCCGTGCTCGTGATGTCTCTGCCTGTTCTTCGGCAGATCCATCTCCAGTTGTTGTGTGAAAAAATACCACAGGGCAGAAATTATTTCTGTCGCCTCTTTGAAAGCTGAAAAAGCCACTACTTTATTGTTATTTCATTGCTGCAGGAATTTCTATTGTGGCTTTGAATGCTGTTTAGGTTTTAGAAGCAGCTGAAGAGCGATAGTTTGAACCATTTAAATCCAACTGTGCCGAAATGGGTTATATTTTTTGTTCCATTTGCTTTTGAGGTCGTCGGTGCGTCTTCATTATTGTTGAAAACCACGCTGAAGTAGGCGGTGGAAGTATAAACATCAGATTTTTTGTGTCTCAGTACCTGTCTGTTGCTTTCAGCAGATTTTCGCAGTTCGTTTCAAACGTTTTTGTTAGAGGCAAAGTGACTGACGGTGGTTTTGGCCAGACCGGAATGAATTAGATGCAAATGAAGACTATAGATGCAAATTTTCTTCACATTATGTCACCCATGAGAGGGGACAATTTCTAAAAGAATTTGAATTTAATATATTTTCCATCTCACCCAATGAGTTGGAGCATGAAAAGGCTATATTGTAATCATTTGAACATGGCGATGATGGTCAAGCAAGTTAATTGGTTCTTGTCGCCAAAGGAAAAACTTAAAACACGTGATTGATGTCAAATCTAACTAAAATTTGTTTTTATAAAACTTTGCCTGTTATTGACTGTTTTTCGTGAATAAGTCGATGAAAATATAGCAAGAGTAGCTACTCCTTGCGCTGATTTTGAGCTGAATAGTAGGTCACTCAAAATGTTTGCTGTCGTCTTATTGACTAAGAGTCCTTATATCGTTGCACCACATTTTGTAAGCATCACATCATTTTTACCGAAATAATGACAATCGCCAAACGTCAGTCAAAAAAAGGTTAGTTATTTGTCTCCTGCTACTGGTTCCGCGGAGACCTCTAGTTAAATCTAAAAGCTGAGAATTCCTGGTACTGGATTTCAAATATCAAATAAATGTTGAGAAAACTGCGCGCGTTGTTCTCGTGGCTGCGTCAACTTCTACGGCCGATGAACTGCGAACGATTGACTTTTCAGGCGAGTCCCACATGACATCAGTCATGCAATCAACTGCTTCGTATTTGGGGAGTCAATGAAACAGCAATACGTTTGTAATAAAAACGCGGACTGTGCTGGCCCTAGCTCTGGAACAGTTTTTGCATCCCAAAAAAAACACAGAGAGAAAATTAAAATGTATTCAAATCATGAGAACATTTATTATAATTTACTATTGTCTTTGGCTAATGCGACCAAAGGGCCAACAAAAATAAGGATATAAAGACATCGCCAGCTGATCGTACCAAAAGACGAGCAATTACCACAATTTGCAAACTGTCGCAAAAGAAGGATTTTGTTTTCTGTTCAAGGGCTTTAGCTGAACGGGTAGACTACTCCAGTCCTAAAGAATTTTTTGAAGAAAATTGAGGTATCGAGTCCTTGACTAGTATTTGCGGAACTAAAACTGGTTTCCTAGTTTTTTTCAGTTTGTTTATATCCCAAATAGGGAGTGTGTTCTCTTCTGGCTTTCTAAACGATGGCAGCAGTTCATTTTTTGGTTTCCAATAATAGGTGAGCCTTTTGCATTTGAGAAACTTCTCCATAGACAATATGGAAGAATTATTTTTAAGGTACGGCGTTGATTCGATCTTTTTCCGTCCAAACGTAACCGAATACACAAGTTTAATTGTTTCTCAAAAGTTAAAATTAAAATTTTTTCTGTTGAGAGAACTAACAGTCAAGAAAAAATGAAAAAGGTTTAATACGAAAGAGTTTAGAACTGCTTTCATTATAGATAATGGTTCGCTAATTCGAAGTAGATATATGGTTTTTTCCACAGGTAATTTTTAAGGAGTTGTTTTAATTCTTCTTGGAGATCTAAGGTTATATTCATGTGTACTCATAGATATTTGACAACATTGGCTCTTAGTTCACTTCATTACCAACGACTTTTGAACGACTTTCTTTTGCTCCTTTGTGTTACCCAAAGATAATAAACTCCTTTACTGATTGTCTTTATTGTAGCTTTAGGCCGATAAATTTTTTTGAAACCACAAGAATGTTTTGCTCATGATCTGAGTTAATTTTTCTACTCTTTATTTTGTAAGTACTATTGTGTTGCCTGCATACTGGACTGGTTCACATGATTTTTCAAGGTGATGTCTCATGTAATTTACGTAAAAACAAAAAAAAAGAACTGCCCAACCACCTTTCCTTTGGGAACCCGTCTTTTTAATAAAGTTTTGTCGGTCTCAATAATGTTGACAACTTCTTTTTGCATTCTTAGTGACAAAAACTATCAATGAGTATAATACTTTTTCATCAACTCCAATTATTACAATTTTTTAAACATAATTTATGCTAGAAAAAATTAATAGCAATTGCCCAATTCAAGAAGGCGGCTGCAACAAATTTGTTTTTGTCAGTGTCATGTCCTATACTAAGGCATCAGTTGTTGAGAGTTTTTGCTGAAACCAAATTGGGTTCTACTCAGTAACCTATGTTTGTTCATGAACTCATCAATTTGTTTTTCGCTAAAATTTCAAAAATTTTGCTTTTCAAATCAAATACCCCATATTTCAGATAAATATGGGGTATTTGATATGAATCTCTAAGTATCCGTTTCCTCGGTATAATTCTCCTGGTGAGTTGAAGTACCTTGAGCCTTTTTTGCTTTTCTGGGATGACTGATAAACAGAAACGTTCATTCAATGCGATGCAGAGATGTTTGCTTACGGTGATCTTGCGTCCTTGAAAACCCAAGGAGGAAAAAGTGACAATCCGTAGGTCTGTCAGGAAAAAGTGACAATTGCAGTCTGCCCAATTTGTTAATGCTACGGATATATTTTTGCCCGATGATGTGTCGAACACTAATTTATTGATGCTCCTGCGATTTGAGGGAGTCAATATGTTCTTGCCATTTAGATTGTTGCATATACGCAGTTGATATAATAAAAAATATATTTAATGGCAGTTTCCAACTCGGCTACAAAAACTCGCAAAACATTTTTGAGAGTATTTAAATTCATCTTTCTTTTGCATGAGTTATGGATATCAATAACTAGTCATCAAAATTTTTCTGCAGCTAAAGACCTAAAGAGAGCACAGATCTAAACAATTCATCAAAACCCTCGTCGGAGGACTGGCATTAACTTTTGTTTACGTTTTTGAAGGCTCCATTTTTTTGTAGAAGAGACTTGCATTTAGTTTCTAGTTCCTTACTTTTAGTTTTCATTGAATTTCTTGATCCATTAAATTTTGATTTACCGTGCTTTTTGATTGTTTTTTCTCGGCGCGAGTAATTCAAGGATTCTTAAAAAAATTAAAAATGTTTTGAGCATTTGGTTGCATCGGTAATTGCATCGGTAAAGGTCTGCCCAGCAAATCTTACTAAGAATATGTTTGAATTCTTCTTTGTTGTAAGAAAACTGGTCATGAATCTACTTGTGCTCAACACCGTTGCCTTCTCTGATGTTGTCTTTATATTATGAACACTTAGGCAAAACAATCGGATAACAGGCGTGAGAAATAAAAAAGTTAGCCGAAAGACACAATCCGAAACCCATAGTCAAAATGAGTAGTTATACAATTACTTACACAAATATGTGTATCTTCAGTTTTATTAGGAACATTTCAACAACAAAGTAATAGAGTTGTTTACATTTTTTCTCATATTCGCTGAAACAGATTATGTTGATATCCAACCGGGAATAATCTTTCGTCTTTTATGACAACAGTATCGGAATTTAAGACTTGAATCAAATTCATTTCAGATTTGTTTGGTAAATGACATGAGTTTGATAAGATAATATCCCCAGACGACCCGTTGCTTTTTGATTTTTCACCCATAAGCTCTCAAAGTTTTTCGGAGAATTTAGTAAAATCAGTTCTTTATTTCGGGTCAAAAACAATATTAATATTAGTGAACTCATTCTTTTCCATTTTTCTGTATTTTGTCAATTTTCGTTTTCCTTAAATGCTTCTATCACACCTTTATCATGCAAAACGGTCCTTTAACGAAGTGTAGAGTTCATGAGAATCAATTTCTGAAAACCAAGCTCCAGTGGAACAATGGTTTGGTAATAGCAGATAGTTCTTCTAACAATGTGGGTAAGCTATGGTGCTTTTAAAAAACTACATCTGCAGTTTAAATGAAAAGCGTTAATCTTGTTTTGGTTTAGCTCACAGATACTCTTAGCATCCTTGGAATATAGGATTGGCCCACGATATAGGTCAACATGCCCGTATTTAGGTAGATTAATGCAGATTTTAATAACATCAGCAAGCCATGAATGTAACTAGAGGAGAGCTAAGAAAGATTTGAGTAGAAAACTTCTGTTTTCGAATGAATTTTGAGCACTTAGATGTGCATGAAAGATTTATCGAAGTATAAAATTTTGTTCTAATACAGCGTCGGAATTTTGATCTAGGCCATGTGAAACCAATGAATTGAGTGACAGAAAACGAATTATTCGGTTGGCATCCCTAAAAGTGTACAACTCAGGAACAGAGACACTAAAAACTAAATTCTTTGTATACATTTTTTTTAATGTTTTTGTAATAACTAGGACGATACTGCATTTGATTGCTTTGATTAGCTTGATGAAAATGGAAAGCTCTCTAGGAAAGTTGACGTTTAATCACATGACTAAAGTTTGCTCCAGGAGTTTTGTAATTAGGCCTACTTTGTGGTTTATTATTAGAATTAGTAACTGATGGTTGAATGTTTGTGGTTAAAAGTCCGTTGGAGGGTAATCGGAGACGCGATAAAACCAGTTTTTCAGCAATTGGGACACGTGATCACTTTTTAAACGTACATTGTCAAAGTAAAAGTAACCGAAGCAATGATGGTTGTTAGAATTTAAAGCAGCATATTAAACATTAGCAGTTACTGACAAAATTTTTAAACTGATTATTTTTATCAAATACTTTATGAAGCATTACAGTAAATCCATCGAGTGACTTATTTGTGTTCCCCGTATTGGTCAATATTTTTGAAGGGCGGTATGTCGCATAGCAAAAAACAATCCGGATTAAATTTTAGAATACGTATATCAGTAAGCTGCACGTATTCTCTAAAATTTGCATCGGCGTTTTTAGTCTGTTTTAATACGTCGTTGGTATTATCTTGTATTGTCTTGCAATTTTTTAAATTGCTTCGGCTCGTATTCTTGTACTACGTTCATTTTCGTAATCAAGCTCCTGTAAGCATGTATGTCAGCATCTCTGGGGATCGAGGCATCGTTCTTTAATTCTCTTATAATGGTGCTTTCAATTACCAATTTTAAGATTGCTCTTTCAATTGGATTTTGGGAGCAATGTTGCGGGTCCTGTATAGTCAATTTGAGTTGATGCTTCCCCCTTCTGAACATTGTTTTGTTGTAATGGACTCATCAGACTGTTGTTCAGTGCTTTGTTCACCAGCTAATTAGCATTGTTTTGAAAAAATATCTTTTTCTAGTGATTTTGTGGAAATTTTATTATAAATTTTGTACATTTCTAGCTTATTTCGGATCATGAAAGTGCGTTCCTCGCGAATCGCCCTGGTTCTGGTTCTGGTAATAGTTGATGTAATGATGTAGAGATTTGTCGGATAAGAATTGTGTTCTTTTATGAGAACGCTAAAAAAATTGCATAATTCTAACTCATTTGATTATAAGTTTTCAAATATTCTAGGTTTGTTTACGTTGAATTTAAAGTTTTTTGTTGGACGACGTAAAAAAAAGAAGCTACTGTTTTAAGTGAAAGTTTATGCATGCGAACTCTGCAGGCGAATAACGTTCTTGAAAAGAGAAGATTTAGTTTTCTTTTGAGAAGATCATATAGGTTTTCTATAAAAATTCGACAATTATATAATCTTACAAGTTCACTATTTGTCAATATTGATAAAATTCATTTCTGTAGACAACAGAGAATATGTTCCCAAGGCCACAGTTTGACATCAAATGAACCAACTCATGAGGATATTGCAGAAAGGGATATATCATGCACGTGTTTCAGTTCAACAAAGCCCTTGATTGGCTGATGAGATTGGGCACCTTTACTGCTTAAGTTTTCAAATATTAAGTCAATGCCAAATTGCTTAAACTCAGTGTTCCATTCCGAAATTCAGAGATTTGTCAACCACTGAATTCAATAATTTGTACAAATAGAAAACGAGAGAAACATCGTAAACTATGTGACAAACTGAATCAAACAAGACATGAGAGGTCTCGAATAGCCAGAAACAAATTGAGTTAAACCCGCTTTGAGGTTTGGCGGTGAATTTTTGTAAGAAATGCGGTGAAATGCGGTTAAGAAAATAATTTTCACGGCGTATTTCTTACATCTTTTTGCGGTGAATCGCGGTGAATTATTTTTTTTTCACCGCGCGTTCTCGATGGCGGTGAATTATTCTTTTTCACCGCATCTAGCGATGAAAATAAATAATTCACCGCTTGAGAGAACGCGGTGAAAAAAAAATTCATCGCATTAAGCGGTGAAAAAAATATTCACCGCTACCGAGAACGAACGCGCTGAAAAAAAATAAAACATCGCGATTCACCGCATTCACCGCAAAAAGATGTGAGGAATACGCGGTGAAATTTTTTTCACCGCATTTCACCGAATTTGTTACAAAAATTCACCGTGTCTTCTATCAACTCCCGGCTGAATTTTTGTTACTTGAATCAGAGTGGTGAAGTTTTGTAAGATCTTACCATTGGAACACAATATTAAGTGAAATCAACGTTAATTCTAACGCAGAATTAATTAAGGCCAATGCAAATTTATTTAAGATTTACCCTAAATCTAATGCAAAATTATGTAAGAGATACGCCAAGTTCAATGCAAAATTGTATTTCAACGCAAAGTTATGTAGGATTAGCGCTCAAGCTTAGATTTTACATAAGTTCAATGCATACATCTTACATAATTTTGCGTTTATTAGCGTTAACATCTTTGTCTGGGGTCGAACAGCACTGAATTAGTTTTTTCACCTCATTTTACATTTGTTTGCCATAATAGTCTATGCGGTGCATTATTGTAAGAAATACGGTGAGTTTTGCGGTGAATTTTTGTAAGAAATGCAATGAAAAGCGGTGAAATATTATTTTTCACCGCATTTACCGCAATCACCGCATTTTCTTACAAACATTCACCGCATTTCTTACGAAAATTTACTCAAAACCTCGACCCGGGAAATTTAGTTGTGACAATGTTAATTGAAGTTTAACTCGAAAGCCCTGAAGCTACTTCAATGAATGGGGAATATGTGATTTTCCATAACCCACCTCAGTCTGATGCTATGTTCACCTCAACCTTAATTTTAACCGTCAAGAACCTATCACTTTAATGAGAACATTAATTGTACCTTAACCTATGAAAAAGAAAAACATTAATATTTTTATTGTTTTTCCAGCTTGGGAGACTTGTTTTAGTGTTACCTTTAGTTGGCGTTTCTTTTTTTTAACAGTGAATGTAAACATACCTTAATTTTCAGGTTCGTAATTGGTAAAACACGGATATTCGGGAAAAGTTATCTGATCAGTTGTGACAGTTCTTTATCTAGAGAAAAATTCAAAAGCTTTTTTTTAGTTTTCAGATTTTAAATATAATCGATTTTAGTTGAAACTCATTATAGTGTCAATAATGTTAGAAATGCAGCCAATGGTCAGAGGGAAAAAAATTTAACTGGTAAAATAAGAAAAAAGTTTTGATCAGAAAAATCTACTTGAAGCAAGAACAAACCAGGTTTAAAAAGTCCACTTCATCAAGCTATTTGCTAGCTGGGGTCTTTGGGTTTCGAATTAACTGGATTTGGGTTTTAATAGAAAACCATTCTTTTTTGAGGGGGGCATTAAAATTTGAAAAAAGTCTTCTGGTCGCGACACTCCTTTTGAAATAATTTTTCATTGCCAGGATCTATATAATTATATTAAAGTACTCTAAAAATTAAAGCCTAAAAGGGAAGCTAGGGAGCAAATTGGCAGGGTAGTTTGAGATGTTGTCACTGAAAGAAAACATCATTTCACATAATCTTTGATCACATTTTGCAATACTTACTAAATTTGTACAGTGTTTTCAACTTTTAATGGATGAAAATAGTGATTTCTAGCGAAATTTTGGTGAAATATAAAAAGACGACACAATAAGGTAAGATGTATGAACTTGATTTTTCAATATTTGGAAACCGAAGCAGTTTAAATGATAAAGAATTCAAACTAGTCCAAATAGCCAAGTAGTTGTGCAATAAGTTTCGATGAGTAATAAAGATGTGCAACAAAACAGATGATGCTTAAAGAAAGTTTAGCTTTGCACCCAAAGCATAGGTTTTTAGAATTCAGTAAAAAAATAACACTATCTGACTAATGTTTTGAATTCGAGCTGGTAGTTCATAGAACCAAGAGTCCAAGTGTAAAGAGACAAAAAGAAATGTTCAGGGCTGTATATCATCGAGCGCTTACCTATATAATTTGGTTACCAAATCAAACTTAATTTACTCATAAAACTTCGTTTTTTCTGTTTGATTTTTTGTTCTGTCAGAGATGCATTTTTTGAGACTGTGATAATTCTTACCATCAAAGTGCATTAACACAAGAATTTTTACTTATTAAAAAGTAAAAATCATAACAAAAATTTAAAAATTTGAATATGTTTTGTAATCAGCAAAAAACATTTGAATGCTATGCATTGGTAGTAGACTTGAACGAGAGATCGTTCTAAATCACGCAATGGCGGAAAAACTGTAATTGAATGAACGTTTTTTTACTTCAATATAGTTTTTTTTAGAAAAAACAAGAATTTTTGCATTACTTTATGTTTTTTGACAGATTTTTTCACAGCGTAGTGATTACAAAGTTTATCGTCTTTCCTTGGAACAAAATTATTATAAGAACGTAACTTAGCGCTACTCTTTGAGATATCAGACTTTTTGTTGAAAAATACTCATTCTTTTCAAAGAACACAAATGCAACCGAACTAACCGAAAAAAGCTTATGAAAAGCTGATATTATCACCCATTAAGGAATCTCTCAAATGATTTAAAAGTTAGTTGGGACAAGTGAAGTTCAACATAATACAACAAAATTGCCCTAAGGAGCATTCAAAGAGTAATAACACAGATAAGGAGGAAACATAGAAGGAAATATGGTTACCGTTTAGTTGAGGGAGCTGAATTATTAGTTCAATAAACTCCCATACTTTCACATAATGATAATACTATACAATACAAAAAAATGAAATAAATCATATTGATTTCTTTACTTTTCCGGCCTACAACGACTCATAGTCTCTTCTATTGAGATAAAATTGTCAGTACGCTTTTTTGTTACGCTTCTAAATGTGTTTTTTCAAATAATTATTCTCGGTGTTTTTCCATTGAATAGAGAATCCAACGAGGCTGGATCTATGAGAAAATAGAACTGAGATACAGTGTCTTGGATATGTGACCAAAATTGCAAAATGGACAACGGTTTTAAAAAAGCAAAAATTTTCAAACAATTTTTTTGAAAAGTTTTGCAAATGGGATGGTTTCGATTAATTATACGGGCATTGATGGTTACAAGCATAGGAAACTATGTTTTTTTGTATCATTGTAATTTTTTCAAAAAAAACTAAATTAAGATTTATTTTCAATACAAATAAATCTTAGGCCGCTTTAGAACAAAAAATAGACGAGATTATTTCTAAGCTATTTGGTACTTGTTTGATAAAAAAAGTGCCAACCAAAGTTTTTTTTCTGAGAAACGTTTTTTGAAAGAATCGGCCGAAAAAGGGTTTTCGTTTGTATTATAAAGCGCGGGAATATTTCTGTTCCCACTTTTGATCCTCAAAAATTTTAATCGATTGTTTGAAGACCAAATACTCAAAAGGACCTATTCCTTACATGAAAACTTTGTATTGATTTGTTTTTAGCAATCTAAGATAGTGAATTTAGAGAACAAATTTTAATGTTTTGCTCACTCGCCTCACCGATTACGGAGATCTCTACCTTTTTCTGAAAAACCCTCTTGCATCTAAGGTATCAACCAGAAATTTGTATCTGCAGTGAGATTGGATTTCTGCTGCTTTCCAACCAGCAACTCATACTTGCAAACATAATAGGCTAACTATTTTACTTAACGTTTTTAAGCCATAAAACTTGTCCTTCTCCTGAATATTAATGTTGTATTGTATTTAGATGATGTCTAAGATTGCTTCAAAAAAATTGTTAGAGAAAAAAGCTTAAATAACCGCGTGGTTTTGGCAAAACAATATTTCTCCAAATAAGTTTTGAACTTAACAAAAATCTAAAAAAAATACTGACAAAATTTAAAAGTCGTTCTATCAAATTATCGCACTTGTTCTTTGAATACACGCTTTCACCAAAATTAAATACCACTATAAAAGGCTTTTATTCAAAACCTAGTTGAACATAGTACAATGAATACTTTTAAATGTGTGAAACGTTTCGGTTGCGACGGTGAGTACAATATTCGCGAAGTTAACCGTGAGCAAAATTTAATAAAGTTGAGGTTGGGTGCAGTTTTCTTCCTTTAATTACTTGGAACACACTGCGAAAGATGATCCACACTAAATTTTTCTCGTGTGAATTACACAAAAATCGCGTATTTTTACCCGATTTCTCGTGTGAAAACGGACACACGATTTTAGGCTCATTTACACAAGAAATTGTGTATTTTCACACGATTTTCTTGGGCTTAACCATAAGATTTTTCATGTGAATCACACGATAAATCATGTAAAAAACACACGATTTTTCACGTGTTTCCGTCGGAATTTCATGTGAAAGATCACACGTGCAAAACACATGATTTTTTGGTTAATTTCACACGAAAAACTTTGGGAAATTTACACGATTTATCGTGTGATTCACATGAAAACTCTTATGGTTAAGCCCGAGAAAATCGTGTGGAAATACACGATTTCTCGTGTAAATGAACCTAAAATCGCGTGTCCGTTTTCACATGAGAAATCGGATAAAAATGCACGATTTTTCAAGAGATTTAACCTCAATTCTCGTGTAAATATTGTTTTCCATTCTTCAACTAAAAATTTCGTTTTTCGTAATGAATTTTGACTAAGCAAACGCCAAACAACCCCTATCGGTTCTGAAAACAGGAATGACGCAGTCAATTGGTTTCGCCCTGAGTTTTCTTTAAGGTTGAATGTTATCACTAAAAAAAGCCCAAAATAGCATGAAAATACAATTGACAGAACCGTCTTGTGTTCTAAAAGAAATTGGGATGAGTAAAAGACCCACAGAGGTTGCAATATTCAAGAAGCATTTTGAGCCTATAACTCTTGAGTGCGCTACATCTACGTTGAACACATTATCCATAAAATTTTTAAACTCTTTTTAATTGGGTCTTTTTTTGGGTGGTTATCAACCACGGCATAAACTTCCAATCCAGACAACTAACGCATAGTCCTTTGAGCTCACCAGACTCTCTTTTTAAATGACAAAAACAAAGAAAAAAAATGCACTTTATACCCAACTTCTGTTCTAAAGGAAAATGGGACGAGGAAAAAATCTGAATTTTCTATAAAAATTGCTTCATTTCCTCATACATTCATTCACATGAAAAATCATGTAATTTCTCATCACACGAAGAAAATTTTCTCGCGTGAACTCACACGAGGCGCATTTTCCACACGAAAAATTATGTGATTTTTCATCACACGAGAAAATCGTGTGATTTCACACGAGAGATTTTTAGAGTGCAACATCTTTTCATAGGTCGACCCATGGTCTTTTCATATCCAATATCGATCAACCACTGTCTTTTTTTCAGTTGACGCACGGTCTTTTCATATCATAATCAACATCGGTAGACTACTGTCTTGCCATATTCACTGTCCTTTCAAACCTTATACTGTTGAGCCTCGATTATTAAAAATTTCATATATATTTTTAATTGATATATAAGCAAAAATTCAAGTTCCAACTTTTGAACCTTTGCCCAGAATAGCAGATGACAACAATTTTGATGAGCTGAACCTCGCAGCAGCGCAGAAAACTATGCCAAATGAGAAAATTTGGTGAGAGATCGTTACAAGATTCAAACATTTGACCTCAATTGGGGATCGGAGATCATATGACCAGCTTTGGTGATTAATTGTCACCAAACAGAGTAAATTATTGCCGTTCTTGTACTCGTAAATTAAAAACTTTTACGACAATTTTTGCAAATTCTTTTGTGCAGTGACAAAGTTTCTTGCAAACTAAAAGCAAAAGAAACCAAAAACTTAGACTATAGTGTTTGCAAAAAATGTGCTTAATGATGGCTAATTGCGGGTCGTTTCGTTAGTCGACACACGGTCTTTTCATATCCAGTATCGATCGACAGTAGTAAGATAATAGGGTGCTAAGATAGGGGGGGGGGTTATCCTTCGAATTATTACATGTGATAATAGGGGGTTAATCTTGGCGACGATATTGATTTAGATATAGCTTTGAAACTACGACCTTATGGTGGTTTGATTGGCATCGACAATTCAGCCCTCGACAAATAATTTAAATCATTCAGAATTTTGAGACTTCATGCGATACTTCACGACGCTTCCGGTTTTGTACATTAATGTAGTGAAAAGGGTCCAGGCTATTCTTACGTATTACCTTGTTCAGTGACAAATGAGTACCTTGGTCATGTGACTGGAATTGCTTTTTGTTTATACGTAAAATCCTTCAAAAATAGTGATTCAATTTGCTGGAATGTTGAAATCAGGAGCGGTTGTTCTGTTCTTGATTTTGAAGGCTTTTGAAGTAAAAAATCTGGGTTTATAATAGAAGAACTTGCGGTATCTACCGAAAATTACAACGATATAATTTCGTTTTTACCTCCAAACTCATTTAACATACATTCTTCGAGTGAGCAAAGATCTTTCCTGTGGGTATCTAAGTTCCTTCATGGTCTCTCGTGGGAGACAGGAGAGTACCTTTATCATTATTTGCAACAGATTTTTCAAAGTATAGTTCTTCGATTTCCCTTTTTTGGTTTTTACGCAAAAGGATTAAAAAACGGAAACTTTACTGCAGCTGTTACAGAGGAACGTTATCAACTTGGAAACTTTGTTCTGCCCAAAAATTGAACCTTTGAAATTATATCGGGAGACACCTGTTTGTAAATTACATGCATTGAGTTGCCCAAAACGACAGAGAAGCAAGCATTGTGCAAAAAAGAAGGCAAAACCCTTTTACCAGTGGCTGACGAATGAATCGTCTGTTCGAGAAACCAGCTCCGTCTCTACTGCAAGTGAATTTGTCTCAAAATTTGACAGTTTACAGTTGCATAACACCTTAAAATCAGTTAACGGTTACTCTTATCAAGGAAGAAAAAATTGACACAAGAGGCCAAACAGTTTTGAGAAAACAGCAGATTGTGTGTGCTGGTGCTGAAATAAAAACTTTCAAAAGGTATCTTTCTCTATTGGAGTATTTTCAATTGTACCATGTCTTTACAAGAGAAAATGAAAAGGTTGAAACTAACCCCTTTACCTACGCCCAAGCGTGCACTACCAGTTCTGATGTCTCTGGACGATGAGACTCTTCCCGATGACATCAAGCAGCTGATTAAAGAGAACAATGTAGAGTCTATTGTTTTCAGAGATAAACAAGGTTCGATGAATGCAAACTATACAATCATTTACAAACAAAGAGACAAAGACTCTGGATATCTTTCTTACGAATTTTTCATTGTTAAATAATTATGTAAAAATTCTTTGAAAGCAATTCCTTTTTTGAATAATATTATTTCAAAATGAGTCAAACCGAAGATCAATTAGAATCGGGCGGAGGCATTAATGACTTGGTGTTTGACGCCGAGCACCAAGAAAGACGATCTTTGAGATTTTGCAAATCGAGATTGCCTCGATCAGATGTTGTATACTTCACACAAATCATTATAATAATTTTCCTTATAACTGTATCTCTCGCCAAGTTGGTTTTTTTCAGTCTTGACTGTGAAGAATCCACAATTTGGTTTTCACTTCTCTCTTGTACAGTTGGATACGCTCTTCCAAATCCAAAATTATGAATAAAATTATTTCTGACACTGACCGGTTGTTCATGGCTGTTTGCGGGCCATCTTGTTGCGGGAAGACTGAGCTCATTTTCAAAATGTTATTAGTTGGCACATTTTTTCCAGAGTTTCAAACAATTTATTATTTTTATCAGCATGATCAGCCAAAATTCCAATCGTTAGAGAAGAAACTGAACATACATTTTAAAAAATTCTCCAATTTTGAGCTCATTTCAGAGTTAGAGAACTGCCTTCTCGTGTTCGATGATTCATGTGAAGAAATTTTTAATGACAAAGATTTTTCCAAATTAGCAACCGCAGGGCGACATAGAAACATCAGTGTAATTTATGTTAAACACAATTTGTTCTAGCAAAGCAGATGGTCCAGAACAATTGATCTAAACACAACACATATCATATTGTTTAAATCACCACGTGACACACAACAGATTATTTTTATTGGTCGGCGGTTGAATAATGCACAATTTCTAAAAGAAAGCTATGAGCTCGCCACCAAAGAACCGTGTGGTCATTTATTAACTAATTTGGATCCCAAAACATCAGACGTCTTGCGCTACTGTTCAAATATTGTTCCTCCAGGACCATCACTTTTTTATCTGCCATCAGCTAAAGTTGCTATCACAAGTCTGAGCGATGAGAGAGAAAGAAGTTTGTATGTTGGGGCGGCCGCTAGAGATATCGGATACAAAACTAAGAGAGAAGATCGAGAGAGCTCCAAATCATTTCATTAAATTCCTTTGCGAATGCTTGCTCAACATTGTCAACGGTAATGTTCCAATAAGAAAAAGTTTTGTAGAAGGTTATGAAAAATCATTCAGAAAACTATTGTCCAGACAAACAAGTTTGAAAGAAAAGAGGCAACTTTTTGCTAGAGAAACAGATTTGGTCAAAACTGTTGGTTTCGCTTGTCATCGTTATTTGACAAAATCGTAGTGCACACGGAAGAATCCATTTTAATTCCAAAACGAATGTTTGCTTCACATCAACCGGTAAAAAAAGAAGTTTTGGACAATCCCCTTTATAAACAGAAGGCTGCACAGCTGTCTCTTTTGCAAAGAAACCAGTCGAACTAAATGGAAAAACCAGAGAAAGCACTTGAACCAGTTGAGACAGCAAACAAAGCGATTGAAACAGCAGAAGAGGAAAAAGAAAAAACAGAACCCATGAGCGAAGACAGTGAGATTGAGCCGGTAGTGAAAAAACAAAGAAAAAGCGAAGATTTCGACTCCATATTGTTAGAGCTAGAATTTATGAATCAAAACCAAATCAAAAGATCAAAAATCATACTTGATTTGATTAACCAATCTGAATTAGTAACCATAGAGTCGAATGACGTTATTCACGTTAATAAAGAAACACTGGCATTAAAGCTTCAAAATTTCTGTACAATCTACAGCACCCAACTAAAAAAATAGAAATTGCAAAATACTCAAAAATTTTAATTGCTCTTAATATCTCACCTCATCTTGTTGCAAATACACATCCCAAGCAAATCTTGGAAGCCTCGTCTGAAAGTGAACAAGAGTTTTTCCCAAGTAGAGAACAACCCAGTCGACAAGAGCTCTTCTCTAGTAGAGAACAACTCAATGGCTCAAAACCAACCCAAAAAATATATAAAGAGGAAACGGACCAAACGACAGACAAAGAAGAGACCAGTCAGAAGATGTGGTCTTTTTTTTCCTGAAGTAAAAAAATTGGATCAGTTTTATTTAAAAGGACCAGCTTCGTATGGAAGCATAAAGCGACTGCAGACTCAAAGCAAGCTCCCTATAGGTAAAGTCCAGTCCTATTTGGAGACAAAGCCGTCTTTCACAAAGTACCGTTCAATTCGATTAAAATTTCCCAGGCTTAAAAAGTTTTTGTAAAAGACATTAACGAAATTTGGTCTCTGGATTTGGCACATGTTGATAAACTGGCAAAGTATAACCGCAATATAAAGTATCTTCTAGTAGCGGTTGATTGTTTGTCAAGATATTTACGAGTGCAACCATTGAAAACAAAGTATGCAACAGAAGCAGCTGAAGCATTCAAAAAGATGATCAAAAACAAACAGCCCGAAAAAGTATGGGTTGACGATGGTACAGAATTTCTTGGAGCATTCAAACAATTGTGTAGCAAACGTGGAATTAATTTATATAGTACTTACAGCGAAAAAAGTCAGCTTTTGCAGAGAGGAACATTAGATCTCTGAAAACGATAATTCATCGGTATCTTGATGAAAAGTGGACCTATAGCTACATTGACCAATTAGACCAATTTGTGAAAACAATCAATTCAAGACTCAATCGAGTAACTAAAATTTCTCCTAACAAAGTTACAAAAAAAGATGTGCCACGACTAGTGTCATTGGCAGCACAAACAAGCTCAACTTAGAAGCCCAAGTTTTACATTGGAGACTTTGTGAGAGTAGTTAAAAAAGATAAAGCATTCAGGAAAAGTTACAAGCAATCGTTCACAGACGAAGTCTTTGAAATAACGGGAATACCAAAATTTAGCCCACCAACATACTCCTTAGTCGACGCAGACAAAGAACCAATTCAAGGAAAAATTTATCAACCAGAATTACAACTTATCAGGCTCCCTTTCATTGAAAATGTCGAACTACTGGTTTGAAGACGAGTTTACAGTTCACGTTGTTTCATCTGCTTCAATGGAAATATTTGATTCAAACACACTTGCATCATTTCGGAATTTTTTTAATGACGGAATTCAACTTGCAGGTGATTGGAGAGTGGCGCTAAGTGAAATCATATTCCCAACAAAAATAGAAAACATAGTAAACGGAAATCTAATTGTGTACAACTTAAAAGACTATGAAGATTCCCAAAAGATGTCTTCGGGAGCCAATGTTATTTCTAGACCTTACAGTGGACAACAATTTAGTTTTATGCCAGGAACCTTTGATGCAGTGGCACAACCTCTTGCTACAATTAAGCGCACAATTGGATTGCCCCATTTTTCATTCAGAGAGTTTAAGAGCTCTGGAAAATATGAATATTTAATTGGCAAGTATGAGGAAATTACATTTCCCAGCGAGGAAATTCCGAGCATTATTGGATTTAAGGGTATTCCTGACGGCAATGGAATACATATTGGGTACAAAATGATTCCTAATGCGAACAGATTTATGAAAAGTGATGATACAAAAGCTTATTATGGGGAGTTCCCAGCTGACCTTTGTGCTGGAAAGCATCTAATTTTCATCTACACCAACATAATTGAATATCAAAACGTCGGTGACACTAAGGCCCACCTTTTGCGAGTCATTGATTCAAAACAACGTCTGAAAAACGGTAGTGTTTGTGAGCTTGAACCAACTCATCGGATAGTTTTTACGAATTTAGACTATAAGAAGCTCCTAACCAACACAATTCATTCGATTTCAATTGAACTGAGAACAGAAACAGGACAATTAGTTCTTTTTTCTGGAACTGGAAAAGTTATTCTACCACTACAATTCAAAAAATTTTCCCCATAAAATGGATTCTTATTATGCTAACCAAGCAACGTCTTTGTCCCACTTCTCTGGACATTATCGCCAAAGAGGAAGTGGTTTTGGAGCCCTAGCTGCAGGCATTGGACGTGTTGCGCTGCCTTTAGCGCGTCGTTTTATTTTGCCTACAGCAAAGCGTATCGGTAAAGAGCTCTTGAAACAAAGTTTTCCAGAGATTTTGGATGTAGCTGGAGGCAAAAAATCTCCTAAACAGGCATTTAAAAATACAATATCAAAAACTGTCAAAAAACAGACAGGGGGATCTCGACGAAATACTTCACGTCGGAGGAAGTGAATACTAGTCAAGCCGCCACAGAAAGCAATCACCAAACGCAAAAAAAACCATTTCAACGCACAGAGCTCCAAAAAGAAGTCAGTCAGATTTTTTTGCCAGAGTGAACGATGATCGCTAATTTATTCCCATCAGAAGCAACTCACAGTTCTTTGGATTTATTCGAAAAACCTTCTCTCTTAGTAACATTTGATGGTAGCTTTTGTCAAAAGTTGGGCCCAGTCTACAGTCCAAATGGACCCATGTTAGAGTTTGAAGTCGCCGGTGACCGAAATGATTTTATTGACTTACAGAAAATTTTCTTGGAAGTGAAATGTAAAATTTTCCAGTCATCAGAAGCTGATTTGAGATATGACGCAGGAGCAGCACCACATGTTACAAAGACAGATGCTCCCTAATTTTGCAATAATGTGCTACATTCACTCTTCTCTGACTGTACAGTGTCTGCCAATGGACTAAAAATTTCAAATGCTAACGGAAACTATGCTCATAAAAGTTTAATGAAACAGAATTTTCAGATAACAAAGATGCAAAAAACACCTGGTTGGCATGTCAGGGCTACTCCTACGAAGAAAATCCAAGAGCGCTGTCAACTGTAGAGGTGAACAGAAGGAAAGCCTTAGTGAGGCAATCAGCTGAGAGCACATTCTACGGTAAAGTTGAAGTGGACTTTTTCAACTGTGACAGACATTTGATAAGTGGTGTGACAATTCGTATTGCATTCAGACGGTCAATAGATGATTTTGTTATAATGTCTGACGATGCAGCCAAGCACTACAAAGTAAAAATTGTCGAAACTAATTTGTATGTGCGCAAGATGACATTGAACGATGATGTTGTATCGGCTACTGAACAAACTTTATTAAAAAGTCCAGCTTCGTATCCCTACCTGGAGACTCTAACAAAAACATTTCTGGCGTCAACAGGTCTCCACAGTTGGAAACAAGAAGATATTTTTGCCCGAGAATTGATTCGTAGACTAGCAATTTGTCATAACACTAACGAAGCGTTTCTTGGTAACAACAGACCAAATTTATTTTTTTTTCCGCAATTTCGACCTTGAGCAGATCTATATTTATCGAAACGGTTTACCTGTGGCAGACAGTCCGATATCAACAAGTGATGAAAAACGTCTTTACCTTAATACAATATCGGATTTAGCTTACATCGACAATGGTCAAGGAATAAGTTTGACAGATTACCCAAACCATTTCATAATGGTTTTTGATTTGACCAGCACCCAACAAGCATCCATCCCACGATTTTATTCATCCTGAGCTTACAAAATCGTCAATTTCTATTGAGTTGAAATTTTCTGCGGCCTTACCGAACAATATAGAGATATTCATTATTGGCGAAAAAAGCTAGCACAATTTTTGTTGATAGTGCAAGAAGAGTATCAAAGAATCACATTCTGACAAACCAATGATGGATGAAGATGATATTAATGATTTAATCCAAGGCTGCCAAACTCTTAAATATAAATTCCATGGTGTGTTTGCGGCCAACAACTTTCCGAAAAAAATGAACAGAAACAGCTTCCTTATTGTTAATGCAGCAACTGCTGAAATTATTGGCACACACTGGTTACTGTTATGCAGAAAAAACAATCAGCTTTTGTTTGCCGATCCCTTTGGTCAGCCCATTTCATCGTACAAACATCTATATCAAAGAATCTTCTCTGTTGCCAACAATCACAAACATCTATCAACTCTTGGAGAAACAACCAATTCAAAGTGCAAACTCTAAACTTTGTGAACTTTTTTGTATTTATATTGCTCATTTTGTTTTCAATGCTCAAAAACTTGTAAAAATTAACTATAATGAATTGATTCGTTTTGCTTTTCATATGATGTTCTAACCTTACTAACTTGGAAAATGCATTTTTTTCAAAACTTTACTTTTTTCTTCATACACAAAGCGAACACTCAATAAATCAGAATCAATACTCAATTTTCCATATCCACTCATAAAAATATCCATAATTTGACAAAAAAGCACCAGAATGAGGCCCATACAAAATTGTTTCAACTCTTCGTAAAGTTTCACTATTAACAAAATCAGTTTGAGTTTGTTTTGATGGAGGCCGGACATTGTAGATAGTCTTTTGAGCTACTACTGGCATCTTGCACTCTGTTTGGTATTGACATTTGTTTGTTTTGTAGAGCTGCTTTTCGATAAAGTGTTGTTGTTAGCAAAAGCTGGCAGTCGTTTGCGCACTGACTGTGCATCTATTTTTTCCGCGGAACAATTGAATTCGATTGCTAATATAAGATTTGAAAACACATCTTCTTTAGTCTTCAAATTTGGTGCAGTGCAAAACAAGAATTTGAAAGCTGTATAAACGCAAGGCACAGGAAAGCTCTGATATCGTTTCAAAGTTTCGTTTTCAAAAGTAGTTGTATCAATCAGAACGTGATAATGGCTATTTACTAAATTGCAAAATTCGGAATCAATATGTGCACACACTGCATAAAAATTTCCAATAGAAAAGCTAGGTTTTTCTTCCACAATGAGAAATTTGAACTGTTTCTGAAATTGTTTAAAGTAATTTGGAGAACACTCAAACATCGTTTCCACCATCGTTGTTGACAAGTTGTCTTTGAATTTTTGGTTTCCCTGCTATTGGTGGTTTTGCTGCAGACTGCTGATCAGCCACTGAGTTCTGTATTTTGCAAGCTGAGCTGACCAAATTTTCAAACTCTCCAAGAGTTAACGAAATTCTCTGTTCAAACTCGTAATCGTGAGTTGCTTTTTTGAACAATTTCAGAAATACATATGTCCCTGTCCTTTCATAGGTTTTCAGCGTTGCCCTGATTAAGCGCTTATCAGTTTTGGAAATATCGAAATAACAATCTTCAAGCTCTGTGTCTTTAGTGGACGTGAAAGGCATAGTGTGCAGCTTGTCTTATTACTTTCAAGTGTTATAATGTGTAAAACTCTATTACAATGGGGGCGGCAAGTTGGGTTTAAACAAGTGTCGTCAAACTGCCTAATTAAATCCAAATGATTTGTGAATACAGACTCAAGTACGCCTATGGCGTACTTGAGTCTGTCTGTTGTTCAGATATTGCATAATTAAATTCAGCTGTGACCTTAGATAAGACAAAAAACATATGTGACCCTAGGTGTGTACTTGACGTCATTGGGGAGTGTAATGTGCACTGTTTATTGAAATTATATGCAGACCATATGTTTTGAGAAAATAGATGTGACCCTAGATGTGTATTTGGACCAGCAGTGCAGTGTACACTGTTTATTGGAATTATATGCGGACCATATGTTTATAACTTGGAACAGATGTGACCCTGGGTGTGTGATATAATTAGAAGCACATGTGAACCTACAGCAGTAAGGAAATTCTGATAAGAATATTGTGTACAATGAAATGCTAATACGCCATAGATAAGAAGTTTGCATTTACACACTATATATTGTATCAACCCGTGTATAATAACAAAATTTAGAGCATATAACAGAGCATACACTACCAAACCAAATGTGCCCCCAGATATAAAATCTTGAATTACAGTTGTGCAATACAACTTTAAAAATAGTTATTCATTTTCTTTAAAACTTGCGTTCAGTGCACTTTGCTTTTCTTCAAGAGTTGGTTTTAAACCGTCAAATTGGTTTTAATGTCTTTCTCAAAATTTGTACAAAATAAAATGTCCGTTCAAATACTTGCTGAATCTGTAATTTTGTTGGAGCGAACATTGGTTTATCAGAGTGTTCGAAAATTTTCTTGTGCTGATTCAACAGAAGAGACAAAGCGATGTTTGGCAAACTTACCAGCACTGTTTGTTACCTAAGCTTTCCATTAACGCAATTGCTTCTTTACCAGAGAAGACAGAACCAGCAGAATGCAGTCTTATTACATCAGGGGGACATTTACCTCCGAAAACTTTGCCAACATTTCAACATCTTGGCATGGAATCATTACCTGACGACGTTAAACGAATTTTGTTTCGTTACGATTGCGACTGTGTGCCTCTGTTTGAAAACCAGCTAGGGGCTTATCAAGCTTGCAAAAACTTAGCTGACATGTGGGACATAAAGTCATCACTTTGCTCCCCAGAAAATCAATCGTAATTGGATTCAGCCAGCTTGCCAGTAACACCAGCACTTGATCCGAGTCCCAGTTTGACACCGACTTCTAGTCCATCTCTCTTTGCGGGAATTCACAAGAACAATTCTACGGCTCTGTTCAATGACAACCCCTTTGATAAAGCGTTACTGTCAGCTACACAATTTCAAACACCAGAACCAGCACGTGTTTTTGGTGTCACAGACACGCCAAAATTTGCAATGCACCAAAGAAACGGCTACCTGAGAATTCTTTAATGGACTTATTTGACTAACTTGAAAAAAAAACTTGATGAATCACCACTAAACTCTTTTATATAGTGAGATGCTAACTTGATTTTGTTTCAATAATGTGTGATTTCAACTTCTTGAAAGCTGAATTTATCTTTTTATATCTGTTTTTACAGTTTTAAATCTGCTGAGCCAAAGAAATAAAAACATTGCTACTGATCAAGTTCCGACATGTTCAGAAAAGATTTTCATTATGACGTAGGCATACAAATTCGTTTCATAACAAAAACTCAACTACCACAACTACTATGACGTGGCGTGATTTTTCAATATTATATCCACGAATACTCTTCTCAATCTACCATAGAGATAAAACCATATGTGAGAGTATGCGGTATTGACGCTAATGACATGCTAACTCCATGCCACAGCTGTAGCATGAATTGAATTCCAAATTCAATTCATAAGTTGAAGAAATGTTCAAAAAATGAGAAATATTCAAAGTAAGTTTTCGACAAAAGGCATTTCAAACGTCAAATTTTGACACTTAATTGAGTAGATGCGCTCTTTCGCTTACACTAGAATCACCTCCCATTTGTTACTTGTGGATCAATTGAAATGAAAAGAGCATGTTTGCTAAAAAAAAACAAAAAAAACTCAAAATTTTTTTTTGACACATGACCTCTGACATTTGACCCCAAAAAAGACGGTTCAAAAAAATACTTGGGATGAAACTGATTGTTCAGTAAGCCTCAGCATACTCTAAACACAAAACATCTCATCACACTCGTCAAATTTTACTCACTCGTTATGGAGATAATTAGCCCCTAATTAGCGACTAATTAAGGGTTAATTAACCTAATTACTAATTACTGAAAAAAAATTTCAATTTTTTGCAACGGTTTTGTGATCACTGCTTGATGCCTTACATTATTGCTCATAAGCACCATCATCAAAAAATGGCTCCATCACCAATTTTCAAAACATCTGGCAATTAGTGTCACATTAACATCTGGCATTAATTAGCATATGAAGTACCCTAAGGAAAAATGTTAGATCAGTTTGCTTTACATTTTTGGACTTATTGGGTCCTCAGTGCAAATTTATATCATAACAGCTGTCATCAAAAAGAGCCTCAGAAAAAAGACACATGTTTAAGTCATGTAATTGTCATGTAATTGCTAATTAATGACTTGATTGACAGAAAAACAAATTTTTTTCTGTTTATTTTTGAGCGATTTTTTTTTATATGGGTCCTATGTTTTTTGGCACGGGGAGCATTTTTGGTCATCACACTTAACAACGTAGGGCAACTCTAACCACACGTATCTGAAAATGCATAAAAGAGCGCTTTTTATTACAATTTTGAAAGTTATCTTGTTTTTCCAGCTTCTCAAAAAACGTTTTTTGAAACAAACGATGACCAGCAATACTCGTTAGGGTTCCTTATGGTGGTATATTTTGGCAAACGATTGCTATTGAGAGTTGAAAACACATCTTTTTTCTCTCTTAACTAACAAAATTTCGAATTAAAGGTACCCGCCAAAACCAACCAATCAGATTGCAGCATTTTGAAATTTTGAATTTCTTGCTCAAAAATTACATTCGTGCTTCAGTTTGGTGACCTTATTCATTTCCGAGTTATTTACTTGTTATCAAAGTTCTGCTAGAATTTGAAATTCGTCAAACTATTAGAAATTGTCTATTCGTGCAACTTCTGTTCCGCTACGTTTAGCACTCGTGGAAACCGCTCAAGACATCAACATAAATTTCATCCAGACGATGTTGGGCTTCCTGTGTACAACTGCTCCCTATGTGCATTCAATTCACGGAAACTGTCGGAACTGGAGTAGCATATGCGAACTTGCCTTTCGAAGTTTACAAACTGCTGCCGATCGTGCTTCATGGGAATCAATGATGCGCACCTGTTTGCGCAGAATACAAACTCCCTTCACTCGCTGCTTGTATTTGGACCTGAATACAAACTGAAGGAGGCTACAGCGGAGACAGCCTTCAATGGTGTCTTACAAACTTATGAAATTGTCAATAATACAGCTGACCGAGATCTTGAGAGCTTCATGCTCAATCAAAGATCTGCAATTGCAACGCTAATTGAGCAACGGTTGAGCCAAGAACCGCAGAAAGTACAATTTGCGGTAAAAGTACAGTTATTGAAGCTGCATCAAGATGAAAACTCAACCGAAACGGAGGAGCGCATTGAAATTTATGCCAACTCTCTCATGACGCCCATTTACGTAGAGGGTCTCACAGACGCGTTGTACCGGAGTATGGTGGAGAAAATGATAGCCGTCTTGTCTACGTTTGCTTCATCTGGAAGTGGTTGGGTTGTTAAAAAAACAATCAAACTTGACGTCAAATTTGCCCACTACCGACCAATTCGCGGCTCATCCTATCTTGCCTTACCCCATAAGCTTGCGAACTGTCGCGGATTACCCAATATTCGAAACCACGACGATGCCAATTGTTTCAATTATTGTTTCGTGGCAGCGTATTATGCGCATCATGGAATCAGTCTTGATAGAGATGACAGGAACTATCATATTGATAAAACATCCCCAGCAACATATCAACAACAGAACATTCATCAACCTGTAGGCGAATTTGAAATGCCAATAGGATTTGAGCAAATGAAAGCCTTTGAAACCCTCAATGATGTAGCAATCAACGTCTTTGGTTACGATAAAGGACAGCTTTACCCTACACGAGTCTTCTTTTTTGAATCAGATTTTGTGATGGATCTTTTATTTCTTTATGATGCCGACATTTATCACTATGTTCTCATTACTGACCTTGTGAAAGTTGTTTGTAAAGTTAGCGACCTGAAATTCAGATTTGGTTATCGCATTTGTCATAATTGCTTCTGGCTGTGTCGTGATGGACTGGAAAGCTATAATATGCATACTTAAAATTGTTATCTAAATGCCCCTGCAGTTATTCAAATGCCATCACCAGATAAAAATGAATACAAGTTCTCAAATTTTTCAGCCACGTGGTTTGTTCATCTGGTCTTTTATTTTGACTTTGAATCTTTTCTCCTACCCGTCGCTGGATGTGATGCAGCAACTGACCAATCGTCAACACGCGTGATTGAAAAGCACAAGCCATGTGGATTTGCTTTGGCAGTTGTTGACCATCACTCAAATGTTCCCTATTTTCATCATGTGGACAGCTCAGAAGATTGTAGGGGCAATTTTGTTTGAATGCTGCATTCGTTAGCAAGGGACATACATGAACGCAAAAAACAGTTTCCTTTCTACAACGGAATTAATAGAAATTTGGATAAAAAAGCGCTACACATTTTGACACTGAGCTTGACCCTGAAGAGAGCATAGATTTAGACCACTGTCATTTTAGTGGCCAATTCTTGGACTGGGCACACGAAAAGTGTAGTCGAGCGAGACGATATGTCAATTTTACCCCTGTGGTTGGTCATAACATACAAATTTATGACTTACATCATATTTGTCTAGCTCTGAACAACTGTGAGTCTACCACAACAATAAAAGTCATTCCGTCAACAGATGAGAAATACATAGCAATGACATTCGGAGTTCTGATTGATACTATTACAACTCAAGAAGGAAGAACCCAAAAAATTTTCGAGTATTTAAGATTCATCGATTCGTTCAAAATGATGAACAGTTCGCTGAAAAAACTGGGGGAAATTTTGCCTGACACACATTTCGATATCATGAAAGCAATGTTCCCCTCGGTTTCCGAATCAAACGCACACTTACTCAAACAAAAAGGATATTATCCTTATTCTTATGTATGTGATCGTAGAAAGTTCTCTGAGAAATGTCTACCACCCCTCTCAGAATGGCGCAACACATTAGAGGGCGGAAATTTGGCTGTTAGTGATGAAAGTTTAAGTCATGCGAACCAGATGTGGAAGTTACTAGGGTGCAAAATTTACAAGACTATCATGACGCATACCTTAATCTGGACTGTGCATTATTAGCCTGTGTATGTGAGTTTCACCGTGAATTTAGCTTTCGTACATACAAACTCGACTGCATGCATTTCTACACTCTCCTCAATATGGCAAAAGAGGCGTCACTAAAAATATGCAAGGCAAACATTGAGCTGATGACAGAACGAGAACATTTGGACATGATTGAACCAGTAATACGAGGAGGAGTAACATCTGTTTACGAGGAGCGTCATTTTGTTGCAAATAATAAGTACTTATCAGAATACAGGTCCTCTGCGGAGTCAACTTTTGCGCTCTGTGTAGACGCAAATAATCTCTATGGAGGTGTCATGCAGATGGACATGCTACCAGTGGGGGAATTCGCCTTCAACGTAGAAATTACCCTTAACGAAATCCTCAATACCCCTAACGACGCTTCAGTTGGTTATTTTCTTGAAGTATACTTAAATTACCCTGTCCACTTACACGATGATCACCAAGATTTTCCCCTTGCCCCTACCAAAAAAATTGTTCAAGATGAGTGGTTGGGCGAATATCAACTGGAGCTAAATGAACAACACAGATTACCCAGCTCGAAGGTTAAAAAATTGCTTCAGACGCTGTCCGACAAAAAGAACTATGTATTGCATTACAAACTTCTCAAATTATATGTTAGTCTTGGGTTAATTTTTGCGAAAGTACACCGTGTCCTACAGTTCAAACAAGAGAATTGATTAGCAACCTATATTTCACTCAACAGTAAAAAACGTCAAGCCTAGCAACAAATTCGAAGAAAACTTTTATAAGCTCATGAACAATGCAGTATATGGTAAGAATTGCGAATCTAAACGCAGACGATTTAAGCTTACCATTGCGCGGGATGCTGATCAAGTTCTGAGTTCCATTTCAAAGTTCGAGGTTGATCGGTTCATGATATTCGGAGATAACCTGGCCGCAATGTCTTTCCACGCCAGAAAGATTTCTTGAAATACCCCAACAATAATTGGAGCAACTATACTTGATCTGGCCGAATATCAAATGTACAATTTCCATTACTACACAATGCGCGCTCATTTTGATTGTCGTTTGTTATATAGTGACACGGATAGTTTACTATATAAAATCCGGAGTACAGACTTTTATGAGGAATTAGCAAGAAAGCCAGCTTCAGTTGTTAGCGAATTCGATTCTCCAATTATCCGAACGATCACTATTTATACAGTTCAGAAAATAATAGTTTTTATTACGGAGTTTTTATGTTTAAAGCCGAAATTATACTCAATACTCTCAAAAAGTAAGTATTCTTTGTTTATTCTTAAGCATGTTAGTTCTATCTTTAAATTACAAAGGTTGTTAGTAGGCTTCTGAATGGTATTAGTTTTATTACTATATACATAGGGGGTTAGTAAACATTTAAAAACTTGATTAAAGGCTTTTTTCTCTTTAGGTTGTCGAAAACTTTCGGCTAAATGAGTAACAACAGCGTCTCCGGCATGGTGGTTTCTTGAGCACACTGATGACAGGGAACGTGTTTAGCACTGAAAACACACGAATAACGTCCGATCATCATGTATTGGAAGCTGTTACTACCAACAAAATATGCCTTTCAGCGTTTGATAACAAACGTTATATTCTACCCTGCGGTACAAAAACTCTACCCTTCGGACATTATGAGACCGTTGATTGTGGTGTCGATGAAATTGATTGGGGTAGTGATGATATTCAGTGGGACAATGACAGTTACTCAAACTTACTTCTCAGCTCTAGTCCAGAATGGGATAATGATTTTGTAGTATCTCAAACTTCCTCAACAGTCGCTCTCTCAGTGCCAGCCTCCACCACCAGCTCTTGGGAAACTCCCGACCCGGGTTTAGTAGTAACTGAGCAGATAACTGAATCTGATATTGACAGTGACGATATTGCAGATATTGACGCCAGTTCCAGTGAAAGCTCCTCTTCTGACAACCCCTTCATAAATGTTGAAGCTGAAGAAGCAAGCAGCAGCGAAGAAGAAAAACCAGCACGCAAAATAAGAAGGCGCTAATGCCAATTTAATTGCATGCCATTTTGGTGAAACTGCGTGTAGTAATACACAGTGTATGTATTAATTTTGTTTTGAGTGTTTAGTTTGGTTTCAATTCAATCTTTTCTTACAAATCTAACAAACCGGAGAAAGGCGCAAAAGGAAAGTAATAAAGGCGGAAGAAAGCTAGTTTACATGTATCACCCATGCACGGCCTTAGTCAAATGTTTTACATGTAGCGCCGCCAAGGATAACCCCCTATTATCACACGTATTAATTCGAAGGATAACCCCCCATCTTAGTACCCTATTATCTTACTACTATCGACCATTGTCTTTTCATAAGTTGACCTACCGTTTTTTATACCCAATGATGGTCGGCCGCAGTCTTTTCACGCTGACTTTCGATCGACCACGTTCGTACCATTCGTCAACCTATCAGCTTTGGTAAGATGACAAAACTTTCTGTTTTTGGTAAAAAAAATGAAATTGGAAAAGAACTTTGATGTCACCAATTAGTTGACTTATTTGACAATGTGGTGCCGTCAAAGCGCACTCTGTTGCTAGCAATGTTGCACATATTGACAAGTTATAAAAATAATAAGATGCCAAATATGCTCCGCTTCATGATTATTTTTTGCAAGCCAAACTAAAAGTGTTTTCAGAGAAACGGACAAGATGGATTTATCAGTAGTACATAGCTGGGAAGGGTTTGTGGCTAGTGCAGTAAACTAATAGTAGTTTTTTGGTACTACGATTGGCCCAATTTTGTGATGATCCCGGTCCATTTTGAGACTTCAAATATTCACTACAATTTCGACGCATGATGAACTGAAATTTGCAGAAACTCAAGAACTTTGCCTCACATTAATTTATCAATTATCGATTTGACAGCTTTTTGTCAGTATGTAGATGAAATATATTTTTCGTGCGAGTATGTGCGTGGCACAGGCAGTTCCAACATAGTCCAGCAAAAAAAACGAAAAGTATTCAGTAATTACAGCAGTTATTTAACGGCCTTTTTAGTTCAATTCTTTGCTCGATCGACTTGCGGATGACGGTTTGGCTTATCTAATAACTTTCAAACCCATGCGTTATTAAATTTGCGCGATGTACACTGCTTTCGTTTAGGTTTTAGGCCGATGACGTTAATTGCGGCACTTTACAACTCAGAATAACTCAAAAAATTGTCAAACTGGGTTTTGTTCTTTGCTTTAAATCTAATTATTGATTAATAATAAGCTTGTTTGTCATCATTTGGATTTTATTGGATTTCAATTATATATGGATTTTATTTAATATTTTTAATGAAACTGGATAAAACTTTTTCAGAAAAATTCTTTCCTTTTCCATATTTTATCACCTTTTCATTTTTTCCTACATGGCTATGTTTTTTACGACCCTCATATCAAAATTTTACAAACCTTGCTGAGTTAAATTCAACTTTCTACGTAGTATCGGTTGTGGCTTCTTAAAATTTAAGAGTTTACGTAAGCTAAACTCAATTTGAAAGCTTCTTCTTCGTAAACTTTCTTGTTTTTTTCTGACTTACTCTTCCGCTTTTTAAGCTCGTGAAGAGAAACCGACATGCTTTTGAACACTTTTGTAATGTTTAACATATTCATGATAATTTTAAAACGAAAAATTTCTGTGCTACGAAACTGAATCCTACTTAAGTGAAATCGCTTTCTGTTCATATTTCAAGCATCGCGAAAATAGTATTCTTATCTTCGTTGCCGAATGTTTCCTTAGTTTTTGATAACTTGAAAATATTGAAAATTTACTGTTCATATAGTTGTGTTCAAAATTTAGTTGTCGGTGACAGGAATTTGTGGTCAAGCACGTAAAATAATTATTTTTTAGTTTGTACTTTTTGAAAAAGTTTCTCAGAATGATTGTCGTTGTTAGCTTGTTTTGTGTTTGGGCACAAAATATTGCCATCTTTTGCTATTTAATCTTCAATTTGTTAATATTTCTGTTTCTGGATTTTTTGAAAGTTCTGGTTATAAAGGTCCTCGAAACAAATTTTTGTCGCTAAAAGTGATCCAATGAACCATCTGAAAATTGAAGAAATTCTGTTAGCCCAATCAGGACAAAAATTTACAATAATAGGACAAAAATGAAGTCAATGCCAACCCTTTAAGTTATTTCTGTTTAGCTAACCTGAAGTATAAAAAATGTTATTTGTTGGCAATTAGCATGCAAATTTTTTGATTTTCAATACTCTCAGAACGTGGAGTTGTTTTTCAGAACGTCAATTGGCCAATAATTTTTACTCAAAGCGGTTTCGTTGAAAGAGGTTTCATTTTTGTACAGGTATTATACGTCTCAATGAAATCATAGAAATCGTTTCATAATCACTGATAGTTTTCAATTTTCTATCATGCTGTTCAACCTGCAATAGGTTTGAATTTACAGAGCGTTAATCCGGGAATCATCAATGGATATCAAATTGATTCCAGCACCTCCTGAGATTTTCAACAATGAAGAGATCCGCATTTTAACCCTTTGAAGAATTTTGAAAGGGTACATCAAACGTTTAGACAGGTACAAAAAGCTTTTCTGAACAGGGCTTACATTAATTTCCATTTCAATGAAACAAAGCTCGCACGTTTAGAGTACTACAGTTCAAGGACCTTTAACGTATCGAGCAAGTTGAGGGCGATATTGTCTAAGTTGATTCAGCGCAATGATCTTCTTTATTACTAATCTGCGGGTCTTAGCGGATCTACAGTAATTAATATCAGAGAAGATATGTCCTTATCACAGTAACGATTTTAGACTAACTTTCTTTTGAAGTCAGAGCAATTTCAGACCAGCTGTTTGCTATATTCAACTTCAACTCTAAGGCATTAAACGACGCTTTAAACCTCATTTCATCGTCTTTATTGTCTCTTTAACTCTAGCAAACACTGTTTTATCATTTACCTGCAAGTATAGGCTATATTTTAGAATTTTATTGCCCGTACCGAACCCGCAGAGCCCATCAGGCCTAATTCAGAGATTTTCCAGAGGCCAAGTCTTGGCAGAGAGATGCCAAGACTTGGGTAGCGGAGCCAAGACTTGAGACATCTCTGGGCAGAGAGAGGCCAAGACTTGGGTTTTTCTGGGCAGCGCAGACCCCAAGTCTTAGGTTTCTCTGAGCAGAGTTAAGGTTGACATCATGAGGATCCGAAGTTTTTTTTAATGAGGGCAACTTTTATAAATTTGGTGCCCAATTATACGTTTTCTGTCAAAAAAACTTTTGCAGGTGAAATTCGTGAACTTCACCCCAAGACTTGGGGCCTCTCTGGGCAGAGAAAATCCAAGTCTTGGGTTTCTCTGCCAAGTCTTAGAATCGGTTTCTTCTCTTGACGTTCACTGATATACAAAATATCCCCATGATAGAAGTAATAACTGCGTATTTGTTTCCAAATAGGACCCATGCTTATGTATTAGGTCTCAAAAAAAGATTAGCTGCAAACTGAAGTTCAAAAAAAAAACGTTTGCGGATTAACTGGATCAAATTACCTTGTGGACTTTTTTAAACAATAAGCAGTCCTTAAAACTTACACAGCTGATAAATAGATCCTAAAACTTAAACTAAAAGTTTTTAAGAAAGTAACGATACGAAAAGATTAGTTTAATTCATTCGCGGTCGGTTAAATTAATTCTGTTCTAATTTCTGTAAAAAGTTATTTTTTGAAACTTTGTCACCTTCAAGAACTCAGCAAAGATTTTTGTTGCATATCTTCTCCTCTGACTCTTTGTGTTTTGTGTATCAACGGTTGGGGAAATATAAGCTTAGGAAAAAAGTTAGATTTTCAAACGGTTTTTTCGTTGTTTTCGCAAAATGTATATTTAAAATATATTTTTTCAAGCTAGTCAAGGAGTTGTTCAAATCTATTGTTACTACGAATCAAAGTTCCCCTATATCACTGGGATCCAGATCAAAAAGAATTTTTGACCTAGCTTGCTTAGGAGAAAAGTTAGATTTTCAAAAGATTTTTTCGTTGTTTTTTAAAATGTAATTTTAAAATATATTTTTATTCAAGCTAGTCAAGGAGTTGTTCATATCGAGCGTTACTACAAATCGAAGTTCCCTTATATCCTTAAAATCCAACTCATTTTTTTTGCTTTAGCATGTTGTTTTATATATATAGTTATATATATATATATATATATATATATATAAATATAATTATATATATATATATATATATATACATATATATATATATATATATATATATATATATATATATGTACTGTTCGGAATTGTATTGGTTTTTTTTAGCTATAGCTCTTCATTTCTCTTCAACAGTGAGTATTGAATTTGTATTTTTAAGGACCTCTTTGGCCTTGAAAAGGTGACCATACCTTACCAAGAGCCACGAACATAGTTTAAATAGTATTCATAATCATATTTGGTGCTTTATTTGTACATAAGGGTACTCAAACTTATGTTAAAAGTGCCCATGGACCTAGAAAATGCACCATTCTAACCCTCTGTCCGGAAAAATCAAGTCTTGGATCCTTTCTGCCAAGAGAAATCCCAAGTCTTGTGTCTTGCCTGCCAAGAGGCCACCAAGTCTTGGTTGTACTCTGCACAGAGTGACCCAAGACTTGAACCTTCTCTTGGCAGAGAGACCCAAGACTTGGCGTTTCTCTGTCAATAGAAACCTCAGAGATCGACTCTGGAGTGTTCTCTTAGCAGCTTTGTATTTGACATGATCAGACTCTGAATCAGGCCTGGGACCTTGTCTGATTTTTTTCTGAATCAGGCCTAATGGTCTCTGGAGGCTCAGTACGGGTGTGTCTCGAGTGGAAAAAATCCAGAACGAGATAAATAACAAATCCCCGACTACAACAAGAAGTCGTGAATATCTCACTCAGTAAATGAATTGTTAGGGAATTAAGTAGAAGGTGCTCAATGCAGACAATATGTTAATATATATATATATATATATATATATATATATATTTAAATCTGAAACATGTAAATTAAAATAACCACTTGGTTAATTTTACATGTTATAAATTTATTAATCAAACATTATTATTTTCTAACTCATAACAAATTAAGGTTCGGTTTTCTTAAAATAGTTGAATAAAAAATATGTTTGAATCCTGCAACTCTTCTGTCTATTGGAACTCTTTCGTGTCGTTTAAGCATTTCCGCTGTAACTTTTTGTTTAAATTTGGTCTTCGACGTTTCTTTTCTAATTTTAATCGGAAGTGTGTTCCATTTTCGAATAAAGTTACGAACAATTGAACCATTACTCTATTTTGATTTTCATTTTTGTTCTAAGAAAAGGTTATGGTTTCGTTTGTTGGCAATAATTGGCACATTTTCCAAAAATCTGAAATGTTTATTAGAGCGATTTCTTGTTTGTTGCAGAATATTGAAAAACACATATATATATATATATATATATATATATATATATATATATATATATATATATATATAGATATATATATTCAAATATAATATATAATTCAAATATATTATAAACCAATTCTGCAAAACGAAGTATATATATATATATATATATATATATATATATATATACTTTGTTTTGCAGAATTTGTTTTCAGATTGTTTGAGATGACTGAAACCCGAAGAGAACCCTAACAATCAAGTTGGCCTCGCTCTTCTTGCCAATTTTCCGTTCGATTTGCAGCACTTATTTTTTAATAAACTTGGCTGTTTTCTGCAGACATACAAAGCCCTTGGACTTGTCGGTTTACATTGTTTTGCCTAGTTTTTATGCTCCAATTATGCTCCCCTTGTTTAGTTATAATTACACTAGTTTTCCTTGCTTGACTTCCCCATAATACTGATTCATAATTAGACACTTATTTTGCATTTTGACATGTCAACAAAGCTTTTCCATATCCTTGTTGACATATAATTGGATATGATTACTGTTTTATTTCTATTATTCATATGGATACTTTCGGCAAACTTAAATCTGTTATCAATCGCAAGCCGAAATGTACTAGAAGTTTTGTTGGCTTCAAGTTTTGCTCCACGAATGAATCAAAAGTCATCCGATTAAAAACGTTCTCTATTATCACTGAAATATATTGATCACTTGTCTGTTTGCTATTGTTTGTGTGGTCATTTTGATCAAAAGTAAAAGTAATTTTTCTTCCAAAGTGGCTAGCCAATTAATGTTTCATTATTGTTTTAAAATTCACAACCCGGGAGAAAAAAACTTAGATACAAAATGCTGCGTGCAAGTAGCGCTGAAAGTCCCCCTTATGGCTAATTTTCCTGTTTTCCTGCAAATAAACAGGAAAACAAACTGCTCTCAAAGACTCTCGAATTTGCGGCATTTTTTATCGCAAATTTCCATTTCTGTGAACTTTGAGCAGTGAATTCTCGGGCCTGATTCTCAGGGAATTTAAGCGCATATTATAATAATAAAAAGTTAATTTAGTTGTGAAACACCGCATCCCAGGCGTATTTTAAGTTTCTTCATGACCACTTTCGCTCATTATGATTAAATAGAAGTCATTGAGTTGAACCCGGCCAAATTTATCCCTTAAAGCCTTATACAAGCAGTCATGCACCCAAGTGAAATCTGAGCAGCATGATATCACACTGTTTTATCTTAAAACTGTTAATTACCGTAGTAGTATACAAACCCTCTATACTTCATCTAGCTTGAAGATAATTACCACCAAGTCCCTTCAGCTTAGTGGTTAGTACTTAAATGTTACATATACCCACGCCCAAGTTCGAATCTCATAAAAGGCAGAACTTGTAGGCAGAGGTTAATTTGAATAATTTTTTTTTCATTTACCAAATTATGATCGGAAATCAAAAAAGTCTATGTAAACAGTGAAAGGAACAAATTTTTGGCCATCCAGGAAATAAACAGAATGTCATTAGACTGATTCAGCGCTTGTTTGCTCTGCCACCAAATTCCCGGTCTTTTTGCACGAAATCCTGTTGAAATATTGCTTCAAATGAGATTAGGATGGTTCTTAAAAACCATATCATTAAAAACAAAAAAAAAGTTGATTTGATCATTTGTGTTTTGATGGCTGCTGTTAGAGCTTTGAAAATACCCAAAAAATCTTCAAATAGATCGGATTTTTGAAAGCACGGACTTAGTTCGCCTAGTTGTCTGCAACTAATCACGAAATTTTATCAAAAAAGACATAACGTAACCGGTTGTTGCCAAAATTAATGAAATAGGAAGAAGTACTGAAATATTAACGAGTATTCGGTTTTCACATGGCTTAACTGAGGAAAAACACAGCTAGTGTTCATTTCAAAAAATAAATCAATTTTCGTCCAAGCTCACAGACAAACTGCAACTTGTTCACGGTTGAATTTGAAAGACAATATATTGAAAAAAAACATATTTTATAGAAACTTTGTAATTAGTTTCAAAAAATTGATAAGATCAAATTATTTTTAGAAACTATCAATTTTTGCAGCTGCTTGGCTATGTTTTTAATGGCTAACCGAGGATGTTAATAATATTATTAAGGATAGTGAGCAACCGTTACAAATTTCACTCCTTTTGTATAATTTGCCAAGTTTAAACAACATGTGTCAAGGCCGATTACAAATTTGAGTCGTTGCATTTTGCGGAACCATATTTGCGATAAAAAAATAATTTAGACTATTTTTGTAATAAATTTGACAAATATTGATTTCAATATAAATTATTTTAAAAAGCGCGGAACAACCTAGAGTGGTCTAAACGTTGCGAAGTTATACGGCAAATTTTGGCATCTTTTCTCAATTTTATCTTGAGTGTGATTTTGTGTCGTTTCAGAGGTTTGAAAATTTGTCTTTTAAATTTTTCCTTTTTCCTAAATGTTTTACTATGTTTTGCTACCTATTCATTTTTTGTAACTTTTTGTGTATGTGGCTGTTGTTAACTCAAACATTTTGCATTAATGCGGGTTGAATGGTCCTTTTTTGAAGTGTTGTTAGGATTTGGTTTCATCTTGCCGTTGCCGAAGTTTATTTGTTTCAAAGAGTTTCGAGTTACATCTCGTTAGTGGTTTTGTTATCTTCATGCCAGATTTTTTAGGCTTTTATGCTTTGATTTGCCGTTAGTAGTTTTTCTGTCATGCAGAAACCGGAAAGAAGCAGAGAGGTAGGGTTAGACTGTGTTTTCTTGCTTCATGAAGTCACAAAATTTCTTTTTGATATTTGCCGCTTCTATAAAAAATATAATAACGCTGCATAATTTCACTTTGAAAATTTTAAAGGCAAAATAAACCAAAAAAGCGTCATGTTACAAATACCAAGAAAATTTTGTAATTTTATTTGCGTGCGTGGTTTGGATTATTGTCTGCTGTTCAGTTCTTCTTCAAGTGTTTTGTTTTTATCTGGTTTAATTAAAACCAGAATTTTTTGAAGATAAAAATATTGTTTTCAAGACATTTGCAAGGTGGAAGCAGGAGGCTAGGCAATGAAAGATACGTTGACAATGTATTGTTTCGACCCCACTAGGGGGAGGAACTATGTGCTCAACTTGGCTTTTTTGTTCTGTGATTTTTGTAACAATTGAAGTAGATGGGCATGAGCAGTTCATTGGAAACCTCAAGAGGGGCGTAGACCTGTCTTTTTAAAAATTATTTGAAGTTTAATCTCATTTTTCTCAAAAGGTTATCCAGGTTTAGAGTTTTTATTAGCATTCGGAATTTTATCGTAAAATTGTTTGCGTAACTTTCAACTAAATTAGAATTTGATTATAAAAGCAAAAATTTTCTATTATTAAAATGAGGCTGTTGTTAGCGTCAACAACAAGGCAGATATTTGTCTGATTTGTTTTTTCACACAAAAAGTTTGGATTATATTGGATAGTCAGTTTTTTGTGATCTTCATATTTTTGTCAACTTTTATCCTAATTCTGAATTCAAAAAGATGCAGCCATTATGGCAGCGCGAGAATAAAAAATAATCAAGTTATAAGTTGTTTCAAAGTGCAAAACATCTTTAAGCTGCTTTTTAGTTGGAGTTGGGAATTTTTATTCATGTGAACTTTTTAATGAGAACATTGGACCCTCTAAGATGCCAGAAGTGAATTTCAATAGCGTTTTAATCAGCATTTTCAGTTTTATTAGCTTCGACAATTTGTGGTTCAATTAATGTTCAGTTAATTTTGAGTTTTTTTTTCTGTTTGTTTTTCTTTTTGTTACCCAATCGGTAAATATCCTTGATAACAGCTACCATTGGTCTTTCTAAAGATACAATAGTCACTTTAGATAACGATTTGAAGACTTCTGATTTTCGTGTCATCAACACCATGTTTTTGCATTTAGCTTGGTTATATTTTGATTGTTCTGTTTGTTTTTTTTTGTGGTAATACCACTGAGTCCAATCAGCGAAAAAATTGTTTTGCATTTTAAGGAAACGCGTATTAACTTTTCCAAATTGAACGTATTTATTCTCGTTACCGGTTTGTTTTCTTTTCAAATTGTTATACTTTTGGTCACATTATGGCCACCTTCCGTTTGCTATCTACTGTGACCAAGTGAATCTGCATGCTGATTTTAATTTTCGTTGAAAAATTGTTCCTTCGATAACAATTTCTTTATAATTTCAAGGTTTTTCGATATTTGTTTCTTTGCTGTCTGGTCTCTTGTTCTCAAAAACAACAACTCTCGTCCGATTATCAATGACTACTTATAAATTTCATGTTGTAGCTAAAATTAGAGATTTTTCACTCTGGCCTCAATTTATAGCTATTTACTAGCCTTGTGATTTTGTCACTTTGTTGCTATCTGCAAAAAACACATTTTTAAAATTTTAAATAACTGAATACTATAAAGTTGAATGTTGAATTCTGATTTTAAACTGCGGATTCTTTTTATTTCGGTAAAGTTACTTTTTAAAAAAAATGACGTAGCCAATTTTCATTAACCGTTTAATTTTCATGAGATATTCGGTTTCTGTTTTTATTATCTTTTTCTGATAGGTTCCCCACGCAAAATGGATCAAAATTCGTCATATGCATCAGTGTGCATCCAAAAAACTTCCGGATTTTTGTTTTAATTTTTGCTTTTTATATTTTGCTCGCTATGAAATGCTGACGTTACAGGAAAATTTGGAAATTTGGGTTATTGACTGCTTAGTTTTTTGGATAACAAGTCGGGTCTATTGCTTCAATATTTAATTAATCACCTGCTTTCCTCAATTTTAGTTGAGACTATCGAAGCGGTATAAATCAAAAAATATGGGAACTTTTATATATTCCACGTTTTTCGATGGATTATTAATTTTTTTGAACATAACTAAATTAATTCGGTTTGATAACGCAAAATCAAACAAAAAATGAGTTTGGATTGTCCAAAATGGTTAATCATAATGCTTTTTTGGTACGGATTTTAGTGTCTAAAATTTGAACTGAAAGTGGATCAAAACGTTTTTTTGTTGAACAAATTTGTTGTTCAACTGTCCATTTTTTGTTTCTTTTTGATCTCAAAATTGTGTGAATTTGTATTTTTTTCCAATCAAAGAGTAAAAATTATTGCTCACTTCTTTTTTTGTCAAAATTAATGGAAAAATTACAATACTGCCATTTGCCTCAATGGTACAATTGGCTGTCTCAAATCGACAATGCAACAAGTTTTTTAGTGCTTGATCTACAACTTTTTTTTCGATTTTTTAATCTATCTGCACTTGATTTGGAAGCTCAATAGGACAAGACTGTTCATTTCCAGAGTCAGAAAAATGTGCTCAAACGCAGGTTACCGAGACTCCTTGTTTTGTGCAATACCTAATTAATTTTAGAAAAAAAATGCCAGCAAAGGGTTTTTGTTAATCGTTGGAGAGGTTTTATAAGAATGCCAATTTTATTTTTTTGATCAATCGATTTTCAAGCACGTGTTCAAGTTTTTGAGAAATGAAATTTTCGGCCAGCGTTGTACTTCATTAATAATTCTAGAAAAATCAAGGTAAAGAAAAATAGGTTAAAAATCAAAGTCAGTCAGAGTTTTTAATAAGAGAAACCTTCGAGTTTCTCGGGGAATATAAATTTTCTGGGACGTAAAACTATTTAACTCGAGCCCTATTTAAACTTGAAACCATTTAACTTTTTTTTGTTTTGTGGTTTTATCGGAACAACCAGAAGAAAAAACTGCCGAAAATTTTTTTCTAGAAATGTTTCCACATTTTTGAGTTTTGTACATAAAAATGATTAGTTATTGTTTTTGTGAAACTACTCCATGTCTTTTTGTTTTGCTTTTTGTAATCAAGAAAATGTCCCGGATTGAGATGATTGTATAACTTAAGCATCCAGATAGTTTTACTACAGCAACCAAATTTATTGAGACAATTGACATCGAAACACATCAAGCAAAACAAAATGACAATTTTCTTCTTATGTAGTTCATCCGGTTTAAAAGTATTCCTTAACTGTTGAGAATTGAAAAAAAAACGTATTATTTTATTCCCAGTGTTTTCTTTCATTTTTCTGAATTTTCCTCTTTTCAACTAAAGAAAACCTCATTTTGAGTTATTGTTCTGTTTTTTGTTATACTTAGATTGGTTGCTTTTTCTTCAACAAAAAGTTATTTCTCAACATTTTTTAAAGAGAAAACAATTGGAAAAAATTTTTCCGCGTAAGTGTGAAGCTATTTTGCACTGATGAAGATCATAGCAAAATAGCTTAGTACTTTTTCTGCAAGTGGATGCAACATGATAAATTTTGTGTTTGTTAGCATTAATTGAAAAAAGTGAAAATAATTTTTAAATAAAAGCTCTAATGAAACTTTTGTGTATTCGTTGTTTAGCTGTTTAAATGAACAGTTATTTAAACAAAGATGTCCTCAGCTTCATTTAGAATAACTGCACCAAGTATATCGCTTGGTTGGGAAACTGACACAAATGCAATCTAAAATAAAGCAAAACCAACCGTTGCTAGTTTTTTTGAACAAAATGTAGGAATGAATTTTCCAATGGCGTCCAGGATGACCAATCATTCAAATGTCCTTGATTTATTACAAGGTCACATATGATACCTGGTAATCATAAGAATATTAAATATGAGATCTATGATTTCATGGAAATCATAGAGGAATCATACAAAAACTATGCAAGCACGAGAAATTATAATCTTATCTTTTAATTTTACAAAGTGACATACCTGACTCAAAAAACATTCAATGGTGCCAGAATTTGCGTTATCATATAAACAAAAAGTGGACAAAAATCCTGGGCTCTCTAAGGATATTTAAAGAGTACAAATAATGATCTTAGATTCGTTACTTTGATTTCAGTTGTTTCTTTAGTTTTGAGTTGGGAGAGTTTTTATTGAACTGAATCAAAAACTGAAACACGGAGTTCTTTTGCAAGTTTAAGAAAATTTTTACAAAATTTACAGAACTGACTCAGCCAAATCTTCTTTCACCTTGCATTTGCAGTACTGATACTTCAAAGATTTAGATCCGTGTGAACGAAGGTGGAAGATATAGGCGTCAAAAGCTCAGAATGAGTAAATTGGTGTTTTTCTCATGTCGGCTCATTAATTAATTCTCAAATTTCAAGCAGTATTTTCACACGTTTGGCAAGTTTTCAAAAGTTACGCTTTCACAAATGTACACTTTTCCGTAATGTTTTTTAGAGAAATCGATTATTATGAACAACATAAGTCTTTGGAAATTCAATTGGTTAATGATTAATAATCGTTTTTGTAAACCTACTCCATGTTTTTTTGTTTTGTTTTTTTTTGTAATCAAAAAAATGCCACATTTTGCGATGATTGTATATTTTAAGCATCCAGAGAATTTTACTACAGAAACCAAAGTTATTTAGAAAAAAGATATCGAAACATCTAAAACAAAACAAAATCCGATTTAGTTCCCATCAGATTTTGAACTGCACCAGAGATAATGCGAGGGTGGGAAACTGACATAATTGGTTTCTAAATCAAGCAAAACCGTCCGTTGCTACTTTTTCCATCAAATTGTAGGAATAAATTTTTCAATGGCTTCCAGGATAACCATCATTCAACCGTCCTTGATTTAATACAAGATCACATATGATACCTGGTAATTATAAGAAAATTTGTATATGATTTCTATGATTTCCTAGAAATCATGCAGGAAGCAAAGTATGAAAGCTGAAGCGATTCAAATCTGATCTGATTAATCTTACAAGATTAAATATATGACGCATAAAACATTTGGGCGTATTACAATTTGCCGTATAATGTAAACAAAAAGTTTTCATATATATATTTTGCATATACAGATGTTTGACTTGAGGCGCATCAAAGCGATAACTCTTATCTTAATTTAATGCTTCTTTGAAAAGCTTTGACGGTTTCTCTTAGAGAGTTTCTGAAGTTTCTTAAATGAGCCTTTATCGGCACAACAAGGCTTCAAGGATATCAAGTTTTTAGTCATATACAATGAGTTACTTTTATATTTAAAACCCAGCTTTGCATTAGATATTGCATTGCAGGGTGTTTTGACAAAGCTAGATGATGCTAGGGAATCACATGAGTGATACAATATTGAGAAAAATTTAAAATCATGTATTGAAAGAAAAAAGATGCATGTTTCCCGATAATCATACTATGATCCTTTATGATTATTTGGCAATCATACATGAATCATATATTTCTTCAATTTTATAATAAGATGGGACTTAGAAATCAAATATGGACAGCATGAAATAATATATGATCCTTGAATGAAATAAAAAAAATATGAACTAAAGGTGTGAATAAAATTAGCTTCAAAAATTCAAAACAACATAGGTTAAATTTTGCTCCCTAAGAACGATTATTTCAGGTTTATCTGTCTTTTGGTAGATATACGAAGCAATCATTGCATTGAGAGAAGAGAGAATATGAAATTAAATCTTTTTATGTAGTCATTGCTCGCAAAATCTATTTTGATTGATTTTCATCTGCAACACCAGTTTGATTCTTATCCCAAATAAATCACCGCCCTTATTTTATCTGTTTCATGTGACATGTAATCAAGTCTGTTATCAAGTTAAAAGTGAAAGCAATACTTGCTGAAGAATTCTAATAAACAGGGAATTAAAAGACATCATATTCCAGCTGATCTCATAAATTTTGAATCAACTCTTTTAAACTCAACAGAATCAAATTACCACATCTTCTTTATGGTTGGTTACCTAAATTAACAAAAATTTTACGACGTTTTGTCAGCATTTTTTGTTCATTCGGTCTACATTTCACTTCTTCACTGAATTTAAGATTAAATTTACCTAAAAAGGGGCAGCCATTTTGACAATTCCTGCTGTGTTAAAATATCCATATCTTTTCCTTTTAATTTCCTCACTTGATCTGACAGTCACCAGTGACAATCAGTTGGAGTTCCACAAATCTCAACAACAGTTCTCACCTGAGATAATTTTTAGGAATTATAGGTAAGTGGATAACCCATGATTTGAACCCAAAAGGTAAAAAAGACTCAATTAAAGCAAGTCGAGGGGGGGGGGGTGTTCAACATTTTTTCATAGGCATGGGTTATCCTCAGGTTAATATTTGGAAGTGCTGATCAAAGGTATTTCCATTTGTATCGAGAATACAACCTGATTTTTATGAGCTTTTTTTTATAGTCCAGCTTTTTTTTCATGTCTTGACTAAAAAAGCAAGCTCTCTTTCGCTGCAAATAACTCACTTTTTCATACTTAATTCGGACAAAACTTAAAACTCCGCTGTTAGTACAAAAAATAGGAGCTAGCACTTTTTCCTGTGAAACCTACAAAATTTATTGAACAGGTTGCTGAGAAATTTTATGAGAACAATGTTGCAAAGCGAACACCACCTCCGGTTCTTCATTGACAATTTAATTTTAGAAAATGTCGAAAGTTTGAAATTGATTGCTACATTAATTTGACCGCCAAGTTCCCTTATTATATTTAGTTGCTCATATGATTTACGAGGATCTAAGAAAGAAAAAAAATGCTTGAGTATTCATTCCTACAACAAAAAGTGATCATTCAGTTGAAATTATTAGAAATATAAAACAAATTTTAAATATAAACCACAAAATGTTTTGAGATACAACAATAAAAGTATGCTTACTGCACTAAATTGGATCCACAAGATTTTTAGCGAACAATATCAGCCTTAACTTTTAAAATGTTGCTAAATAATTCACTTAAGAATGAGATAAAACTCAAAGAATGAGCGACGATAGACTTGTTCTACATAAGGATATTCAAATTCCATTATTTGCTTGTTATCTTTATGCTGTCGAAATTACTCAGAATCAGTCCTCCACAGGTTTTTTTTGGACAAAAGTCACTTATCTCATTCGCAGTTGAGCCACATTAATTTGACCGCCAAGCTACATTAATTTGACCGCCAAGTTCCCTTATTATATTTAGTTGCTCATATGATTTACGAGGATCTAAGAAAGAAAAAAAATGCTTGAGTATTCATTCCTACAACAAAAAGTGATCATTCAGTTGAAATTATTAGAAATATAAAACAAATTTTAAATATAAACCACAAAATGTTTTGAGATACAACAATAAAAGTATGCTTACTGCACTAAATTGGATCCACAAGATTTTTAGCGAACAATATCAGCCTTAACTTTTAAAATGTTGCTAAATAATTCACTTAAGAATGAGATAAAACTCAAAGAATGAGCGACGATAGACTTGTTCTACATAAGGATATTCAAATTCCATTATTTGCTTGTTATCTTTATGCTGTCGAAATTACTCAGAATCAGTCCTCCACAGGTTTTTTTTGGACAAAAGTCACTTATCTCATTCGCAGTTGAGCCAAGGTCTTATCAAGCCAAAATCAAGGGCATATTTAATCCAGAGAGAAAAGGTTGGTTTTATATAATATCAATTACGATAAATCTCAGTCACCAAAAGCATTTCTAGGTTTACAATGTTTAATCCTAGACATTATGATCCTAAACATTTGTTCATGAGAGCAATATTAAGGAGTTTCATTTGTGTACACTAAAAACGTGTATCTCTAATTCAAATGACTTTACGTGAATTGCATTCCCTGAAAAACTAACTTATCCCACCTGATGTATTGATTGATCAATAGAACTTGTGAACAATCAGTTCCATCGTAACAAAACACTGCCATATAGCAGAAATTGCCACCTTGTCAGGCTAAACATCTAATTGAGTCTTCTGTTCCTTTCTTGTAATCAAATTTATGAAAATCAGAGTAATTTGGTACATTCTGAAGGTCTGCACAAAAATTACAAATTTTTGTAATTAAAATTCCAGTCTTCTAATAATAGATTTTGTTTATATTGGCATCTACCCGGGCCGAGGATTTTGCCCATAAATAACGGGGAAAAGAGTGTAAAGAGTGTAAAAATAATATTTTTACACCGTTAGTGCCCCCCTTATTAAGGGTGGAATTACCTGTTAGAGTGTAAATTTAGCGGTGTAATTTTAAGATTTAACGGTGGAAAAAGAATGGAATAACTTATTTTTACAGTCTTTTGATTACACTGTTGAAACTTATTTTTACACTCTTTATTACACAGTTAAAACTTATTGTAACACTCTTTATTACACCGTTAAAACTTATTGTTACACTCTTTTTTACACTCTTTTTCTATCATTTACACCCGTAAATTACACTTTAATATGTAATTCCACCCTTGATAAGGGGGGCACTAACGGTGTAAAAATATTATTTTTACACTCTTTACACTCTTTTCCCCGTTATTAAACCCTTAATAAGGGGGGCACTAACGGTGTAAAAATATTATTTTTACACTCTTTACACTCTTTTCCCCGTTATTTTTGGGAAAAATCCTCGGCCCTTAAACCGTCTCGAAATAAGTAGACAAAACAGTGTAATTGTAGAGTATTTCTAAGAGTGTAATTTCTTCAAAATTGCTGTGTATTTCTAAGAGTGTAATCACTTCAAAATTACACTTTTCCCTCTTCTCCTCACTAAAAAATGAACGAAAGAGCGTAATTTTTAAGAGTGTAAAAAGAGTGGATTGAAGAGTGTAAAGAGTGTAAAAAGAGTGTAATTTTCTTAAAATTACATTCTTACACTCTTTTCCCTGCTATTTAAGAGTGGAAAACGCTTTACACCCCAATCTCGCTTAAAAACGGTGTATTGGGGGTGGACACCTCGGCCCGGGTAACTTGATTGGGACTCCTGATTAATCGTATTCAGTTTCACAATTATTTTTATTGAAAAAGAAATATGAAACAAAGGATACTTCTCATCGCGCTTAATTTTGCGCCGAAGAGGACAAGACACATTTATGGCTCTGTCGGGCTCAAATAACTTGAAACCAATATCTAAAAATGATTTTAATTTACCTACTCATTACACGCTGTTTGAACCTAAAATCATGGTGCTCATTTGCATTCATCCGTAGGTGAAATTCAAAACCAATCTTGATTCATGGAATCCTAATTAGTCCGTGTGAACAATGCTTACCTCAAACTACATTGCCAGTTTTGAAACACATAAGCAAAAGAACTTGAAGAGAATTTACAAAAACCAAAACTTGAATGTATATACAAAAATATGTCAATAGTTTTCACGCTCCCAAAGTAAGTACATTGAAGAAGTTACAATCCACGCGCCTTTTAATTAAAATTCAACCCTAAAACGATTGAAATTCACGCTTATTATATTTAATAGCACTGCTTTTGATTTTTATATTTTTTTTACCAGGTTTCTAAAAAATAAGGTGACCAAATTTCACACGTATTTTAACTGAATTCACACAATTAATGTTATTGCATTCTTTACACTGTATCCATTGCAAAGAATTTTCAAGATTATAAGAATCCAGCAAACAAACACCACAAAGAGCAACGGGAGGAGAGCAACATCACAAATGTCATGATTGCCAAAATGTCTTTGATGTCGTTGATTGCCACAACATCTTGAGAATTCAAAAAAGACTGTGTTCGACACTTATTAAAAGAAAAATATAGAAAGAGTTTCAAATTATTAAACAGCATAAGTTTTTATAGCCGTAATGCATCTGTTTGTTTTTTTTCTTCACAAATATCCCTGAACTGCCATTTGCCTGCCTGTCTCATTGCAATCAATTCGTTTAACTTTATCTTTCAATTCAGACGATTTTTTTTTTCGTTTCATTCTATCCACGATGTCTTTCATAAAACTGCCATCTATTCAAAGATAATAAAACTGAAAGTGAGACAGGTGAGGGAAATTCATCAGAAAATTTCTTTTTTGTCTTTGACAGAAATGAAAGATACTTGACATCAGAAAGTTACAAAAGAGTGAAACACCTCTCTTGATTTACGATGCTGAATGGATTTGACTGAAGCCGTTGTTAAAACTTCAGTGAATATGAACCATCAAAAATTTTTTCAATTTTTTTGGTGAAATTTAATGATGCTTGATATAAGAGAAGAAGACAAAAGTGATCTCAATTCCTAAATTGACGTTGAATGCAGTTTTATTGAAGCTGTAGTAAAGATTTCAATGTTTGTAAATGATTGTAAATAGATAGGAGGCTATCGATGCAGTGGGAGATTTTTGTGAAAAATCAGTTTCTTCTGTTTTACGTTTGAAAAATAATAGAGGTCCGGACATAGGAAAAGCATACAAATTGAATCATTTCAGTATATTGAACTTCATTGGAATTGACCGCTGTTTCTGCAAAAATCTTAACCAGTGTATAATTTTCAATAAATTAATGAAAAATAAAGGAAAGGACTTTGTGAACTTTTTCGTTTTTCTTTTGTCTTCTTTTACCCTGAACATCAAAAAAATTGAAACCCTGTCAATGTATAATGTATCGTTAACCTTAACAGCCAAAACATCAACCAAAACAATTGACGACGTTTCAATTTAAGCGTGGGCTTCACTCACAGGGGGCGGGACGAGGTGAGGACGAGGTTAGGAAATCACACTCAATTCAGATGAAGAATCTTGTGAGAAAGCTTGAACAAGCGCCTGCTGAACGCCTAAAAAATACTAAAACTTTTTTTTTACTTAAAAGGCAGTTTTGCATAAATAAATTTTGCGTAGTCAATACGCAAACTTTGAATTTACTTGAACATTCATCTGGTGGAAGTTTATTTTTTTAATGAACTAAAGTAGTTACTACAGTAGTTCAAATAAAAACCAAGTTTAATGTGTTTTAGTCTAATAGAGTTCAAAAGAATAGACAGTGACAATTAGTTGGAATTCCAAGAGTCTCAACAGCGGTTTTCACCTGAGAATATTTTTAGAAATTATAGGTAAGTGGATAACCGATGATTTGATCCCAAAAGATGAAAAAAAGCCTCAATTAAAGCAAGTCGAGGGGGGTTCAACAATTTTTTCATAGGCTTGGGTTATCCTCAGGTTAATATTTGGACGTGTTGATCAAAGGTATTTCCATTTGTATCAAAAAAAAACCTGACTTTTATGAGCCGGTCAAAAATTTTATAGTCCAGCTTTTTTTCATGTCTCCACTAAAAAAGCAAGCTCTCTTTCGCTGCAAATAACTTACATTTTTATACTTATTCAGAACAAAACCTAAATTTCCGCTGTTTGTACAAAAAATAGCAGCTAGCGCTTTTTCCTGTGAAACCTACAAAATTCTTTGTTTGAACAGGTTGCTGAGAAATTTTAACAGAACAATGTTGCAAAATGAACACCACCTCCGGTTCTTTAATAACAATTTAATTTTAAAAAATGTCGAAAGTTTGAAATTGACTGCTACATTAATTTGACCGCCAAGTTCCGTTAATTATTTTTAGTTGATCATATGAATTACGAGGATCTAAGAAAGAAAAAAAGCTTGAGTTTTTCTACACCAAAAATTGATTATTCAGTTTAAATTTTGGTGTTCGGCTTTTTTTCCTAGGCATTCATCATATTTTTTCTTGGAAGTGCTGGGTGATCAAAAGTATTTCCGTTGGAATTGCGAAAACAACCTGAATTTTATAAGCCGATCAAAAGTTTTATAGTCTAGTTTTTTTCAAAAAAAGCAAGCTCCTTTTCCCTGCAAATACTCTTACTTTTTCATACTGAATTCTCAACAAAACCTAAAACTCGGCTGTTAGTAGAAGAAGTTAGGAGCTAGCACTTTTTTCTGTGAAACATGCAAAATTCATTTTAAAAACAGGTTGTTGAGAAATTTTAAGAGAACAATGTTGCAAAAAAGCAACACTTCAAGCTCTTCTTTAACAATACAAATTAAAAAATATGGAAAGTTGGAAACTGATTGCTATATCAATCTTAACCCCCAATTCGATTAGTTTTATTTAATTGATCATATGATTTATGAGGATCTAAGAGAGAAAAACTGCTGGACTATTCCGGCGGAAATTTTTCTTGTCAGAAGTGTCAAGCATTTTTTCTTTCTTAGATGCTCATTAATCACATGATGTTAATGATTATTCCATTGAAATGGTCAGAACTATAAGACAGCAAGTTTTGCATATAAACCACAAAATGTGTTCACATGTTGCTTATTATCATTCCACATGAAAAAAAACTCAAAGAATGAGCGGCGATAGAATTGTTAGAATTGTTAAAAGAATGTTCCAATTCCATTCTCTCCTGGTTATCCTTATACTGTCGAAAATGCTCGGAATCAGTCTTCCACAGGTACTTTTTGATGAAAGTCACTTATCTCATTTGCAGTTCAGCGAAGGTCTTATCAAATCAAAATTAAGGTCATTTAATCATGAGGGAAAGGTTGGTTTTATATAATATCCATTACGATAAATATCAGTCACCAAAAGCAGTTCTAGGTTCACAATGTTTAATTCTAAACATTTTGATCCTAAACATTCATTCATGAGAGCAATAATAAGGAGTTTAATTTGTGTTCACTAAAAACGTTTATCTGTAATTCAAACTTTACGTGAATTGCATTCCTTGAGAAACATATCCTACCTGATGTATTGATTGATCAATAGAACTTGTGAACAATCAGTTCCATCGTAACAAAACACTGCCATCTAGCAGAAATTGCCACCTTGTCAGGCTAAACATCTAATTGAGTCTTCTGTTCCTTTCTTGTAATCAAATTTAAGAAAATCAGAATAAATTGGTACATTCTGAAGTTCTGCACAAAATTTACAAATTTTTGTAAAAAATGTTCCAGTCTTTTAATAATAGATTTTATTTATTTTGGCATCTAACTTGACTGGGACTCCTGATTAGTCGTATTCAATTTCATAATTTTTTTTATTGAAAAAAAAATATGAAACAAAGGATACTTCTCATCGCGCTTAATTTTGCGCCGAAGAGGACAAGACACATTTATGGCTCTGTCGGGCTCAAATAACTTGAAACCAATATCTAAAAATGACTTTAATTTACCTACTCATTACAAGCTGTTTGAACCTAAAATCATGGTGCTCATTTGCATTCATCCGTAGGTGAAATTCAAAACCAATCTTGATTCATGGAATCCTAATTAGTCAGTGTGAACAATGCTTACCTCAAACTACATTGCCAGTTTTGAAACACATAAGCAAAAGAACTTGAAGAGAATTTACAAAAACCAAAACTTGAATGTATATACAAAAATATGTCAATAGTTTTCACGCTCTCAAAGTAAGTACATTGAAGAAGTTACAATCCACGCGCCTTTTAATTAAAATTCAACCCTAAAGCGATTGAAATTCACGCTTAGTATAATTAATAGCAGTGCCTTTGATTTTTATATATTTTCTTACCAGATTTCTAGTAATTGAGGCGACAAAATTTCACACGTACTTTAACTGAATTCACTCAGTTATTGTAATTCGTATTCCTTCCATTTTATCCATTAATAGGAATTTCCAAGATTTTAGAATCTAGCAAGCAAACACCACAAACAACACCGGGAAGTGAGCAAAATTACAATTATCATGATTGCTAAAATCTCTTTGATGTCACAACATCTTGAGAATTCTAAAATGAGCTCATTCGACACTTATTAAAACAAAAATATAGAAAGAACTTCAAATTATGAAACTTCATAATCTTCTAAAACTGTAACGTATCTATTTTTTTGTTAACAAATATCCTTTACTGCCATTTTATCTGCACGTATCATTGCAATCGATTTGTTTAAATTAATCTTTTAGTTTAGTCCATTTTTCTCCGTTTTATTTTATCCACGATGTCTTTCATAAAACTGTCATCTGTTCAAAGATAATAAAACTGAAAGTGAGACAGGTGAAGGAAAATCATCAAAAAAATTTCTTTTTTGCTTTTGACAGAATTGAAAGATACTTGACATCAGAAAATTATAATCAAGTTAAACATTTCTCTTGATTTACGCTGAATGGATTTGGAAGCCGCTGTAGAACTTTCAGTGACTGTGAATCATAATATAAATTTTTGATTTTTCTTTTGATAAAAAATAAACATGCTCGATTTAATAGATACAGACAACAGTGACTTAAATTCCTAAACTGACGTTGAATGGAGTTTTACTGAAGCTGTAGTAAAATTTTCAATGTTTGTAAATGATTTTATGTAGATAGCAGGTTATCGATGGAGTGAGAGATTTTTGTGAAAAATCAGTTTCTTCTATTTTATGTTCGATAAAAATTAAAGGTCCTGACATAGGAAAACATGCAAAATGATTCATTTCGCTAGATTGAAGCTCAACGGAATTGACCGCGTCTTCTGCAAAAATCTTAACCAGTCTAAAATTTTCTATAAATTAGTGAAAAATAAGGAGAAGGATTTCGTGAAGAATATTTTTTCGCTTATTGATTGTCTTCTTTTATCCCAAAGATCGAAAAAAATGAAACTCTGTCAATGAATAAAGTGTTTTGAGCCTTCGAAACATCAACCGAAGATATTTACGATACTCCAATTTCAGAGGAGCCTTTACTCACAAGGGGCGGGACAGATAACGCCGAATCGGCTAGTGAACGTTTTGAGAGAGTCAGAGCCGAGGTTAGGAAATCACAATCATTTGAGATGAAGAGTCTTGTGAGAAAACTTAAACATGTGCCTGTTGAACGAGACTAAAAAAAATCTTCGAAAAATGAGAACAACTGAATAACTAAAAAGACGTAATAATGCTAAATTTTTTTTAATTGGCAATTTTTACATAAATAAACTTTGCGTATTCAATACGCAAACTTTGAATTTATTTGAACATTCATCAGGTGGTAGTTGATTTCTATAATGAACTAATGTAGTTAATACAGTAGTTCAAATTAAAACCAAGTTTTATGTGTTTGAGTCTAATAGAGTCCGATAGAATAAGCAAAAGCGCTCGTCCGGTATTTGTCATTTTCAATTGAATGAGCCTACGACTCCCCGCCGGGCAGCAGAAATCGCTTAGGGTGAAACGACTCTTAATATTTCAAATTTAGTCATCAGAAGAGCAATCTGAGTAGTCAATCTGGAGCTGTTTTGTCTATTCATGTCGAAACAAAAGTTAGCAGTAGTGTTGCATATTAGAAAATGTTGTGGTTTTTGCTACTTTGCAGCCCTGTTTTCCGTTTTGTATATTTTTGTTGCTTTTCCGTACTTGGCACGCCACGAAACGGTTTAATGATCGCAGTTTGTTCACAGGCGTGCCACCGTACTGCCGCAGCAAATTTTTAATAGTATTCAGTGTCCTGAAGTTTTTCTTGAATCCTTAAATTTAATTGCATTTTCTTGTTAGCTGTTCATCAAGATTTAAGAAAGGCTGCCTCAAGTTCCTCTATTATCGTGGTTTTTTTAGCTGAACAACTTACCTGATGACATATTAAAAACAAGGTGCAATAACTGTCCTAGATATCCACATTTTTTCTCAAAAATCATATAAATTTGGAAGTGCTAAAAACATTTTTTTCCTCAAGACACTTGCAAAATTTCCCCAATGATCACATTACAGCTTAATTTGCAAAAATTTTGAAAGTAGAAACTGTAGAGTTTCGCTGGAGGTCATGGTAAAGGTCGATTTTAGGAGGAAAAGGCTAAGTGGAGTTGACCACAAAACAACGAGGCGAAAACCAGAGGTACTACATGCTGGGCGAGGTATCAATGCACGACTAAAACTTATTACTTTGAAAGGTGTTAAGAGAACTTGTTTCAAGATATTGGTGGATAGCTGGGACAGATCTAGTTCTACTAGGGAAGGAAAAGATAAATGTTCCGATTGAGTTCACAAAGATTAATCTCGCAGCTGTGTGAGTTTAAACATCTTACAGATTTGTTGAGAAATAAATGATAAACACTTTTCGCGCAAAATTTTACCTTCCAAATTCTATACTCGCTCTGAGTATGATTAAGGACAAGATTTGTCTCATTCTTTTAGCCAATTATTATAGAGAAGTTGTACCTTGCCGTTTCTAATCTCAAAAGAGCGATACAGACACACAATCTCAACAGTTTTACATGAAGAAGGCTATTCATCCGGAAAAAAAATGACGAATCATTAAACAAAATTAATTAAATCAACACATGGCTTAATTAACTACAGTTACGCCACAACCTTGCCAACTTTCGTCTCTCTACAATCGGTAAACTTACTACAATTGAACTGAGGAAACAAATTGTCACCCGTCTAATTCATTGATTACCTCTCAATCCATGTAGTGGCAATTTCCGCACGAATATTCCCCCAAATCATTCACTCCCATCGTTTTTGACAGCCCAAAATGTCCGCAGGCCCAGTTGGAGCGACATTCTGTTTTAATTTAACACAGCAGATAAAGCTGTGTACCAAAAAGTGAAACTTGAACTGCTTTTGGTTACAAAAGTTGTCACGCCTTTTGTGCATAAAGACGCATGCTTGGGTGCGGGAACCCTGTCGAATGCAACAAGGTGATATCTAGGAACGGGAGCTGTGATTTGCGTGTAAACAATACAACACATGGATACAAGCAGCGGAAATAAACAAATAATTTATCCTTCAACAGGTCATTTGTGATCAAACTGTGTTTTTGGAGATACTTCGAACAGTTTTGCCTAAAAAGTTATCTCAAGTTTCTGAACAATTTTCCTCAAATTTTTGACCAGTTTTGCCTCAAATTTTTTGAACATTTTTGCCTAAAATTTTATCTCGAATTTTACAAGGCTCTCAAAATAATTGTTATGTATGGTATTGTGTTGTTTTAATTTACAAATCGGCTGACTTTGATTCTCTTTCTGATTACATATTGATAATACAGCACGCCAATTTTGACGAGCTCATAGATAGCATACAAACGTATGAATTGTTCTCGAGAAGTACACCTTTGTTGATAATTGATCTACACTTCTATCAAAAGTGACTGTGGCCATATTGTTGACGTACACTTAAAAACCGTCCTGTGCTATTACATCTCTTTCTTGTGTAAACCTGGCGGCAATTCTGAGATGTGAAGAAGGTATCAAATATAATTATTATGAATGCAGAGATATGTTCTCCAAATTAAAGCTTGGAGCGAGAATGGTTTGTTAACTTGCGCCTGTAATAATTGCTCATTACATCCAATTACAGCGTACTTTTATTTGTGTTTATGAGTTTAATGTGACTTGAAGAATTGTCGAGAAAGATTATTCTTTTGTTCAAATGACTTGGCCTTTTTCAGAAAAAGAGCAATTATCATAGCATTAATCAGATATTTAGCGTTAATTACTTGGCATTGCAAACCAAAAACTTCATTACTTCGCTATTTTGATTGAAAGGCCTTTTTATACATTTCGCCAAATTTTCCCTCAGGTAAGTGTTAAAAAAACAGCAAAAAGCTTTAGTTTACTAATCTCCTCCAACGGGGGGGGGCTTCGAAAACGATTTGACTTACACAGATTTAAGTTGTTCTATAAGAAATTTGATAGGCAGCTAAAGTGGTTTTTTTTATCTAGGTACTATATTTGTAAAACAAATTTATTCCGCAGAAAAAATCATTTTCTCTAGCTCACTTATGACCCTTTTTACTGCATCCCATACAAAAAATTTAATTACAACTGGACCGATAATCGGAGGACAATTGGAGCCAAAAATTTGATCTAAAGGTGGTTAAAATTTTCATGAATTCTTCCCACTCTTACACGTTTGCATCTTTTTATACCGCTTTTAGGAGCCCCATGTACTCTAACTGATGTAAGAAATTGAGCTAAACTTTTCTTAACCATCCTTGCGAAGGAACAGTCTCCTCAACTGGGTTTTTTTATTTCAGTCATTTTTAGCAGATCAATCTATTTATTTATCGTAGAGAGTGTGAATTGTATCATCACTAAGCTCGTCAAAAGTAGAAAACAAAAAAAATCGTCTTGATTTTTGTGTTAATCGGGGAGTTATGCAAGTTGGATTTTTTTTGAAATTAGGTTGATTTTCACTAATTTTGTTAACTTTCAAATTATTTTTGCTCAAATTTTGCTTTATTTCGTTAAAATAAATCAAAATGTGCTCAATAACAACAATGATTTCCTTTTTCAACAATGACAAAAGGTTGTTGCATCACTGCTTTTATTTTTTGCAATATCTTGCCTGATTTTTCTGATTATGAATGCTTTTTTCTTTTTGTAAGAAAAAAACCAGGACCAAATCAGTTCTTTTAGACAACAAGTCTGATTAATCTCAAAATTACTATCGCAAAACCTGCCAAGAAACTATTCATTATATAAAAAGAAGTTTAACCCCTATTATCATTAAAATTATGGAAACATCAGAGTTCACATTTCTTTAAGATTCTAGTCAATTTGTCTTAATTTCGAGCAATTTCAGGATCATTTTGATCTATTTCTTTTTTCTTTCGAAAACTTAGAGGAAAAATACGAACTAACAAGAATGGCAATGTAAAGTGGAGATGATATCTGATTTCGCGGTTGTGTACTACATGAAGTGTTTGGAATCTATTGGGTGTTACTTCGTTTACATCTGTTCACTTTCTTTTTTACTTTTTTTTTTCATGCGCGGTGGAATTTGAGTAGAGATTGTAATCAGGGACTTACATTGAGTGAATCATAAAAATAATTGGTTCTACAACATGTGTTGTTTAACTCGCCTTGACGTGAATCAAGAATACTGTGCTTGAGAAATTTTTGGAGTTCTAGAATTTTAGTTTTTGTTTTTGCGCTTTTTTCTCAATTGTCTCAACCAGGCTGCAATGGTTTCTATGTATGCCCTCAAATTGCATAGGTTTGCTCCAGGTTTGGAACCAATTTGCTCTATTTTCACTTACCAAATGCTTTTACACTCAAAGTTATCAAGAAAATTTTTCAATGTTGGCTTAACATGTTGTCTTCATTGTCGTGTTGTCGACAACTCTCATTTTTTTTTTAAATGAGGCAATTGCAAAGAATTGAAAAATTTTCAGTTTAGAATCAGAGGATTACCTTCCCTAAAAGCACAACAAAAATTAAACTTGAGTTTTTGAGTTATTTCGGTTTTTGCGGTTTCTTAGGCGCAACATTCTCATCACTGACAGGTGCCATTTGCATTACAGGGAATGTATTTTGAATATCATCAGTCTTTTTCTTCACGTTTGTTGTCTAGACTCTTTTACTATTCTTCTAATTAACCTCAAGTTTTTTAATTTGAAAATCTTGAAATTTGGTGAATTTGTTGGTTTTTGGTGTCTCATTAAAATAGGTTTTGACCTAAAATTGGACAACTCTGAATGCTCCTTTGGAAGTTGGATCTTTTTTGGAACTAGTTTGATTTTCACTATACTTGTCAACTTTAAATATCTTTTTGCTCAAATTTTGCTGTTTTTCGCCAAAATATATCGAAATGTGCTCAATGACATTAATGATTCCTTTTTTCAACAATGATTAAAGACTGTTGAATCTTTTTTTTTACTTTTGTTGCAAAATTGTGCCTAATTTTTCTTATAATGAACGTTTTTTTATCAAAAAACAGACCCAAATCAGTTATTTCAGCCAGTGGGGCTAATTAAAATCAAAATTACTATCGTGAAACTTGTCCAGACAAATTTCCTTATAAAATAAGAAGGTAATTTAACCCCTACTTTCCTTAAACATCAGGATTGGAAACATCAGGCCTGACAATTTTTTGGCTAATTTTAGTCGAGTTAACTTACTTTGGTTCAATTTCAGCACCAGTGTGATCTAATTCAGATTTTTTTTCAACAAATTAGCGACTAATTACAAATTAATAGGAATGGCAATGTGAAGTGGAAGCGACATCTGATATCGCGGTTGTGTACTACATGAAGTGTTTGGATTAAATTGGGTATTTCATTGTTTAGATCTCTTCACATTTCGTCTTTTTCATACAGGATTGAATTTAAGCAGAGGTTCTATTCAGGGTCTTGCAGTCATTAAAACAATTAAATGGTTAGCTCTAAAAGAGACATTATTTAACTCGCCACGAAGTGAAACAAGAAAACAGTGCCCGGATAATTTTTGCGACTTTTGGAAGTTAGTTTCTGTTTTGGAGGCTTTTCTCTCAATTTTCTCAACAATGCTGCAATGGTTTTAATGTATTCCCTCATATTGCATATAAACAGGCTATTGTCCGCACCAACCACTGGGCCTCTTTTGATTTCTTTGACCTTGACAGAGTGCCTTTATTATTAATGATTTTGACGGCTTTTGAAGTTTTTGTGGTCTAATGAGTTATAAAGCCTCAAATTTGGTCAACACTTGTAAATGTTTGAAAATGTTATTTTTCGATAACTTGTTTGGTATCTTTGCAGTTACCAAACAGTTGTTGTTTTTTGTGGCTTCGACACTCAATTTTATCAAGAAAATTTATGCGTTCTGTTTAAGAATGTTGTTATTTTTGTCTTGTTGTCGACAATTCTCATTGGTTTTTATTGAGGCATTAGTAAAGAAATAAGAAATTTCAGTTGATAATTAGAGGATTACATTCCCTTAAAAGCGTAATAAAAATTATACTTGAGTTCTTTTGTGTTCTTTCGGTTTTTGTTGTTTCTTATGCGCGACGTTGGTGCCACTTGCATTGCCCGTAAATTCGTTTTTTCCCATCTGTTTCCTTGACTGTGTTACTGTTTTGCTAATTAACATCGAATTTTCGCTTTGCTCTTTGGAGAAATTTGAACTTCGCTGTAATTTTTCGGATTTATTATCTCAATGGAATAAGTTTGTACCTCAAAATGGACATCTCTGAATGCTCCTTTGAGGAGACAAAATAACTTTTCAGTTAGATGTTTATGTTTGTTTTTGAGATTGTTTGATTGTTTATTTTTTGCACATTTCTTGATTTTAAAAAATATATTGCGTTCATTTGCTTTAATCCATATAACTTGCTATCTTTTTTCTTTTTATCGTTCTGATTAATCAGGAAGCTATTTTCATTGAGTCTCTATTTTAAATCCTTTGAAGTATTTAACAATTTTTATCAATAGTTCCGTATTTTTTAAGAAATGGAAATACTAATTCTCAAAAAAAAATGTGTTCTGCGAAATGCCCATTTTTGTTGATTTGTTTGCTTTTTTTCTCAATGCTTCTCAATAAAACTGGCATATGATTTTTGATGCTAAAAGTATTGTGAAATTTTCCTTTGAGGTGATTGATATGGATACTTTTAACAAAACTTCTTCACGATAAAAGAAGGAGTTTTATTTTTTTTCTGCTCTTCAATATAGGAATATGTAGAGTCACATGAATTGTTGACAATCCCGAGCTGCCTTTGTTCTACATTTGTTTACAATCAACTGATTAATTCCTCCAAATGTTCAGGTTGTATATCAGGACCTGTCAGGTTCTTCTTTATTCTTTTTCTCAAAACATCGTCTTTCGAATTTGAAGAAACATCAAATAACTTGCATAAAACATGAGCCGCTTTTATTGAGGAAGAAGGCAACTCATTAGTTGAAATTGTGTGGTTGATATTTAGTGTATTCAATATTTGTGCTGAATTGTGGGTTAGTTTTTATGAGTAAACATGAATTACGTCACTCAGTCTCTTTGTCGGAGTTTTGTTTTAGTCTCTTTAATGACAGGTCACTGCGCTTTCATACCAAGTCTAATTGAAACTCTATAGTGATATTTTATCTTTGATCTATTTGGTTGTTTCTTCTGGCTGCTCTTGTTTGTTGTCTCACTAAAACAGGTTTAACTTTGGAAAATAACCCACCTCATTGGCCATCTGAAGTGACATTCCATTTGTGATCTCAGTTTATATATAATATCGTCTGATGTGAGATCTTTTTGTCAAAGATTTTCTAATGTTTATTTAATCTTGCCTTCTCGTGTTCTTTTTCGTGTGCTGTTTATTTCATGTTTTGTTTCTTTATAGAGTTAAAGAGTTTTTAACTGTTTTTCGAGAATAACACTAATCCATTTCCTATCTCTACTTCATTTTCAGAAAATTAATTCAACAAGGTGAATTATTAGGGTCGGAACATAATGTGGGAACGCACATTATCCAGCCTATCTGTTTGTGTTCAAGAATCTGTCCAATGTTCACATTTTTGCGGTACCCTACTTTGAACGCAATGGTTACCCTTATTGGTATATTTTGGTAGAAAAGTAGCAAGTTCTTGCGATTTAACTCTCCATAAGTTGACATCAAGTTTGTTTGTATTTTGTCGTAATTGCTTCAAAAAAGAGCATCTTTAACAATTATTAATTGGTAAATTGAACAGTAGAATCAACTTCTATGCAAGGTCGTTAAAAGTTAAGTAATCATTTTCATTATTCGGGAAGTCACAGGCCATCAATTCCTATTTGATCTCTTACGGTTACTTTTTGATTGGCTGTTGTTTTTTAACAAGAACAATGCCGAGTAGATTATGGTTTTGTATCGATAAATATACTTCTGCTCTCGCCTTTTCTCACGCTTTACTCCCATTTTAAGTCTTAGTGCTGCTATTTGGCATCAATCGACTCGGACCATAAGGCCACTTGATGACGGAGCAAATGGGCTGTGTTTCTGTTATGGCTTCGTTGATACAGGAACGCTTCTTACCAACTTGAAAACAACTTTATTATTACTATAAATCGTAAGCTAAAATATACCTTCAACTTAAAAAAATAGGATACAGTGTTTGAAATACGTTCACTTAATTTACCTCTTGTCTCTGCGATATTTTCACAATACAGATTGCGGCATCTTCTATTTTTGGGGTCATTAGATAAGTTGTTTACAAATTAAATTCAGGGTCCCGAAGGGTTTCCTGTTTGCCCCAGAGGTTTGGAAATTTACACCCTCAATGCAAAAACCTGCCAAGTGCTTGAAATGCGCGCAATTTAGCTAAATGAATTTTGCGCTTTAAGCCCTTTTTACCTTCAGGGTTAAAATATGTAAATTATTTGTTTCAGATTTTAAGTTTAGCATCTATCACTTTGACGTAAATCTCTTGTACCCGTGACATGCAACATGTACTTGCAAAAATTGCTTTTAAACTAAATCCGTTAGGATAAGGTTGCAATTTTTTAACTGCAGTTAAAGTTTAGAAGCACTATAAGTAAAATCATATCGCCTTGCAATTGCGTAAATCATAACCACTCCTCCCTAATAATTAAGCACTCCCCCTCCCCTCCCTCTTGGGGGCCCTCCCTATAACACCTGCACACAATTGCATTGTTGCCTTTAAATATAGCAAAAACAAACAAAAGCCTTTTTATTGTATAACTTTTGCACCTTTATAAAATAGAATCCCATTGTTAAACTGGTTCTTTTCAAATGTAATAACCCTATATACTTCATATAAACCATATATTATCCGGATATTGGAATTCACAATAAGGGAAAACTGTGAAATAATTTTATACCCATGTGGTGGGCTAAGTTTAGAAATTGCGATCAGCTTCTGATGACTTCTTCTAATGTTCATAACTTTTCTTACCAAAGCTCTTTGAAGTGAGCGGTTCTTTCCTGAAAAGTCATACTGCGTGAACTAATTGCTTTACCTGGTCAGGTTGGCTCAGCTGAACTTCATAGACACTCGACAGATAATTCAGGTGACCGAAAAGTTATCTCCAAGCAGATGGTTCTTTTGGCCGACAAACATTGTAAGCGGTAGGCCGAAAAATATTTCTGCAGTACTCGCCCACCTTTTTTGCTTGTTAATCACTTTAAAAGCATTTGAACCGCAATTCGACAACACTTTTTAATTTCGTGAAAATTGTTTAAAAAATATGTTGATCACAGGTTCTCTTCCCTAATAACATTTGCTTTTAAGAATTAAAGAATTCAGCGAACAAGTTTTCTAAAGAAATCCATATGTCGATTTTATAACATAAATTTTAAATAATTCTTGCTGATTGCCAACTATCCTGGTCCAATCTTTCATTCGAGTCACCCAAAAATCATCAGCCAATATTGAAATCTTATAATCTCGATTCCTACGGCGACTTTTAGTTCGATTGATGCGCAGAAGTTCTTCGGTGTGGTAGTTCGATTGTTTGAACAATTCGTTCTTCCTTGGCGTCTGCTAAACTTGGTTAATCTGAGATAAGAGAGTGGAAAAACACAGCTTAAAATTACTAATCCTCCCTTTTTAGTACCACCACTCACACAAGAGAGAGAGAAAAAAAACGGTATGAATGAATGTGAGGAAAATAGCTGAAAATTGGCAAACAGTAAACCTTATTCTATCTTTTGATCTTATGTCATCTTCTCCGCCACTTTTGGCTAAAACATCAAAAACAAACAAACGGCTCTTTAACACACTGCAAAATAATATCCAATGCTTTCTTCTGTTTTGCACTCAAGCATCTATTTTAGAGTGTTTTGTACTTGCAAACTGTTACGGATAAAATACAATATATTTTTCATCAATTAACACTTTTGCATATCTTTACATGAAGTTACGTAGAAAGTATGTGAAAAAAATACACTGGTCAATTCTCTTTCATTTTCTAGCAAAAACTGCAATCTCCTTTAAATCTCTCTAAACACTTTTCTTAAAGAGTTTGTTTATTAGTGTCCCAGATTTGAATCTTGTTCTCATGATGTTATAAGGAATAAGAGCGTAAGAAATCCACACTCTATTTCCCCGTGTGATTAATTTTGACCTTGATTCGAGTAAAAATTACCAGCATTGAAGCATTCTTCTAATTTCGCATATATTTTACCACCCAGTTCGCAGATTTCAACTACAGACCGCAGATTAATTTTTTTCAGCCTATTTATTTCGGTAACAACGGCCGCGATTGCATGGAATTGATTCCGATTAATTACGCCGCGTTAACCCGTCAATATTAGCCCGTTTTCGCAAAGCGTGCCCTCACTTTTCATCACTCAAGGACCCCCACTTGAATGTCAAACACACATCCCTCTAATCAAGCCAATAACTCCAACCTCACCAGTTGGCACTGTCACTCACAAATCCACTAAAAGAGCAGTTTCCCATCTTTTATTCCTGTAAACCCCACACACACACACACACACACACACACACACACACACTGCCCCTCCCCCACCTACTGTTTCTCCTTTTTCGTCCGTTTTAGAAAGCGCCTCTTATCAACAAGTGCTTATGGCTTATCCCGAGTTTTGAGCTTTGTCCTAGTTCGTTGAGTATAAAATTGTTGTGGGTTTATTTATCTGAAAAAGCGCCTTCTTCCTTCACAACTATTTCAGCTAATTGACACGTGAATATAATCCCCGCGTCGTGTGAAAAGACGTCTAACTGGTGAGTAGTTTATTTTCCATGCATATAAGAATTTGTTCCTCATATTGTGTTTAAGTTTTCTAAAGCGTAATAAAGACGTTTCAAAGACTTTTTTAACATATCTTTTCTACGCGTAGTAATTGAGTAATCAGACACCAGTAATCAGACAACAATCAGACACCAGGTGAAAGCATTTCAGGACTCTGTCTAAAATGAGAAAGCATCTAAACCTTCGGGGAATTTTAACAATCCCAGAATGGGCCCTAAAAGTTTCACTATTCAAGTTGGTTCCCCAATTACAATTTTCATTCAATTGGTCTAGCCGGGAGATGATTTTTTCCGATAGCTTAAGGACACTACAGTGGTAAGTAAACCTTTACAAATAGATCGAGAGAGACGTAATTACCCGGGTCGAGGTTTGGCGGTGAATATTCGTAAGAAATGCGGTGAAATGCGGTGAAAAAAAATAATTTTCACCGCGTATTTCTTACATCTTTTTGCGGTGAATGCGGTGAATCGCGGTGAATTATTTTTTTTTCACCGCGTCTTCAGTATTCTTACAAAAAAGAATTGTCCCCACACGGGTTCGAACCTCTGCCCTCCTGCATGCCTTCTAATACCCTGCAGGCCTTATTCCCCTGCGCCTACTGTCACTTGTTGCTTTGTTATTTCTTGTGAATTTAAATCAGATTGAGTAAACTTTGGAAACCATATGCGGTGAATTTTCGTAAGAAATGCGGTGAAATGTGGTGAAAAAAAATAATTCATCGCATTAAGCGGTGAAAAAGAATAATTCACCGCCACCGAGAACGCGGTGAAAAAAAATAATTCACCGCGATTCACCGCATTCACCGCATTTCTTACATTAATTTTCCATAATAGTCTATGTGGTGAATTTTGGTAAGAAATGCGGTGAATTTGGTGGTGAATTTTTGTAAGAAATGCGGTGAAAAGCGGTGAATTATTTTTTTTTCACCGCATTCACCGCATTTCTTACGCAAATTCACCGCATTCACCGCATTTCTTACAAAAATTCACCCTAAAACCTCGACCCGGGTATAATACATTTTCATTCCCACGTTGTATCTCAAAACTTTCTGAAATTAATTTCAGCAATCAATTATCAGATTAATTGTCGATAATAAAGCTAATAAAAATTGCTTCAAACTGGCTGCCATCAAGATAAGTAATAATCCAAAAGCACTCCAATGACATACAAAAATGTACGAATACTTCTCTTCTATACTTATCCAAATCATTTGACTCATATGGTCATCATTTTTTGACAGAGAGCTAGCTATCTATAGAGCTTATCTGTTATACACTTGATAGCCAACTTTTTGTCTCGACAGCAGCAGCGGTTCAGAAAGTAATGCGAGATCAGCTCATAATAGAGCACAGATAAGGTGTTCCATAAGAAACAGTCTCTTAAGCTCCTTTTACCTAATAAGGCAGACCCGACGTGGGCTCCTTTTACAGCCTTATGGTATAAAGAGCTAGAGGGCTACTTATCTCTGCGCGCGAAGTAGGCTTACCTATATCTCTAAGACTAACCGACTCAATGAGACACAGAAGAAAAACTTTGATCATTACGGTGGTAATACAGTACAGCACTGGAGTCAAGTGTATACACATGGTATATCTAAGCTAACAGACTGACTAGAGTTAGTGCTGCATGCGCTTTATATAAAAGAATAGTGTCTTCTCAATCTCTGATTTTTTGGAGGTATACATCCAGTATTTCTACAGCTACTTCCATCCGAGGTTAAGAGTTTTGAATCCGAATTTGTGAGTTGTAGCAGAAATACGCTGGATGTCATCCTTGTTGTATAGTGAAGTGGAGTGTCGTGTTGTCGTCAAAGTGGAGTTCTGACTTGTACCGTCGTCTGAAATCCCTGTCAGTAGAGTGTTGATTAATGTCGTCAGTGAGTAGTCCACTCAAATGTAGAACCAGCGAAGATGCCAGTTACAGGGCGTGCTGGCCAGTAACGTCAGTCCTGTGAAAGTACCCAACTGTCTCTCACTGTCCTATAGTGAGGATTTTTTCCCAGTTGCAGGATCGCTTGTAGTCTGTAGTGTCTGTCTGGTTGTACAAAGAGATTTCTGTTTATCCTCATCAAATACAGGGTTTTACCGACCGATCGAATTTACCAGCTTGCCTTCTGGTGTAAATCCGTCTTTTAGCAACTGTGTGAGCTACTTAATCTCCTAAACTTTCAGTGAAGTTTATTGCCTGCTGAGTAAGCTCCGACCGGAGAAAAGAAGAAAAGAACTGATCCTACTATTCAATTCTGGTTAAGAAGAGAGGAAGTTGAGTCTTTGGAGTTTGTGGGACAGTGAGCCCAATACGAAATCAATGGCCCGCAGAATTTTAGAAAATTTTGTTCTCGTGCGAGACAAGCGGCAAGTGCACGGGAGTATAGGTCAGTGCTGCAGTGAGGCTGCAAGGCCAGGAGGTGGTTGATGATCTGTGTTTCCTCTTTTGTTGGTTCGCGATTTGCCAGCCTGTCTACCATCCAGTCCCTGTAGTGGAGATTAAAAGTGTGCCTGTACATAACACTTTGTTGCGCCTCCCTCTACACACCGGAGGTTTCAATGGGGACAAGTATTGGTCTGTGAGTTTTCGCATAGAGTGACGAGAACAAAAAATAATTCTTGATCGGATGAAAATTTCGGAGGTTGCCTTCACAATAAGTGGAGTTAATGATTTAGCTGTAATTCACGTAGTAGGGTGAAGTGAGCTTGGAGTTTGAACCTTAGAGATTTGGACCAGGGGATTTGTTCTGTCGAAATTGTGCTGAACGAAAAGATAGTTGTGGATGGTGTGCAGCATCTTGGTCCGATTGACTTTGTGGGTTTGGATATTTACATCCGTTTGTGTTGAATGCAGAAAACCAAACTGAAGGTAGAAGGGGTTGTATTTCTGGTAAATACGATAAGGGACAACATGTCTCGCGAACATGATTGTAAGATAATCATTCTGGCGGTCGGCGAGATTGAAGAATTATCAGAATCTCTCCGTGAAGCGTAGATTAATGGGGAAGTGAAGGCACTCTAGTGGAAGGGCCTTCTCCCGTTCTTCCTCCACATACTTGTTCTCGTTCATGTCACGGCTACGTCCTGTTCTAGTGAACAAGGTCTAGCCGTGGTCTTTAACGTGTGATGAGGCGTTGTAGAGACATAGTTGATTCACCCTGTGACATGAACACCGTGGTTCGTGTTTATGCCCGGAGGATTTTTGAATTGGTGAAAGAGGAAATTCGGGCCAGGCGCTCTGCGTGGCACTGCTTGTGTGTGAATGAAGGGATTTACTCGTGCTTTTGAGGATGAGAGCTGTGAGCCTTGTGGTGGGCTGGTAATAAACCGAGCAAGCGACTGTGGGGCCCAAATTGGCGATGAACGCACAGGGTAAATCTCATGGGCCATAGCGCTGGGGCGTTTTCTTGGTGAAGGATCCGTGCAAGGGTAGTTGTTGGTTGAGGTTGGCCGATCATAATGAGGTGGTTGGGGAAGGGCGGTTGAGTTCGGGGTGGAGGGACTGAGGGTACTCCATACCTCGGCTGCTGGGTTCTTATGGGTTGTGACACGGGTGTGGGCATCAAAAGCTGAAGGTAGTTAAGTGGCTGTGAACGAGGGCAGAGGCCGCGAATCCTACCAAAATAGTCCCAATTTGAGACTACTGTTTCGATTGTGAGAGACCCAATTGTTCCACAGCAACGTCGTCAGCCCAGGAAGAGCTGTGTGGGGGCTGTGTTGGTGGCTGTGGCACCGGTCATGGCGGCTGTGGTGCCAAGGTGAATGTGCGTGGTTGCTATTGCCCTTGCATCAAGAGTTCTTGTGACTCAATGGTCCTGTTGTCGCGGTAGGTGAGCTTTTGTCACTCCCAATATATAGACTTAATTTTCTTGATGACGTGGAGGAAGTAGCGGGTGAAGGCTGTGGGTTCACCTGAGCAAGAGTGGCCGAATCCACAGACTGTGGCTGTGGGGAGGCATGGGCCATACTGAAGAGGGTCGGCGTTTGCATTTCGCATACTGACTTGGGCACTCGAGGGGCAGTGCCAAAGGTGTCAGTGGCGAGGGCAGAATATCGTCGACATCAAGCATGATGAGGTGGTATGCTGTAGTCATTGTTTGGAGGGTTAGGTGAACCTCCATTTCGAGAACTGGGGTTGACAGCTGTTGTGTCACTGAAACATTAAAATTTTATATAGGAGTAATTGGTAGATTTAATAGAAATTTTTCCGGGATTTTCTGATACTCAGTGTCATACTCGAAGGAGTTTTTAGAGAGTGATACAGCTTGTGAGCCTCTTCGTTTACTGGGTTGAAAAACATGGAGGTGTAAGGATTGAAAATCTGGTTTTCTGTTTGAGTGTATTGGTAACTCGTATCATTCATAAATAGAGGTAGTGAGAGTTGAAGCTAGTGAGAGTTGAGTGTGTTTATTAGAGTTATTGTATACAGGAGAGGAGAATTTCTTATAGAAATTTTCAAATATTCTGTGTAAAAATATCAATTCAGTTTGAGGGTGCCGTTTACTACTATCGGCAAAGTGCTTTCGTTTTTTTCTTTGGTAACGGTGGTTTATTTTGTGAAGAGTCTGATAGTAATACGTAGAAAATAGTTTACGAAATTACACCAAAATTTGGAGATTATGATTTTAGCTAATGTGATATTAGGACCTAAAGGTGATTTAAGTTTATATGGGTTAAATGCGCAACGAAATATCCCAATTAGACAGTGTAAGAAGGTATAAACAATCCATATTATGGTTAATTCTTAAGTACCATTGGTATCCAAAGAGTACTATGAGGGTTTCTTTTATTTAATTGCCATTAATTAAATCACGCCAGTCAAGACGGCGAGGGGTAAATTCTTTTCCGTTAATAAAGAGTTTATTGAACTAGTTGGTGTATTGACTTTGTAATTGTGAATATTGTGCTTATAATTGTGCTTGTTTTGCATGGTGTGCAAAATTAACTTCTTGTGCTGCCTCAAATTTTTTAGCGGCGTCATCTACTATTTTTTAAATTTCGTTTTGTCGAATGAATTAGTCCAATTTTTGCGACTATATATATCAATTTGTGCAATAAAATCCGCGTAAGTGAGGGGGCTTTCAACTTCATCCGGCGTGAAAGTTTTAACATGATTTTGCGCTTCAATTGGGTAAGGCGTTCAGCGATATGACCCATCGTTGTCCGCATCTAGTGATAATTGCTGATCAAAATTATCAGTTTTACATGGTGCTTTAATAGACAAAGAAAAATTTTACGTGTTACTCGATCTATAAATTGAAGTTTTTTCTGATAGAATATGGGAATTCGTTCAAAACAAGGCCAGGAGGTGGTTGATGATCTGTGTTTCCTCTTTTGTTGGTTCGCGATTTGCCAGCCTGTCTACCATCCAGTCCCTGTAGTGGAGATTAAAAGTGTGCCTGTACATAACACTTTGTTGCGCCTCCCTCTACACACCGGAGGTTTCAATGGGGACAAGTATTGGTCTGTGAGTTTTCGCATAGAGTGACGAGAACAAAAAATAATTCTTGATCGGATGAAAATTTCGGAGGTTGCCTTCACAATAAGTGGAGTTAATGATTTAGCTGTAATTCACGTAGTAGGGTGAAGTGAGCTTGGAGTTAGCATATTGAAGGCGTGAAATGATTTGGACCAGGGGATTTGTTCTGTCGAAATTGTGCTGAACGAAAAGATAGTTGTGGATGGTGTGCAGCATCTTGGTCCGATTGACTTTGTGGGTTTGGATATTTACATCCGTTTGTGTTGAATGCAGAAAACCAAACTGAAGGTAGAAGGGGTTGTATTTCTGGTAAATACGATAAGGGACAACATGTCTCGCGAACATGATTGTAAGATAATCATTCTGGCGGTCGGCGAGATTGAAGAATTATCAGAATCTCTCCGTGAAGCGTAGATTAATGGGGAAGTGAAGGCACTCTAGTGGAAGGGCCTTCTCCCGTTCTTCCTCCACATACTTGTTCTCGTTCATGTCACGGCTACGTCTTGTTCTAGTGAACAAGGTCTAGCCGTGGTCTTTAACGTGTGATGAGGCGTTGTAGAGACATAGTTGATTCACCCTGTGACATGAACACCGTGGTTCGTGTTTATGCCCGGAGGATTTTTGAATTGGTGAAAGAGGAAATTCGGGCCAGGCGCTCTGCGTGGCACTGCTTGTGTGTGAATGAAGGGATTTACTCGTGCTTTTGAGGATGAGAGCTGTGAGCCTTGTGGTGGGCTGGTAATAAACCGAGCAAGCGACTGTGGGGCCCAAATTGGCGATGAACGCACAGGGTAAATCTCATGGGCCATAGCGCTGGGGCGTTTTCTTGGTGAAGGATCCGTGCAAGGGTAGTTGTTGGTTGAGGTTGGCCGATCATAATGAGGTGGTTGGGGAAGGGCGGTTGAGGTCGGGGTGGAGGGACTGAGGGTACTCCATACCTCGGCTGCTGGGTTCTTATGGGTTGTGACACGGGTGTGGGCATCAAAAGCTGAAGGTAGTTAAGTGGCTGTGAACGAGGGCAGAGGCCGCGAATCCTACCAAAATAGTCCCAATTTGAGACTACTGTTTCGATTGTGAGAGACCCAATTGTTCCACAGCAACGTCGTCAGCCCAGGAAGAGCTGTGTGGGGGCTGTGTTGGTGGCTGTGGCACCGATCGTGGCGGCTGTGGTGCCAAGGTGAATGTGCGTGGTTGCGATTGCCCTTGCATCAAGAGTTCTTGTGACTCAATGGTCCTGTTGTCGCGGTAGGTGAGCTTTTGTCACTCCCAATATATAGACTTAATTTTCTTGATGACGTGGAGGAAGTAGCGGGTGAAGGCTGTGGGTTCACCTGAGCAAGAGTGGCCGAATCCACAGACTGTGGCTGTGGGGAGGCATGGGCCATCCTGAAGAGGGTCGGCGTTTGCATTTCGCATACTGACTTGGGCACTCGAGGGGCAGTGCCAAAGGTGTCAGTGGCGAGGGCAGAACATCGTCGACATCAAGCATGATGAGGTGGTATGCTGTAGTCATTGTTTGGAGGGTTAGGTGAACCTCCATTTCGAGAACTGGGGTTGACAGCTGTTGTGTCACTGAAACATTAAAATTTTATATAGGAGTAATTGGTAGATTTAATAGAAATTTTTCCGGGATTTTCTGATACTCAGTGTCATACTCGAAGGAGTTTTTAGAGAGTGATACAGCTTGTGAGCCTCTTCGTTTACTGGGTTGAAAAACATGGAGGTGTAAGGATTGAAAATCTGGTTTTCTGTTTGAGTGTATTGGTAACTCGTATCATTCATAAATAGAGGTAGTGAGAGTTGAAGCTAGTGAGAGTTGAGTGTGTTTATTAGAGCTATTGTATACAGGAGAGGAGAATTTCTTATAGAAATTTTCAAATATTCTGTGTAAAAATATCAATTCAGTTTGAGGGTGCCGTTTACTACTATCGGCAAAGTGCTTTCGTTTTTTTCTTTGGTAACGGTGGTTTATTTTGTGAAGAGTCTGATAGTAATACGTAGAAAATAGTTTACGAAATTACACCAAAATTTGGAGATTATGATTTTAGCTAATGTGATATTAGGACCTAAAGGTGATTTAAGTTTATATGGGTTAAATGCGCAACGAAATATCCCAATTAGACAGTGTAAGAAGGTATAAACAATCCATATTATGGTTAATTCTTAAGTACCATTGGTATCCAAAGAGTACTATGAGGGTTTCTTTTATTTAATTGCCATTAATTAAATCACGCCAGTCAAGACGGCGAGGGGTAAATTCTTTTCCGTTAATAAAGAGTTTATTGAACTAATTGGTGTATTGACTTTGTAATTGTGAATATTGTGCTTGTAATTGTGCTTGTTTTGCATGGTGTGCAAAATTAACTTCTTGTGCTGCCTCAAATTTTTTAGCGGCGTCATCTACTATTTTTTAAATTTCGTTTTGTCGAATGAATTAGTCCAATTTTTGCGACTATATATATCAATTTGTGCAAAAAAATCCGCGTAAGTGAGGGGGCTTTCAACTTCATCCGGCGTGAAAGTTTTAACATGATTTTGCGCTTCAATTGGGTAAGGCGTTCAGCGATATGACCCATCGTTGTCCGCATCTAGTGATAATTGCTGATCAAAATTATCAGTTTTACATGGTGCTTTAATAGACAAAGAAAAATTTTACGTGTTACTCGATCTATAAATTGAAGTTTTTTCTGATAGAATATGGGAATTCGTTCAAAACATTGATTTTCAAAGTTATAAAGTGGTGATGAAATAGTTTTATATTGATAGAGTGAAATAACATTAAAATTTTTTTAGTGTGGCAAATGTATTTCGCTGTCCTGTGATAACATATTCTACTAGTAAAGTTTTTACGTTAGTAAGTTAAAGGCGGTCTGTTTTAAATCTCGATCAAGATCCCAAAGTTTCCTGTATATAGATAATTTCGTGTAGTCCCAGTTATCCATTCGTTGTCCCGTGGATTATATACCATATTTACGAGCTGGAATGCAAAAGGGTGACTGCGATCGAGTTTTAAACGTCCTTCATTGGCTTCCATATTAGCTTTCCAGCGTGGATCATCGTTAAGTACATCAAACTGTATAATATCTGAGTGATAGTGATGTTTACTTACGAGACAAAGGCGTGCAAGTTCTCTAGAACCTTCAGTTTCAATGGGAAAAATCTTTCAATATTGCTAAGATACCAACTATCGTGATCAAACGGGAAGCCTCTCGTAACTGAGATCTTTCGGATAAAACTTTCTTTGTCGCTGAGTTTTGCATGTAAGGCGTATGCGCGTACTCGAAGCGTTCAAATTTGTGAGAAGATGGATACTTGAGCAGGGAGGATTTGAAAGCATGCAGGTTTAATCTTACTTTCACCAATCTTTTTGAGCTTATAATACTGCATCTTTGTGATATGCTGTGGGTAGCAATCAATCATAGTGAGTAACTATTAAATCTTGAACTCTTGACTTGTTGAAATCTTGCGATTGTCAACTTTAATTGGTTCATTCATAAAAAGTGGATGTGAAAAGCAGAAATTAATCAAAGTATTATCAAATTTGCATTGGACAAGTGTAAGATAGTCCGGAATGAGGACTATAGAAGACAAAGTACCCTGCAGTGTTTTTTGTATATCTGTCAAACTCATAGTGCATTTCTTGACAAATAAAGGATGATGGTTTGTTTTTACTTTAAAAATAGATGGGGCAGCGGCTTGTTGATGAAAGATTAGTTCGTCTTGTTCAACTATAATTTCAACAGTGAAAAAGATTTTAGATATTTTGAGTTAATCGTGAGCTCTTTGTTTTTGTACTGGTGTAATTTTGTATGACTTAGTGATTTTTTGCTTTGCCCAATTATGTAATTGTTCACCGTTAATATGGTCTCTAAAAAGTGCGGTTGGGGGAATTACAAATTGTGGGTCAATTTTTAGCGGTAAAGTTTGATAAGTTCTAGTAGTGACGGGTTATTTCCGAATACAGTGGTGAGAGTGTTGGTCCGTATCTGGGGTAGGATAGTTTGAGCTTAATGTGATAATAGGTGGTGTAAGGTGAATATTTAGTGGTAGTGAGCTTGGAAAAGAAAGTGATGAATTGACTATATTAAAAGAGTGCTTCCAGAGAGCTTTTGAAAGTAGACGCTCAATATTAGTTACTGGTCCTTGTGGCGGATTAAAGGGGTTGTTCGCAATTTGTGAGGGATTGGTGATGAAAATTGAGAACTGAGTAGATCAGAAGCGAAAGTGTTAGAAGAAAGACAAATATCTTGTGGTATATTGTCGATCTTAAAAACAGTGTGAGTTGGCTGTGGCATTTCGGAACTACTTGTCTTATTTATGTTAGAAAAGTTATTTGGTTGACTCGAGAATTGCGGCGTGTTCGAATAGCAGATTAACTCAGGTTGTGGTCTTCGTGGTAGAGCAGTTTTGATTGGTGTTTGTTGTTGTAATGTTGCGTTTGCAATAAAGCCTGAGTACAGCAATTAAACTTGTGTATTTATTTGGTGTTGTGTGTGTTTGCGCTTGGTGTACTTGCACTTAAATTTGATAGGAGGGTATGGGATAAATGATTGTGGGCAAAATGGGGGGGCGTCTTGTAGGACATGGACGATCTGCAGTTTGGCAGTAGTAATGACCGTGTATGGGGATTCTTCAGTTTCTTGTGCTTGTGGTTTTTTATTAAAAAGATTAAACGATGACTTTTTGGAGTTTATTGTTTAGCTTTGTCGCTATATGAACAGCTAGTTGATTCTGAGATCGGGGGAGCACTACGGTTAGTGTTCGGATGTTGATTAGTGGCCGCAATTGTGATGTTATTGGTTGGCCCAAATGGGTGCAGTGATCACAGTAAAATATTTTAGAGTTAGTAAAAGATGGAAATACAATTATGAATAAGTTTAAAGTAGGTATACTAACTCGGATGGTTGCGAAGGGTGATTCTGGTGGCCAAAAAATCTGTTAATATTTTTTCAATTGTGTAATCTTTTAGTGCAAAAGAAAAAAATTTTGTGGATATTCAACCTTATTTTGTGAGTTGTTGTTGTTTGGCGAGTTGTTTCATCTCAAGTAACATTCGGCTCATCATATAATCAAGTTTAGCGTCAATTTTTACATTTGAGTGTACAGCACCAAACCAGTGTTGTCTTCTAAAGAAATTTTCAGATTTACTATAAATTGGTGATTCTTTTGGGATTGATTATCCGTTAGGTGGGGTAGTGGGGTATGGAGTGATAGAAGGTGCCTTATTTGGAATGGTTATATGTACTTCCTTACACTCTTGCAATGCTTTATCTTTGTCAAAATTAAAACCTTCATGGTATTGCATAAAAATATCTTGATTTTGTGTAGCGTAATAAGGGCGGTCCTCATTACATTTATAAAGAGATTTAGTGAGTATTTCAAAACGAGAAAGTGCTGATTTATCGTAAAGGTGGCTTTCAAAACGACTAAAGTACATTTGTGCATTGTGTTGGTGCCCAGTGTTAATTTTGTTATTTGAGAGCATTTCGATAAAATAGCGTTTTTGAAATTTAGTCATTCGTGCGTGATATCTACCGACATCGAAAAATCGGCAATGGATTCTTTGGTTCTCAGATGACTGTTGCTTTAATAGCGTGGTTTGGGGGACAGTAAACCCTACCAAGATCAGATTTAATACGCTTTCTACCGTACTAACTACTCTCTGACTTTACGTCAAAAATAAACGTGATGTTAATTGATTGAAGTGACCATCTTAATATATGGATGATATGATAATCGTGCTCTGGGTTTTTTTCCAGGACAGTTAGCCCTGGGATAATCTGGGATGTTTGGGATCCATTCGTGGTCTCAAGGATTATATACCATATTTCCGTGTTGGAAAGCAGAAGGGCAATAGCGATCGAGTTGAAAAGAGCCATGTTTGGCTTCGATATTAGCTTGCCAGATTGGATCGCTAAGAATATCAAACTGCATCATTTATGGTTGATAGTGATGTTTACTTACGAGACCAAGGCGTGCTAATTCTCTACGAGCTTCAAATTCTCTGGGAACAGAAAGGTCTTCGCATATTGTTAACATACCAACTATGGTGATCAAACCGGAAGCCTCTCGTAAGTGAGATTTTGCGGAAAAAACTTTCTTTGTCGTTGAGTTTTGCATGTAAGGCGTATGCGCGTACTTGAAGTATTCAAATTTGTGAGAAGATGGATACTTGAGCAGGGAAGTTTTGAAAGTCTGCAGGTTTGATCTTACATTGGCTAATATTATTGAGCTTATAATTCTGCAAATTTGTGATATGCTTTGGGGACCAATCATAAGGATATAATATTAAATCTTGAACTCTTGACTTGTGAGTTGAAAAAATGCAATTGGCACTTTTATTTGTTTGTTTGATGGAAAAAAGATGTGAAAAGAAAAAATAATCAAAACTATGATTAAATTTGCATTGGACATGTGTAAGATAGTCCGGAATGAGGACTAAAGAAGACAAAGTACCCTGCAGTGTTTTTTGTATATCTGTCAAACTCATAGTGCATTTCTTGGCAAATAAAGGATGATGGTTTTTTTACTTTAAAATTAGATGGGGCAGCGGCTTGTTGATGAAAGATTAGTTTGTTTTGTTCAACTACAATTTCTACAGTGAAAGAGATTTTAGATATTTTGAGTAAATTGCGAGCTCTTTGTTTTTGTACTGGTGTAATTTTGTATGACTTAGTGGTTTTTTGCTTTGCCCAATTATGTAATTGTTCACCGTTATTATGGTCACTAAAAAGTGCGGTTGGGGGAATTACAAATTTTGTGTCAATTTTTAGCGGTAAAGTTGGATAAGTTCTAGTAGTGCCGGGTTGTTTCCGAATACAGTGGTCAGAGTGTTGGTCCGTATCTGGGGTAGGATAGTTTGAGCTTAATGTGATAATAGGTGGTGTAAGGTGAATATTTAGTGGTAGTGAGCTTGGAAAAGAAAGTGATGAATTGACTATATTAAAAGAGTGCTTCCAGTGAGCTTTTGAAAGTAGACGCTCAATATTAGTTACTGGTCCTTGTGGCGGATTGAAGGGGTTGTTCGCAATTTGTGACGGGATTGGTGAAGAAAATTGGAAACTGAGTAGATCAGAAGCGAAAGTGTCAGAAATAAGACTAATATCTTGTGGTATATCGTCGATCTTAAAAAAAGTGTGAATTGGCTGTGGCATTTCGTAACTACTTGTCTTATTTGTGTTAGAAAAATTAATTGGTTGAGTCGAGAATTGCGGCGTGTTCGAATAGCAGATTAACTCAAGTTGTGGTCTTCGTAGTAGAGCAGTTTTGAGGGGTGTTTGTTGCTGTAAAGTTGCGTTTGTAATAAAGCCTGAGTACGGCAATAAAGTTTGTGTATTTATTTTTTGTTGCGCATGCTTTATGTGCGCTTATTTTTGATAGGAGGGTATGGAGGGTATGGGATAACTGACTGTGGGTAAAGTGGGGGGAGTGTCCAGTAGGAGGAGGATGAAATGGGGCAGTGATCACAGTAAAAAATTTTTTAGTGAGCAAAAGATGGAACTACAATTATGAGTAAATTTGAAGTAGGTATACTAACTCGGATTGCTGTGATGATTGAATCTGGAGGGAGGATATTTTGTAGATAGATGAGATTTAACAAATCAGTAGAAAAAGCTGTTAATAATTCTTCAATTGTATAATATTTTCGTGCAAAAGAAAAAATAATGTGTGGATATTCAACGATATTTTGTGAATTGTTGTTTGGCGAGTCGTTGGTATTGTTCATCCAAATTAAGGAATTCTTTGATATTTTTAATGTCGTACGTAATTTGCTTACCTGTCTGTTTGGTGGAGACTAAATGAATTTTCAGTGCTGTGAGTCTGAAAGTTGACGATAGAGAGTGGGCTGCTGTGAGCTTTGTTTCAACGTTGTGCTGCTTTGATCTAGTTGATATTTCCAATGTTGAATTGACCGAAACTAGGTTTGAATTGTACTTTGAGACAGTGCTTAATTTATATAGAAATTTAGAAATGAGAAAAGGAAAACTCAGAATTTTTCTAAGTTAGAAAGAAGAGATATGTGATAAAGAGAAGTTGAGAGAGCTGAAAGAGCGAGTAGTTAGAGTTTGATCAAAGAAAAAAGACGAGAAACAATTGAGGTGAAAGCAAGGTGGACTGTGAAGTGATTTTGGACGATGCAATTTAGCCTGACCACGAGTTTCCTTCGTGAAGAAAAAAATTACCGAGTCATATCTTGTTAAATTAATTAGATTGGGAAATTATTCCCAGACCGATCATTGGGTCGGCTACTTATTTAATTTTTGGTGGTTAGTTTATTTTCTTTTATAGTCGTGGTGAATGGCCTGTTTTCCCTGTTTTTCATTTCCGGATAGAGGGGTTTTTGTGTTTCTGCTAGGGTAGCAGGTGTAACGATAGTCCTTGTGCTTTGTTAGCTATGGGGAAGAGGTTTGTTATTTTTCTAATTGAAAGTAATTGTATTAGGGGGAGAGTATTGAAAGAACCACCTGAATTATCCCCTCAAAAGAACTGGGGGATTTTTTTCTTGGTGGACATCTTTTATGGGAAACTTAGAGTATTATGCTTGGTTTTGATCGGCTAACTAGAGGGAGAAAAGTTTAATGTGTGTATTGAATGTGTATTACATGTATGATTTAGAAATGCGTTGTGTGTGAAGCCCTAATTTTCGACTGTGGTATAAAGACTCTGTAGTCTTTTTTCGGTTGTTTTCAAAAACGGGCATCTCTTGTATTTTAGTTTTCCGAGTGTGCCTCGAGTATTTCAGGCAAACTGCAAGATAGTGAGGGGGAGGGTTCACTATTTGATGGTATGCCCGACTGCTGCCTAGACTGAACGAAGCAGATTTCGACTTCGTGATAGTCGGTTTTTGAGGATGAAGTCGTAAAAAAGAGATATCGGAAAAAATATTTCTCCTTTTATTCTTGAACAAATAAATTCCTTTGGGTAATACTGGACAATATTACTTCGATGGCGGTTTATTTGTTTTCCTGAAAAGTTCTCCAGTTTATACGTTACCAGTGTAGTGGTATCATTTAATTTATAGCGTCCAATTTTTTGTGGTTGGATCATATTTGAAATTCCAATTTGACAATCAGATTGGCGATTTATTGAAGTGCGTAAATGTTTATTCTGATTTAGCTAATTGTGTACTTCAATATAAACTTCAGAGTGTTTCTTTTCACGATTTAAGAACCAATGTGCAAAGGTTCCTTTTTGTAATTTTTCAATTTGTGACATGGGGAGTTTTGTGAAAGTTTACAGAAACCAGAACTAACTGTAGTGGAAGACAGGTCAAACATTATTGGCTCTTTGGGTTTTATGACAAAAAGAAGTTCATAAGGTGAAAGATTCATATTGGTTTAACCCTTGAATTAAATGTGAAAAGGAAGGTTTTTACTTTTTTGACCATGTGTCATATTGTTAATCTAAAACTGTGCCAAGAAACGTATTCAGTTGTCGATTATTATTTTCTACTAAACCATTTGACCATTGTGCATACGGTGTGCGTGGTTTAAATTTACATTATACATGCAGCTAAAATGCAAATTCGCCATTAATATATTCATTTCCATTATCAGTTACCAGAATATTGAGTATTTGGAATTTTACAATCCAATGGTCAAATATTACGCTTAATGTGTTTGCTGCATCATTTCTGGGGGAAAGGTGAAGAGCATCATAACGTGTAAATGCGTCTACGATAACATAAACGTAAGAGTTCTCATCTGAAAACGTAGAAATTGGACCTTTCGTGTCAATTGAAATACGGTGATTGAAGTATACACTTGCTGTTGTGTTCCGTGTAAGAACGGTTCATTGATTTTGTTTCAAAAATTGATGATATGAGACGAGAAGATAGAGACTAATTTCTAGTTGTACTTTGAAATAGTTGTCTTTTATTTGGAGACATATAGGAGAGTGTGTTGATTCTACAGTAGTGTCTGTAGTTACTGTGTTAATCCATTCTTTTGTTACAGCATAGTGGCACTGTATTGGTGATATTTGTTGATTGTGTCATGAAAAAATTTAACAAGTCAGGAATTTTGACCGTCCGTAGATGATGTTTGTCCTGTGTTGTCGTCGTAAGTGAACAACTTAATAGGTCTGGAAGTGAAAGGTTCTTGCCTTACGTCCAAACTATGTGTAATTTGGGGAACTTCATTAAGATCAAATGGAAATTGTAAACTCTGTGATTCGGTTTGTTCTTTTGTGTGAACAAAAAGAGAATAGGTTTGTGGTCAGTGAATAGGATAATAGAGTGTGGTGACCCTTGGGTAAGGAGTTCGTATTCAGAAAGTGCAGAGATTACTGCAGAACATTCGCGAAGAATGGTTGAAAGTCTGAGTTCTGTAGTGGAGAATAGGCGAGAATTTGCAGATACTGGTTTCATTTTTCCCAATTGATTTTTCTGCAGAAGTGCAGCTCAAATGCTATAGTTCGAGGCAACACACAAATTATAAAAAATTTTGTCGAGTTTGGAATTGCAAGACGTAGTGTTCCGTTTGTAAGTTCCTTTTAAACTATATCAAACGTTTGCTGGAGTTCTATTGTCCATTTAAATCTACCGTGTCTCTAAGTTGTAAATAGAATTGTCTGAGGTTGACTTAAAAATTAAAGATATGTTTAGAGATAAAGGATAAAAATCCAATCTATTATTCGTATTTCTTTTTTGTTTTTTGGTAGTTTTAAATAGTTAGTTAAATATAGTAAAACTCTATTTATCAAACTATTTAAAACCACCAAAAAGCAAGAAAGGAATACGAAAATTAGAGTGGATATTTATCCTTTATCTCTAAACATGTCTTTAATTTTCAAGTCAACCTCAGACCATTCTATTTACAAATTAGAGACACGGTAAAAGCCATAAGTTTTGGATTCAAATGGATGTATGTGGATATTTGAAGTCGTAACAATTTAACTGATTCTAAGAAAAAAAAGATTCGACTGGAGAAGCTTTAAAGTTCCCATTTTTGAGAACTTGGTGATAATTGTCTAGTGTCTGTAACATTCTGGCTGTTGTGGTATTTTAGATAAAAACATCGTCGAGATACGCGATGATTTTTTTGACGTATTGGTTGTTTAGATACACTGCTCATAAAGTATGAGAAGGCGGCTGGGTTGATAGAAACACCGTAAAACAATAGTTTAAAACGGTATTGTTGTCCTTTAATAACAAAATTGGTAAGTCGTTGTGAGGGTTTATCCAGTGGCATTTGGTTATACGCACTGTTCATATCGGCTATTGAGAAAACTGGTCCTTTTATCAGTGTGTGTATAATTTGTATTAGTTCTATTGGCCAACCACACATTGTTTCGTCAATTATTGTATTTAGTTGACGGGCATGTAAGACAATTTTAAGTGATTCTGCTTTTTTGTGGATAAAAAATGTATTCATAAAAGTGTGCCTTGTAGTAAGGGAATTTGTGTTTACCGGTGCAATTATTGCAAAAAAAGTTAGTATGTCGAATAAGTGTTTTACTCGTTCTTGTATATTGTGAAGGTATACGAGTGGCTCGTTGCGTTTTGAACACCTCTGTTGCTTTTAAACGTAGCTTGAGTTCCACCATTATTTGCCCTACATCGAATTTAGACGTGGTAGACGTGGCATAACAATATTCAGATTGAGTTTGATTTAGGAGTTGTGCTAGTTGTTCAAATTATGCGTGTTTCATATTAGTGTGTTCGAAATTGGAACATTTGGAGCAAACGTTTCTCTGTGTTTGTAAACTTAGAAGAGTCAAATGGTATTTGAAATGTTTTTTGTTGTGCTTGATATTGGCCTGCTTGGTGAAATTTCAGTAATATAATTTCTTAAGTGTTTTTGATGTACTGTGTGTAAGGTAATTAGAGGTATAGGCATCCATCAAGTCAACGAGGTCAATGATGTGACATCTCTTGGTTTGTAGGTCTAAAAGTGAGATATCTTGTTGTGCATATCCCATTAGGCCTTTTATAAGTGTCAGTGGTTGATTTAAATGATAATGGATGAGGATTTGAAAAAAGGATTGGTAAGGATATTTTTATGTAGTGGTATAATTGAGAAATCAGATTTTTTTTATAGTTCCATTTGCGTAATTGCTTTTACTTTCGTATTCAGTAAGTGAGTAGATTAGGAATCTATGTCCAAAAGGCTTAAAATATATTGAGTGAACTCCAATAACTGGAGATAATCGTGAATAATATGGTTTTGGTTTTGGGGAAGATTCAAAGAATTTGAATAACCTCGTTTCATAATTTGACTTCTAATGTGTGAGATACACATTTTTTTGTTTCCAGATATTTTTTAGGAATGGTGTGCCTAGAATATTAAACTTAGTGTTCGAAACGTGGAAAGTAATTGTAAAGTTAATGCTTTGATGAGTTCTGTATTCTGTTATATCTGGATAAAGGGTAAGTTTTACAATTCCGTTTGACTGTAAGTTAGAATAATTTGCTGCGTTTGATACCTTCAACTGCAATTTGTGTTATTCTTGAATTTTATTCAAAGTATCATTATTTATTACGTTAACTGTAGCTCCCGGGGCAATTACAAATCAGTTTTGAGATCTGGTGGGGAAAGTTTTTTTTTATGGTCGGCTTTCTGTTGTGTAAAGAGTTTAAGTGGTAGCATCCAAATGTTAGTTGTACACAATGTGTTCCTCTTTGAGAGTGTTACATTCATCCTGACAGTCAAAATACTCGTCTTGTGTATCTCGGTTGAGTTCTAAGAGTAAATCATGAAAGTGTTCTTCTAAAAGTTGTTCTTCTGAGACATTTTGCGATTCCATTTGTTCCTTGTTAGACGTTGTGTCGTCCATTTGTTCTTGGTCTAGAACGAAATTAATGTAATTTCGTACATTTCGGAGGCTTTTACGTGAAAATGGTTATCGTGAACGATTTCCATCTCTACTGTAATTGGGTGATTGTGGTCTACAATTACGATAGTGTTAGTGTTATTTTTAAAGTTTGCTTTTTTATGAAAAGTCTGTGTTATCGGGAATGGTGAACCCGTTCTGCTTGGTGGTTCAAGGTTACTATTTCCATATTATGGTTTTAGGTTTGAAAATGGGATTTATTCGGTCTTCTATGTCGAGAAGATTCTCGAGTTACCCTACTACGGCTTGGAAGATTTTGGTTTCCTTTCATTGCCTGATTAAAAAAATAACTTTGAAATTAAGGCTTTTCCAGTGGTTTTATGTATCTTTTTAAGGGGCAAGTGGAACTACTGTGTCCCGATTGTGAACATTTTTTTACAAAATTTAAGGAATATTGGTTTCCCTTTAAAATCGGATCAATTGAGTACTTGTGCCCTACTACATTGATACCAATTTCAATATCTTGATCCATAGTGCGTACATCATCTATTGTGAGATTATCTTTATCCATAGATACATTTTTTATGCATGAAGATAGAGTGGAAATTGCTATTATTTTATGTCTGTCTATATGTTTTCTATTGATGTCTTCCTAGTGAATATTTGTCAAACAATTGTGCAAATGAAAGCTGTGGCTCCAATCCTGTTGATTTGTGGTTACCAATCTTTTTCAGAGCTATTCTAGCTAATTGTGGATCTACTGGTCTAACAAGTGCGTCATTCATCTGTGCATTTCTCTTATCTGGAGCCTTATTAACATCTGCTTTCCTAACCCTTTGTTCAAATAGAAGTGCTATTGTTTATATTTTTTCTCCCGAGTCACTTGTTAAGCTTTTTAGGAGTATCTTCGCTTATGTTTGTGACAGTTGGCTGTCAAAAGTCTTGTGAAATTCTAGGCAGAAGGCCTTCCAGTTCTTTTTTTCTAGGGGTAAATGTGAGTACCATTGCTGTGCCGGGCCATTTTGGGCTGTTTGTATCATAGCGTTTCGTTTAAGAACCTATGCTTCGTGGTACGGTGAATCAATTTGTTCAGCTACTGCTGTCATGACCATGCTCGCTGTGATAGCGATTGAAAAACTTTTCTGTATTTTATGTGGGGTCATTAACATCAAACGTTCTTAAAGACTGCTGCATGGGTACTGAGCCTCCTAAGTAAAGGTATATCATTTGTGCATTGCGCCTAACAATTTCTGAAGGTGTTTGTGTAGACGCTGCTTGCAAATAGTAAGGAGTTGGTGCGTTTGTTGTCTGTTGAGTATTTTGTGATTTAAATTTTCTTACAAAATTTACTAATTGTTGGGGGGTTAAATGACAGGTGTTTAAAATGTCAGGCTCAGTGTTAACGTGTACTGAATTTTGTCTCTGAAAGCGTGCTAAAGTTTTGTTTATATTGGGTAGTAGTGGAAGAGTTGTATTTAGTGGATCCGAATTTTGTGCCAATTTGGTTGAAATCACAGGTTGTCTATTTGTGTGACTTTCCTAAAAATTTATGTTATTAGTGGTAATATTAACTACCTCGTGATTTTTTTTGTTGTTTTTATAGTTATTATTGTTATTATCGTTTTCAAGATCTATTAGTGAAAGAGTAGTCACTGTATGGATTGAAAAAATTGTAAAATGGTTTCGTTTAATTTAGGGTTCACCGGTTGTGAATAAATTATAGTATCCATGTTCTCTATTGGTGATGCTTCCTAGGATGTATTTGTATACTCTGTACTGTTTGTGAATGTAAATGATTGATTTTTAGCATTATAATTTTTAATTTCAAGATCATTCTGATCAATCTTTAGCTTTTGAATAGTTTCAGATTGTATTTCCAAATTGGAAATCAAATCGGATCGTAGATATGGTGTAATGTTTCTGGTAGTTGAGGGTATGTGCTAACAATAAGCTTTTTAGCCTTAAAAATATGTCTTACTAACCTTTTCCAAAATCTGTGAATATACAAGTATAAAAGTGTGAGGGAGTCTAATATCTCCTTTGGTGATAAATATGCGTTTTGGGCAGAGCTTATGTATGTTTTATAGGATTAGTGATACCTTCTATTTCCTCTCTAGCAATTTTGTGCACACTTTCTTTTTCGTGATTGTAGAGCAGCGGTTTTTTGTGTTGCCGCTAGGGTTTTTAGAAATTCAAATGATGATATTCTAAATGTACCAGCTCTCTCAAAGGGTAAGGAGTATCTCAAAGTGTATAGGATAATAGAGTGTGGTGACCCTTGGGTAAGGAGTTCGTATTCAGAAAGTGCAGAGATTACTGCAGAACATTCGCGAAGAATGGTTGAAAGTCTGAGTTCTGTAGTGGAGAATAGGCGAGAATTTGCAGATACTGGTTTCATTTTTCCCAATTGATTTTTCTGCAGAAGTGCAGCTCAAATGCTATAGTTCGAGGCAACACACAAATTATAAAAAATTTTGTCGAGTTTGGAATTGCAAGACGTAGTGTTCCGTTTGTAAGTTCCTTTTAAACTATATCAAACGTTTGCTGGAGTTCTACTGTCCATTTAAATCTACCGTGTCTCTAAGTTGTAAATAGAATTGTCTGAGGTTGACTTGAAAATTAAAGATATGTTTAGAGATAAAGGATAAAAATCCAATCTATTATTCGTATTTCTTTTTTGTTTTTTGGTAGTTTTAAATAGTTAGTTAAATATAGTAAAACTCTATTTATCAAACTATTTAAAACCACCAAAAAGCAAGAAAGGAATACGAAAATTAGAGTGGATATTTATCCTTTATCTCTAAACATGTCTTTAATTTTCAAGTCAACCTCAGACCATTCTATTTACAAATTAGAGACACGGTAAAAGCCATAAGTTTTGGATTCAAATGGATGTATGTGGATATTTGAAGTCGTAACAATTTAACTGATTCTAAGAAAAAAAAGATTCGACTGGAGAAGCTTTAAAGTTCCCATTTTTGAGAACTTGGTGATAATTGTCTAGTGTCTGTAACATTCTGGCTGTTGTGGTATTTTAGATAAAAACATCGTCGAGATACGCGATGATTTTTTTGACGTATTGGTTGTTTAGATACACTGCTCATAAAGTATGAGAAGGCGGCTGGGTTGATAGAAACACCGTAAAACAATAGTTTAAAACGGTATTGTTGTCCTTTAATAACAAAATTGGTAAGTCGTTGTGAGGGTTTATCCAGTGGCATTTGGTTATACGCACTGTTCATATCGGCTATTGAGAAAACTGGTCCTTTTATCAGTGTGTGTATAATTTGTATTAGTTCTATTGGCCAACCACACATTGTTTCGTCAATTATTGTATTTAGTTGACGGGCATGTAAGACAATTTTAAGTGATTCTGCTTTTTTGTGGATAAAAAATGTATTCATAAAAGTGTGCCTTGTAGTAAGGGAATTTGTGTTTACCGGTGCAATTATTGCAAAAAAAGTTAGTATGTCGAATAAGTGTTTTACTCGTTCTTGTATATTGTGAAGGTATACGAGTGGCTCGTTGCGTTTTGAACACCTCTGTTGCTTTTAAACGTAGCTTGAGTTCCACCATTATTTGCCCTACATCGAATTTAGACGTGGTAGACGTGGCATAACAATATTCAGATTGAGTTTGATTTAGGAGTTGTGCTAGTTGTTCAAATTATGCGTGTTTCATATTAGTGTGTTCGAAATTGGAACATTTGGAGCAAACGTTTCTCTGTGTTTGTAAACTTAGAAGAGTCAAATGGTATTTGAAATGTTTTTTGTTGTGCTTGATATTGGCCTGCTTGGTGAAATTTCAGTAATATAATTTCTTAAGTGTTTTTGATGTACTGTGTGTAAGGTAATTAGAGGTATAGGCATCCATCAAGTCAACGAGGTCAATGATGTGACATCTCTTGGTTTGTAGGTCTAAAAGTGAGATATCTTGTTGTGCATATCCCATTAGGCCTTTTATAAGTGTCAGTGGTTGATTTAAATGATAATGGATGAGGATTTGAAAAAAGGATTGGTAAGGATATTTTTATGTAGAGGTATAATTGAGAAATCAGATTTTTATTTTATAGTTCCATTTGCGTAATTGCTTTTACTTTCGTATTCAGTAAGTGAGTAGATTAGGAATCTATGTCCAAAAGGCTTAAAATATATTGAGTGAACTCCAATAACTGGAGATAATCGTGAATATTATGGTTTTGGTTTTGGGGAAGATTCAAAGAATTTGAATAACCTCGTTTCATAATTTGACTTCTAATGTGTGAGATACACATTTTTTTGTTTCCAGTTATTTTTTAGGAATGGTGTGCCTAAAATATTAAACTTAGTGTTCGAAACGTGGAGAGTAATTGTAAAGTTAATGCTTTGATGAGTTCTGTATTCTGTTATATCTGGATAAAGGGTAAGTTTTACAATTCCGTTTGACTGTAAGTTAGAATAATTTGCTGCGTTTGATACCTTCAACTGCAATTTGTGTTATTCTTGAATTTTATTCAAAGTATCATTATTTAATACGTTAACTGTAGCTCCCGGGGCAATTACAAATCAATTTTGAGATCTGGTGGGGAAAGTTTTTTTTATGGTCGGCTTTCTGTTGTGTAAAGAGTTTAAGTGGTAGCATCCAAATGTTAGTTGTACACAATGTGTTCCTCTTTGAGAGTGTTACATTCATCCTGACAGTCAAAATACTCGTCTTGTGTATCTCGGTTGAGTTCTAAGAGTAAATCATGAAAGTGTTCTTCTAAAAGTTGTTCTTCTGAGACATTTTGCGATTCCATTTGTTCCTTGTTAGACGTTGTGTCGTCCATTTGTTCTTGGTCTAGAACGAAATTAATGTAATTTCGTACATTTCGGAGGCTTTTACGTGAAAATGGTTATCGTGAACGATTTCCATCTCTACTGTAATTGGGTGATTGTGGTCTACAATTACGATAGTGTTAGTGTTATTTTTAAAGTTTGCTTTTTTATGAAAAGTCTGTGTTATCGGGAATGGGGAACCCGTTCTGCTTGGTGGTTCAAGGTTACTATTTCCATATTATGGTTTTAGGTTTGAAAATGGGATTTATTCGGTCTTCTATGTCGAGAAGATTCTCGAGTTACCCTACTACGGCTTGGAAGATTTTGGTTTCCTTTCATTGCCTGATTAAAAAAATAACTTTGAAATTAAGGCTTTTCCAGTGGTTTTATGTATCTTTTTTAGGGGCAAGTGGAACTACTGTGTCCCGATTGTGAACATTTTTTTTACAAAATTTAAGGAATATTGGTTTCCCTTTAAAATCGGATCAATTGAGTACTTGTGCCCTACTACATTGATACCAATTTCAATATCTTGATCCATAGTGCGTACATCATCTATTGTGAGATTATCTTTATCCATAGATACATTTTTTATGGATGAAGATAGAGTGGAAATTGCTATTATTTTTTGTCTGTCTATATGTTTTCTATTGATGTCTTCCTAGTGAATATTTGTCAAACAATTGTGCAAATGGAAGCTGTGGTTCCAATCCTGTTGATTTGTGGTTACCAATCTTTTTCAGAGCTATTCTAGCTAATTGTGGATCTACTGGTCTAACAAGTGCGTCATTCATCTGTGCATTTCTCTTATCTGGAGCCTTATTAACATCTGCTTTCCTAACCCTTTGTTCAAATAGAAGTGCTATTGTTTATATTTTTTCTCCCGAGTCACTTGTTAAGCTTTTTAGGAGTATCTTCGCTTATGTTTGTGACAGTTGGCTGTCAAAAGTCTTGTGAAATTCTAGGCAGAAGGCCTTCCAGTTCTTTTTTTCTAGGGGTAAATGTGAGTACCATTGCTGTGCCGGGCCATTTTGGGCTGTTTGTATCATAGCGTTTCGTTTAAGAACCTATGCTTCGTGGTACGGTGAATCAATTTGTTCAGCTACTGCTGTCATGACCATGCTCGCTGTGATAGCGATTGAAAAACTTTTCTGTATTTTATGTGGGGTCATTAACATCAAACGTTCTTAAAGACTGCTGCATGGGTACTGAGCCTCCTAAGTAAAGGTATATCATTTGTGCATTGCGCCTAACAATTTCTGAAGGTGTTTGTGTAGACGCTGCTTGCAAATAGTAAGGAGTTGGTGCGTTTGTTGTCTGTTGAGTATTTTGTGATTTAAATTTTCTTACAAAATTTACTAATTGTTGGGGGGTTAAATGAATATTCTGGTTGTTTTTTGATGCTGGTTGACTAGATGTGTTTAAAATGTCAGGCTCAGTGTTAACGTGTACTGAATTTTGTCTCTGAAAGCGTGCTAAAGTTTTGTTTATATTGGGTAGTAGTGGAAGAGTTGTATTTAGTAGATCCGAATTTTGTGCCAATTTGGTTGAAATCACAGGTTGTCTATTTGTGTGACTTTCCTAAAAATTTGTGTTATTAGTGGTAATATTAACTACCTCGTGATTTTTTTTGTTGTTTTTATAGTTATTATTGTTATTATCGTTTTCAAGATCTATTAGTGAAAGAGTAGTCACTGTATGGATTGAAAAAATTGTAAAATGGTTTCGTTTAATTTAGGGTTCACCGGTTGTGAATAAATTATAGTATCCATGTTCTCTATTGGTGATGCTTCCTAGGATGTATTTGTATACTCTGTACTGTTTGTGAATGTAAATGATTGATTTTAAGCATTATAATTTTTAATTTCAATATCATTCTGATCAATCTTTAGCTTTTGAATAGTTTCAGATTGTATTTCCAAATTGGAAATCAAATCGGATCGTAGATATAGTGTAATGTTTCTGGTAGTTGAGGGTATGTGCTAACAATAAGCTTTTTAGCCTTAAAAATATGTCTTACTAACCTTTTCCAAAATCTGTGAATATACAAGTATAAAAGTGTGAGGGAGTCTAATATCTCCTCTGGTGATAAATATGCGTCTTGGGCAGAGCTTAGGTATGTTTTATAGGATTAGTGATACCTTCTATTTCCCCTCTAGCAATTTTGTGCACACTTTCTTTTTCGTGATTGTAGAGCAGCGGTTTTTTGTGTTGCCGCTAGGGTTTTTAGAAATTCAAATGATGATATTCTAAATGTACCAGCTCTCTCAAAGGGTTGTAATTGTGTCGATACTCCGTTAGGGCATTCAAATAGTGTTTCTGATAATGGATTAGAAAAAGCGACATAATTGAATGAGATATAAGTGTTTGTGAGAGGGTCACAAATAAAAAGAATTGAGCTTTTGTGAGTTGAACTCCGTATAATTCTATTAAATATGAAAGGAAAGCGGTCCGTCAGACTTGTGGAGCTTTGTCCGGTAACGAGAGGAGAGACTGTCGCTCTACTGCAAAATAGCGCTATTTCAGTTGTTTTGCTGCATTCAGAAGTAAATTTAAATCGTCTTGATGTTAATATGGGGTAATTTTAAGGGGTAGGAATTCACTCATGAGACGTTTGTTCTGTTGTGGAAGAACGGCTAATTGTAATAATTGTAATTCTTCGTAATGTGTGTCCATTTTTGATGACGTTTGGCAAGTGTGACTGCTCATTTTATTAATTTTAATCTATTTAGGTTATTTTCTGAACTATTTGTTGGGATTGTGTTCCTCGTTTTTTGTAAATTTGAAGTTCAAAAAGAGTATAAAGTTTTATAAACTAGCTCTAAATTTTTTCTCAAGAGAGAATAGTGTGTTCTGTGTGAGTTTTTTTACGGTTGGATTTTGTTAAATCACTGGTCGCACCAGATAAGGCAGACCGGAGATGGGCTCCTTTTACAGCCTTAAGGTATCAAGAGGTAGGGTTACATATTTCTGCGCGCGAAGTAAGCTTACCTATATGTCTAAGACTAACCGAATCAATAAGACACAGACGATAACCTTCTATTATTACGGTGGTAATACAGTTTAGCACCGGAGTCAAGTGTATGCACATGGTGTATCTAAGCTAACAGACGGACTAGAGTTAGTGCTGCATGCGCTTTATATAAGAGAATAGTGTCTTCTCAGTCTCTGATTGGTTGGAGGTATACGTCGAGTATTTCTACTGCTAGACTAATCATTGTCGATATTCAAGAGCAAGATCATAATTAAGAAAAACTTATTGAATGTTAAGATAACAGCTTTCACATGAAATTAATCTGTTGCTATAAGCAAAGAATGTTACAAAGAAGCAAACAATCTGGAAAACTCCTTCAATCACTTGAATTAAGTAAGCCTCGATGTTTTTGAAACACAAACATTATAATTTCCTGCTGAAAGAACCACAAATTAACGCATATACTGTCGCTTATAAAAATGACAGTATTGTTCAGGTACAATTCGATACTTGAATGATCACATAGAAAGGTTACTACTTTTTCAAAAATTGTTTAATCACGCAGTTAATTTGAAATTAAATATACATACTCTTGAAGCAAAAAGCTTAACAATTATTAATTTCAATTGGAAACCATATTTTTCAGATGACCCCACAAAAAGATTTAGATCAAATCGTTTCGATTCCTTTTTTCACTATTTGTTGGAGCTATTATTTGAAAAAAAAAACCAAGCACAAAATCAGTTAAAGAAGTTAAAAACCTTGTTAAAGAATTGATGACTCAAATAACGACAACCAGGAGGCTTGCTATTATGCGCTAATGTTCCGACACTGCTAAACAAAACTGTTAGCTTAAATGTCTACCACGTGAAGCAGTGATAAGAAGCTTTCAAAAAGATAGTGCGCCAAGTTAGTCACTTAACTTTTGATAGATTCTCAAATAAGAACAGGCGAGTATACAAATAAGGTCAATATCCGTGAGATCTGTTGCTATTTCACTAGTGAGAACTAAAAATGAACTGAGCAAATCGTTTCGTTGAAAGACATAAAATCAACGCTACCACATTTTAAGCAGAAAAAAATCATAAACAATCAATTAGTCTTAAAATAAATTAGCTTGTGCGCACAACCATAAATCTATATACTGAGATTGCAAAATCTTGTTGGATAAATATTGCAAAATCTTGGGATTGCAAAACCCAAGTTGGATAAATATGAGGAAAGCTGCATAAATCGACCGATCCTATTAAAAGACTGCTCTAACAACGCATACAATACAATAAGAAATAGCGATATGCAAAAAATTCAACTGAGTGGTTTGTTTGGTCTTGTTTGTTGCGTGATCAGATAGTTGCGACAAAATTTGAAAGACACGGAGAAAAAAACAAAGAAAAAATTTTCTCGATTTTAATCTAGGGAATTGAGTACATAAATGACTTGGTTATATGCATTCTACAATAACAACAATTTTGCCAGTCAACAAGTCAAAATAAGAAAAAAGAAATGAAAAAGAGAAACTTATCCTTTCAAATATTATTGACGCTAAAATTACAAAAATCTTTTTAGACTTTCTGAAAAACGCATATGTTAAAAAACGACAAATAAAAATAATTCACTCAAAAAAATCACAAAATAACGATTTGGAAAGTTTTGGAAAACCAATAGCGACAACAGTGATGAAAACATTTAAGTATTCTTTGAAATCGTTGGTCATGCCATACAGTTTTAATAGAGAAAATCGCAAACATCAGTTTCTAATTCCACTGAGCCACAAAATGAAGAAATTAGCAACAGTTGCAGAACATCAAAATTAATGCTAGATTAAAAATCAACTTAATTCAATTTTTAGTGAGCGATATGAGTTAAGACAATCTATGTTCAAACTAACTCCATTGCCAAAGCAACTGCCCGACAAAACAAAACGGTTCGAAAGTAAATGGGTCTTTTAGTCAATATTTTTTGCCTAAAATTAAAATCAATAAAAGGATTAGAAAATAGCAGAAGGATTTTCTGACTGCTGTTGTTGAGATTTAGAGACAAGAAACAACAATTACGATCAAAACCAAGATAACCCACTTTCAACAATTTTTACCAGATAATATCAAAGTCAAACAACCAATAAAACACCAGTGAAACTACTAAAGAGCTTCAAAAGTTGACAAAATACCGTATATTGGGACACATTTTTTTCAAACGCCTGTTAATAAATTTGAGAACGATTAATATCACTGCAAGAAAGTCAAAAATCAACTAAAAACATTCAATAATTTCAGCTACAACTTCCTCGAAGTCAATCTGGACTTGTGGAGAATCATACTAAGTGATAAAGCGACAGAATAAACAAACAAATAAAATAAAATCCTATTTTCAGACAGAATGAATTTCACCAATACGATTTTTAATCATATGAAAAAAAAATTAAACTTCATTATGAGCTCAAAAATATGGTTGTTCTTGAAAACAAGTAGTAACACAACAAAAAACAAACAAATGCTAAAAATTATCTTGTGGAACTCAAAAGTAAATAATTTGTAGAACTTATTTTTTGAAGTAACTGTTGTCAAAGACAGAATTTTTTTAACCATTAACAAAAGCCCTTAAATAAATTTGTTTAATTATTTTTAGCAGCCGTTGAGCTTTCTCTTGTATCGAACTAAGTGGTGAAATTAAACATAAAACAACATTTGTCATCAAAACTCACTTATTCTCTAAATTTTCAAAGTAACAAATAGTTTCAAATAACAAAAACATTACAACAACTTGACTAAGAAACCAAAACAAAACAGGTTCACATAGGTTTCGATAGAATGCCATTGATAAATTTCAGAAATTTTTTAAAGCAGCGTGAAAACACAAAACAACAACTGCCGTCAAAGTTTACAAAATCGTTAAATTTTTTTTTCAAAAATCTGTTGCCAAAATCTTAAAAAGGTAGTAGTAAAAGTTGAGTTATCAATTAAAATAACAGCATCTATGCAGTAAAAAACTCATATATCCTTTTTATGAACATTTGTCAAATAATTACCTGAATACACGACTAATACGGATAATTCTTTAAGGCTAATAAAGAGTCAAATTGCCGCACGATAGAAATCACTACTCTAAAACTCGAAAATAAGTGCACCTACCAATATCTGAATCCAAATGGAAAATTGTTTTTGAGCATTTATTGTCCTAAAGCCACTCGCTATTTTGCTTATAACAGTATTTGAAATTAGAAGCTTCGCAATTGAATTAATTAGACTTTATTTTTTTTTTAAGATTGCTTTTCATTTTCTTACACACAACTAATTTGTTAATTTTTTTTCAATGTTTTTTGATGAAATTATGACATATTTTCATCATACAAGGAACGTAATTCCCGGGACCCTTTCGTCAAAACAAATTATGTTAAGTGAAATCAACCGCGTTTATCATTGAGATCACCGCAACAATCATCTGTCAACCAAGTTATGTGAAACACGTGATCTGTACCACATCGTCTGAAGTTTCTTAAACTGTAATACAAGTTTTGTATGAATGAAAATTGTTTCAATGTTTTAGGCTTGCGTGGATTGGTCCTAATTTGTTTTTCATTTTTAAAATACTTTAAAGAGAATAAACTAACTATAAATCATGTATTCCAAGCTTTTCTAGTGTCGTTTTGTGTCCTGGAGCATTTTTTTTCATTTTTTTACTTTCTGTCAAATTGTTTCTTTTGAAAATTATTACTGTGATGGTTTAAAAGAAACATCAAGAAATATAAAAGTTTTCATTATTAAAGTTTCAAAGAACGAAAGGAGAATTTACCTGACGAACTTGTTCCTGTGTCGATAAGCAAGGGCCACAAATTTAAACTCGATTCTGATTTTGACTTCGCGCTATCATTATCTTATTGACCTATCAATCAGATGTCAGAAATAGATTCTCCCACCCACAGAAACCTGATTCTTACATTCACCGACCTCCAATTAATGAACTCGATTGTATCTAGGCCATATATGATTCTCATGAACTGATGATGAAAATAGAAAGTCCCCTCTGGGATTCGGAACTAAGATCTATTCACATGTCAATCAAGTAAATTTTTTTTAGGTAATCTTAATTTTCTTTGTATATTTTCGCATAGATAACTACTATAAATACGAACTAAATTTTATATATTTTGGAATCCAATTTTTAGTTTAAAGTTCAACTTATTGAATTCTTTTGACCCGTGTTATCGAACACGACAATTACGCCATATCTGTGAAACAGCACATTCACACTGTTTTTTAGTTCCAATTAAAGATATTGGGTCAAAAAGATCAAGCAATCAAAAAGTTTATCCTGAGTAATGTTATTATAAATAAGCAAATCTTTTTCAATGATTTTTTCATTGCCTGTCTTAATGCTCATTAGTGTAGGAAAAATGTAGGTTTTAATTGATGATGCCGAGGTTAGCTGTGACACGGTTATCGACGAAATTGAAACTAGACTACACTAGACAGACATAATCAAAGGTCATCATCATCAGTTTTTTAGAGCGTAGGCCATTTGTAAAGCTTTTGAGATATAATTTACTTGTTTTACCGAGACTCCTTTTAACTGTAAATCCATTCATATCTTTCCGTCTAATGGCTTCTTCGAAAAAGCAAAACGCTGTTTCTTTGAAGCAGCACATGCAAATTGTTCTTTTTTTGGGGCCAACTGAATATTATCAGTTCGAAAGGAGCAGACACATAAAAGGTTCACCTCGAGTATCATATTTATAAATATGCATACATCTGTTTCAAATGTTTTTCTTGCCTGTTCTAATGCTCAATTATTTCAAAATAAAATATGTTGCATACTTAAATGAAAGGTTTCAAGTCAAAGCTACATTACTCTACAGCCGTTTTCATCGCTTGAGCTATAATTAGAATCATCTTGATTTTTAGTTAGTTTTATTGAAAGCAACGATTGATAATTGTTGTCTCTGATGGCTAATATTGTTGGCTGATAACCCTAATTTCAAGATATTAAAGCGGAGTTAAGCTACTCAATTGACCTAGCTTTTTGTCTTTAAATCTATGTAAAGAAAGTTGATTAAATAATCCTTTGGTTATTATTATTACAAAAAAAAGCATTGACGTACTTCATTTTCCATTCCAAAAATTCTGTCTATCTCTGCTCATCAATAATATAACTCTTTAAATGGAACAGAAATAACCCAACCGTCGCTTTAAGGACTAAACTTTGAGAAGAAAGTCGCTCTTTGATTCTGTCGTCTTTCATTTTGTTTGTCCCAAACCAGCCAACGGAAAATGAGAGCCATCAGTGCCCCAAATATGTTGCCATTTATGCAACTTTGAGGGTATAGGAAGTAATAGGAGCACACTCACGTGGGCAATCACAAATTGGCGTGACGCAGTCCCAATGATTGATCTGGGCCCACCGTCATTTCCTTTCAACTCATAGCGCCCATATTGTCCTCACTTACCAATACTTTTCCAATTTCAGAATTGATCTCCAATTTTTAGCGGATACAATATAGCGTATTTTGTGATTTAGATGTTCAATTCCGCAGGTAAGCAATCTGTTTTCTGAAAAATTAAACCTGAAAATTTGATTAAGTGAGCGGTTTCAGAATCGGGTAATCCAAAAAGACAACAAATTTTAATATCTTTTCAAACAAATAAATGTTCTGTTTCCTGGTCGAAAGTAGCGCTTCGTTTTTTAAGATTCCATGAGATTGATTAAATGATAACGTCGACATGAGCTGATTAGAGAAAACTTAGTGTTTGGCGAAATTATTTGAGCTATGTTGGTGTACCTGGTGATTAGGTAGTGTACTGCCCAGGTCGAGGTGTGCGTTAATGATCAGTCCCATCAAGACTATATTCAGCCATGGCCAGACTGACCCAGACAAAAATCAGCCATGATTAGACCTTAGCCCGTTTTCGATTCGCGTCCGTTTTTACCCGGTTTCTGATGTTGTCATGATCAGATGAACAACACGCAATATTTCAGAGCATTGTGTATTTCGCCTCTTAAAATGAAATTTTTTAGTACTCATAAAGCTTCACAAAAAGTCCCGAAGCTCAGTTTGGACCACATTCTGTGATGATTTTTTCGCCTTGAGATTATTTTTTAAGATTTTTTTTCGATGTGCAGGCTGGAAAACAGAGGGGAAAAATACTATGATTTGTGACTTCTATAAAAAACGATGAACTCAACTGGTAAAGTCCGGTTCTCGACCAATCATTGTTTTTTAAAAATTTTTCCGTCCGAAACATCAATAGAACCCTTCTCACTATCATCTTGAATGAATCGTTGAGTTTTTTCTGCACTCGCTCGCAAACATTCGTGGCCACTGATTTAAGATCCATACGATGAGAAATAAAGTTATGAGTTCCTCTCTCATTCGATGAGACGTTAAAAACTCATCAGTATTTGGTTGGTGACACAATATTTGACGAGTACTCCCATCTAAGTGTAAGACAAGGATTCAAATGTTATCTTTCGATTCGTATGTGCCTATAAATTCGAATCTTCAGCAATCAGCATGGTTGCTGACCCGCGGATTGTTGTAGCAAAGGCTGCGTAAGATAACCTGGTTTAGCTACAGATAACTCTTCAGGCTCAAAACTTCTATTATCAACCAGAATAGTTAGATACGTCTTACAAACTGTTTCTGAAAACACCTCAAACGACTTGAATGCCAAAGGAATGAAATCAAATCCAACTTTGCAAATTCTCTAGCGTATTATTCCCATTTTTTGTCTGCAGCAGCCGATAAAATGGAACCACTTGTTTCCGCTTTAATTGCAAAAAAGCTTGGTTGAAAGATAGAGGCTACGGTAACATACAAAGCTGCTGGCCGAGCCGCCTTCCAGACAGGTGGAAATATGTCGCCCGGTCAAAAGTTGTGGTCAGATAGTAAACTTTTCTGCTCACTGATGTGGGACAATTGGCCTCCTGAGCAAGCTCATATAATTGTCTCGTATGAAACTATGACGAGCGATCATATCTACCATACCAAGGCATGACACGGCTTGATCTCTTTTTACATTTAGGGTCCCAGCTTGATAAAGTGGACATTTTCTCTCATTTTGGTACAAATTAAGACACGGTCGATTTTTAAGAGCAACACGGTACTCATTCGCACATAAATGTAGCCCCAGAGCTGGAATGGGGCCACAGTAAACCAGGCACCTGATTGTGGTAGTGAAAGAAAGAGTAAATGATATTTTTATCTAGTGGAATTTTGTCTTCTAAACAAGTTTTCATGAGCTGAAATATCAAGTTATATTTCGAGTGATGCGCGGTCAAAGTTTCAGATAATTTTTCAATTGTTATAACAGACGAGATGTCTTCAATTGGATTGCGGCCTGTTTTTCTACCAAAACAGAGGATCGGAAATCAGAGCCATTAAATGCTGCCTAAAGTTGATCAGCTGATCTTCTCATCCGAACACCGGTTTGTTAACTGGATCTTGCTTGTTAATGATCTTGCTTGATCTCCCGAAATATCTCACAACAAAAACTTCCAAAATGCTTTCAAAAGTTGCGCGCTGAACTGAAACGCGGGTTGGAAGGCTTTTATATGAATCTTCGTACGTCGGATTGATTCACATTTGTAGACCAATTTGGTAGCAACAGGACGATAACGAAAACTATTAAGATTAGATTGTGCATCCTTCAAATATGGTAAGTTGGCTAGAAATTCCACAATTTCATAACGCGTTTTAGTAAGCAATAGATATTAAAAGCATCAGAATACATAGCAGCTCCTGAAGTTTCAGTTCCATCTAAGCTTTTTATCTTGATCAAACTATCAATTCCGTTCATGCTTGCGACTGATTTTAGCTTGCACTTATCCTTACTGAGTTCCGCACTTCATTCGGCTACTGATACTTTTAGAATTTCTAACGCTTTACACAGATAGTGCTCAGTTCCTGCAATAATTCGTTATCAAGATTCCAGCAGTGTTGCATGAGGTTTGGTAATTTTCTTTTATTAATGAGAAGCCGAATTGTTAGAGAAAACAAAAGTGGACCCAATTGATCTCTGTTGCACTCCAGCATGACAGTCAGCCGTTGATTTATTGAAGAGCAAATCACTATGCCGGGAGTAACAAAAGGAGTCAAAGTTAAAAATGCGATTTCAGTCCGGGCTACTCCTACACGAATTACAAAATCCTTAATTCAAAACCAACGGCCACCTTATATCCCAGTCTCGTAATCAGATGAGCTTTAATGCGCTAAAATAAAGACTCTGGTTTAAAAAATTTGGTAAAAAAATTAAAGAGTGCATTTTTAGCTCGTACTGAGCAGCATCAGGAAATCAGAAGTGCAAGATTGTAAACTAGGATTATGTTTTTACTGTTATTCCTTTTTTCTTACTTGCAAGAAGTTTCGATTTTCAACATAGTTAAGGGAAGGAATCTCGCTATCAGCGTCAACCCTGGTTCAGTTCCCATAGACAGTCTCATTAGTGATCACTTTGTCTGTTAACCAGATGTCAATTTGACCCGGAGTGATCAAATTTAGAGGTCCTTTTGGTCTCGAATGGTCTAGGAGGTAGGTTTGGTTGTTGACCTGAACCTGGAAAGAGTTCAATTATTTGTTGGCTCAGATTATATATAACACGGTTTCAAAACTGAGGGTCAGATGTTCGAGTATCTTGAACAACGTTTTCTTATGTCTGTAAATTGATTTGAGCCGACTCAGACACGTCTTCAAAATGACTTCAATCAGCATACAGGCCAATTATTGAACCATAATTGCATCTGCAATTGTCAATCACTGATTTGCAGTTCAGACGTTACTCGATTATTCTCGATGTTAATTTTTATGTACTTTAAATGTCAGTAAATCCGTAATCCAATAACCAGTTACAGCAATTAGTTCAATATGAATAGATAATCAAAGCCTATTCCGTGGGGAAAAAGCCAAAAATGAAGAAAAAACTTACAGCGATACCGATCCCCCTCATTTTAACACATTTGTTGATTACGTAACATCAATTACCTTTCACCGCCTGCCCATTAAAACCTGATTTAAGCTGTGGACAACTTCAAATTGTCTACTAAAAAAATTTAAATTGTAAATTGAGTTGTGAAAATTTGTCATTATACAAGGACACTTAGCGAAGACGTTCTTCAATATCGTTGGCCCTTCTATTTGTTACAGTGCCAAATATTTAAAGAAACAAGGCGGCTCGGTAATGTGCAATCGCACATAAAGTTCCGACCCCGCTCATCCACAATTTTGGCATAATTGTCTACCAAATGAGGAACAGACAGAAAAACACAAAAAATTCAAGTGTTTTTCAAAAAAAACTGGTGTATGAACGAAAAGATAGCCTCCAAAGCAATTAACTCAATGGAGTAAAAAATGATGCATTAGATTGATGAGATACGCCGATATTAGGAAAGCGAGCGAAGACGAACGGCAAAATCAAAGAACAACAACAAACATGATTTACATCAAAAAATTTATGTCAGTTTTAAAAACCAAAACTTAATAACAAAGTCAAAATAGCATCAGATAAAACTGAAAATAAACAAAAAAACTTGGAATTAACTAGAATAAAAATGGTTTTTCACCAGTTCATAATAAAGCTTGGTAACAATTAGACAAAAAAGAACAGAAACTTTAAAGTTAGAAAATTCGCTGAAAACAATTAATTTCAAAGTAATGAAAACCGTTAGGAATCAACTAAAATATCCCATAGGTTTACAATTACCAATGCTTCTATAGAATTCTTGGTATTCAATTTTTTGTGCAACTACAAAAAGAACAACAAATAAACAACAAATTAAAAATCAAACAAAACTTGCCAGAAAATGCTTTGGAAGCCAAAAAGCCATACTTTGGCCCCAAAAATATTTGACTGCACTTTTTGCGAACACCGATACTGTATTATCTGCCCCTCATTAATGAAAATAAACAACAATTAGACAAAAAAGAAAAAAACGCAAAATTTGTAATTTTTTTTTCTTTGGAAAAAAATTTATTTCCATAGATATGAAAGCCATTAATTGCAAAATGAAAAAGTTGAATAGGTTCGTCCATTCTCCCAAAGGACGCATTTGGGACCTGCAATTATCCAGAATATGTCTTACGTCTATGAAAAGAACGTCAAATATGACAAAAATAAAAAACTCATTAACTTTTTTTTGTGAAAAACCCGTGTGGAAGCCAGTAGTCATAACGAATTCTCTTAAAACATTAGATTTTGTGACACCAATCCCTTTTGACACCTTCCTGTGAAATATATTATTTGACCTCTCAATAAAGAAACTAGGTAACAATTAGACCAAAAAGAAAAAAGCAAGATTATGTAAAACTTGTTTTCTTTGGAAAAAAGATTATTTCCAAAGACATGAAAGCCATTAATTACAAAATGAAAAAATTGAATAGGTTGGTATATTCTTCCAAAGGAAGCATTTGGGACCTGCAATTATCCAGAATATGTCTTACGTCTATAAAAAGAACGTCAAATATGACAAAAATAAAATATTCATTTACTTTTTTTTGTGAAAAACCCGTGTGGAAGCCAGTAGTCATAACGAATTCTCTTAAAACAATAGATTTTGTGACACCAATCCCTTTTGACACCTTCTGTGAAATATATTATTTGACCTCTCAATAAAGAAACTAGGTAACAATTAGACCAAAAAGAAAAAAGCAAGATTATGTAAAACTTGTTTTCTTTGGAAAAAAGATTATTTCCAAAGACATGAAAGCCATTAATTACAAAATGAAAAAATTGAATAGGTTGGTTTATTCTTCCAAAGAAAGCCCTTGAGACCTGCAATTAACCAGAACATGTCTTACGTCTATAAAAAGAACGTCAAATATGACAAAAATCAAAGATTAATATACTTTTTTTTTGTGAAAAACCAGTGTCGAAGCCAGTAAATTCATAACGAATTCATTAAAAACATTAAATTTTGTGACACCGATCCCTTTTGACACCTTCATTTGACAAAAAAAATGTCATCTCAAACCTTTAATTAACGAGACCAGATAACAAACAGACAATAAAAGGAAAAAAATTGCGAAGCTTAAGTGTTTTTTTTATTTTGGAAAACAATTGTTTTCAAAGTCATGAAAGCCATTATCTATCTTCTAATATCAGAACGTCGGCTCATCTACTCTTCCAGGAAAAGCAAATGAAACCGGGTCATTGTACAGGAAATTAAATACGACTAAAAAGACAAAGTAAAAACGACACTTAAAGACAAAATTAAAAAATTCATTTAAATTCATCGAGAAAGTATTGTCGAAGCGGTAAAGAACCAAAATCTATATCTTTAAGGATTTAAATTTTAATAATTGTACGTTATTTTGAACGCGAAAAGTGTGACATATGAACTGACAATAGCGTGATAATTTGACAAAATTAGAAAACATGAAAAATGGGCAAAAACCTAAAAATTAAAAAAGTTTGTGAAATCTAATAGTATCAAAGCCAGAAAACCATAACTTAAGGCATAAAACCGCAACCGAGATTAAATTTGATTTCAGCAGAAAGAAAGAGCACTCTTTGATTGCTGAAACTAAGCTACAACTTGACCAAAGTAAGAGAAAAACGGAGGCAAATTTCAATAAGCCATTTTTTTATTTAAAAATCAAATATTTTAAAAGCCAAAACGATCATAAACGACCACAAGCAATCAACTAGATTAATTAATTTTAAGCTATTTAGGAAGCCAATAGGACCTATCACTAGTGAGCTTGGATTTGAAATGTTCTGTTATTTAATTAATATAAAAAAATAAATCGAATTTTTTTTTTATAAAAAACCGACTGATAACAGTCCGATCTATTTTTGGGTTGTAACGGTCCAAACTCGGTACCGAATTAGTCCTGCTAGTGTTGATTGTCTATTAGCAATATTTAATTTTTGGAATGTCATTGATATAGATATTTTGTTTGTTAAAAAATCAAAAGTAAATGCTGCGTTTTTGATAATCAACGAATAATGTTAGCAAAAGACGGCAAAGTTTTATTTACAGAGCACTCTCAACGGAAGTTGAAGTAAAATTAGCCCCTTTTTTGTCTACAAATATTGTGTTAGTGGTGTTTGGGTGTGCACTTCCAGCAAATTTTATCAGAGTGGACTAAAGAAACTTATTTTGTGCTGTTTTTGATGAAAAAGTCTAAATTTTGTGAAATTTTTAGCCGGAATTTGACAAAAAAATCAATGAAAATAGCCGACAATGTATTTTGTCTTTAAAAGTAAAATCAACGACATTTTCATGAAAAAGTTCATTAAATTTTCCGAAAAATTCCGAAAAATGTGAATGAAATCAACGGAATTCACTCTATTTTCTCGAAAGTGTAAACCTCGATATCTCCCTGTCAAAAACGAAAATCAAAAAAATCTTTTTAATTCCATATTCTACGCTGGACAATCTTTCTAAAGATAACAGTCTCAACTCTCTACAATGAATATATCGATCGGCTAAAATTGACTGAACAAAAAAAAAACCCAGTTGAGTATATAGTTCCTCCCCCCCCCCCCTCAAGAGGGGTCGGAACAATGATGTTTGCAATATTTCATATTTTTCAAATTTTAATATGTTTTTGTATCCCTAAGTGTTTGCCTCCAGTAAATAAGGATTTTTTGTTACTGAAAAGTGAACTAAAAAATCAGAATCTTCATGTCTATAAAATGTCACCTTGAAATTTTTAGTATCCGTACAAATATTGTTTGAGAGACCATATACCAATTATCATTGTTGTTTTGGTAAGATCTAATGAATTCTTTTTCGGCCGCCTATGGCTTCAAAAAATTGAAAGAAGTGGTACATTATTGTGATAGGACTAAACAGAAACTATATACGATCTCTCAGTTTTAAGTGGGTAAGTGGGGGAAAATGTCTCGTTCCTTGTCCCCAAAACCTTGACAATTTTACCGATTTTGATCACAATTGAGAAGGTTCCCATCATGTTCTCATCTTCTCGGTATAAAATTAGGAGTTTTAGGCGATTACGTTATCATAATAGAGAACTGGCATCGTTACGTTTGGATCCATTGTAATTCTAAGCGTTACAGCTGCAAAAATTAACCGATGTATTTGCTCAAAGTTATTTAGATGAAGCACTGCCGATCAATTGTTTTCGACTCTTCGCTTTTTTTGATTGCGACTCTTCGCTCAGAACAAAGAGTCGCAATCAAAGAAGGTTTTATTTGACCAAGGTCTGAGTCAACTCCTTTTTTCAAGCACAGATCAAGCCCTCAAATTCATTAAATAAAAATTGAGATAGTCATTGCGCGTTGTCCTACTTCTTATCAAACCAATTCATAGCCCCCAATGTTATCATCGTAGCTTTTCAACCCTTTATCAATTCAGCTAAAAAATTTTAACCCAAAACTTCTTTTCCATAACCGTTCCTTTTGAAAATTATTCAAAATAGAAATTAAGGTATAGAAAATTATATTCAAGGCAAACTGTACCAACTATATAAGGAACTAAAAGGGGGTGAAACGATGGAGAGGTGAAACAATCGGGGTAAATGATATGAGGTGAAAATAATAGGGTTAAAAAAGGGGACATCTAAACGCCCAAATGATAAAAGCAGATCATTATCGCAAACAAGTGAATTTGAAAACAAATAAAATAACGAAAAAACAACTCTCATGACTGCCAACTGTTAAAAAAAAGACCATGAGCATATCAATCAATTTGAAACTTTTGTGTTTCCTTCTAACTTTTTGTAGAGTATTTTCACATATTTTGTTTACTTTATTTACTTGTGAGTATAAGTTCTCAACCAGCATACACTTTCGAATGCGATCGGGCGGAATAGAATTTATGTTCAATTTGAAAAAATTTTAGAACAGAAGGCACTCTGAAAAAACAGCTAATGTTGAAAAATTAAAGCCAAAACTAAAAGTGATTTTTTTTGTTCGTCCATTACAATATGAACCTCCAGTTACATTATCAATTAGCAAATCAATATGTAAAAATATTAGACATTAGATTTGGGGTGCAAGTAATATAAACATACTAAACAGGGGAGGCACATTGGGAAAAGATCCCACATTCAATTTTCAATTGCATCGATTGTTGTTCGGAACCACCTTAGTGAGGGGGTGAGGGGGGACTATATACTCGAATGAACAGTTTGATCCAGTGTGTTGACTGAAAGTGTCTTTTTTCATCAAAACTGGCACAAAATAAGCTTCTTTGGTTCACGTTGAACAAATTTTCCGGATTAATACACCTAAAAACTGTTGTCACAAGGGTGAAAATTTAACTCTAAAGAGGGCTAGTTTTAGTTGCGCTTCGCTTCAGAGTGCTCATTTAATTTGATTTATATAAGTCAATAAATCAAATTAAATGAGCACTCTGAAGCGAAGCGCAACTAAAACTAGCCCTCTTTAGAGTTAAATTTTCACCCTTGTGACAACAGTTTTTAGGTGTATTAATCCGGAAAATTATCTAAATCCAAAAAGATAATTTTGATTTATTTAATTTTGATTTATTGACTTAACTGAAAATTATCTAAATCCAAAAAGTTCCCAACAATTATTTGTTCATAATCGACGAACAGACATAGCTTTGATCTAATCGTTGATTTTTGAAGTCGAATTGCAGTCAGTCTCTTTCTGTTTTAAAAAATTTTCGCAAAGTTTTTGGTTTTTTTATATTAATTACTGAACAGAAAAATTCAAATCAAGGCCTACTAATGACAGATTGAAATGAATTTCAAGGAAACCTATCTAGTTTTTTTGGTCAAAATCTTATATTCGTTTCAATTTTAAAACCATTTATTTCTCAAATAATCATTTATTGGCCTTTTTGAGTTTCCCATTTTTTCTTTTCTTTATGTCAACTTGCAGCTTAGATTTAGCTAAAACAGATTGCGTCGTCTTTCCAAAGGATTTAAGTTTGACAAATTTTGCGCTTTTAAGTTTTAAGTTCTGGTTTTTCTGCTTGAACAATACGAGTTTTCACAAAAATTTCATATGTTTGAACATTTTGCCAATTTTGAGGTTTTTCTTGTAGTGGTTCAGATGAAACAGTATTGGTGTATGAAAAGTAGTTGCAATTGACCGTTTCGTTTTTAAATTGAAATGATTATTGTTTCAACGACTCCGACACCGTCATCTAGCGGAATTCAATGGAATTCTTCTGTCTTTATTTGACGCTTTTTGGTCGATAAGAACGATCCAAGATAATAACAGGTTTTAGTGACCTCCTATGGTTTATCAAAGGAATTTTTTATACTAATTTGAGTTGACACCTGAAGTTTTTTTTATGACCATGAAATCAGCTGTTTTGAAAAAAATATAGACTTATTTTTTCCCTTAGCAATTTGATCTTCTGTTTTGTCTACTGGTTACCTGTTATCAAAACTTACAGGTAGCTTAGGACATCACTGGTATTGTAGAGGGGTAAACTTGAAAATAATTCATTTTTATTGCTGCATTGCTTGGCTTCTTAACGTCTTCGACTTAATTTTTGGCTTGTTTTTTGTTTTTCGTTCTTTTGTAGACTATTGGCATGTTTTTGATAATAAAGACTTCAATGGCCTTCAATCTTATTATTAAGTTCAGTTGTCAGCCAATGATGTTTTTGTTTTTGAATTCATATGTATTCGAAAAAAAACAAATGTTTCTTCTTTATTTTTATACTCCCTTTTTGAGCTTTTTTGCTTTTTGTTACTTATTCCCAATGTTCAGAAGTCAAATATTACAAAATTGGTGTTCAAAGACGGCGCAATTGAATCTTACTTTACGGACTAGATCATGGTTTTAAGGACTTCGAGAATGTTTTCTCGAAAAGTTTAATAGAGGCCTACATTAAGACATAAAAACAGGTCTTAATGTCTTCACATGGATGTATGAATGAACCTACATTTACTCACACACGTAAATTGATATCCAATTATTTTCTTTGTTTGAGATTGTTTTTTACAAGAAATATTTGCTTGTTACAATTTTTCCGTTTATTTTTTTTACACTTGTGACGGAATCCTATTACGGAATGGTCCCATTTTTCTTCTAGTGAAATATTTTGTTTAATTGCTTTTCTATTCGAAGCTATTTTGACTTTATTGTTTAAGTTTCGTTTTTTTTCTCCCAAAAATATACATCGAACTTTGAATGAATATAATTTTTATTTTGTTATTTTATCAATTTGTCTGTCTTGTCTCAAAGTCCTAATAATGAAAGGTCTAGTCGGTCCTCCAATTGACTGTATTTACTTTAATATGTGATTTGAGTTGCAAGCAGTTTTTTATTCATCCACCAACTTTTTTTGAATAATATATGAACTTTTGAAATTTTTCCAACCATTCCTCATTTCGAAGACAATTAAGCCAAACATGTAGATGAGCAAACATTATGTGCATAAACACACATTACTGTACCTCTTTGTTGTATGTATTGACCCTTGATTTTTCCTATCACGATCTCCACTCAATACAAATTTTCGTTTATAATTAATAAAAAATTGGCACGGCGGATGCTGCTTAGTTTACAGGAACTATTTTTTTGTAAATTTCAGACAGTTTCTGGAACCCGCTGGAAAAGAGGGACTCCAACTCTCAGGCATTACATATATGGTAAAAGATATATCGCTATTTATGAGCTCAAAATTGGAAACCATGTTAAATATTGTAACAAACGTTTGTTACAGTGTATTTTGTCTTACTCTTTTTTTTGGATTCATTCAATCAAAAATATTGAGGTTAAAGAAATGTAAGTTGTGAACTAAGATAGCAATTCTCTCAATTTTTTAATCTTTTCCAGTATCTCAAAGTCCTGTGAAGATGTAAGATCATAATTTTGCGAGGAATTGTTTGACGTAAACGAAAAATATCACTGGTCTTGAGGACCAGTTGATGCATCTAAACATCTAACAGCACGAAAGTTATACCAAACGTGTCCTCTTATAAAATTTTCAGATTTTAAGTGATTTTCACCGGTGACAATGGTATTGGAAACTTTTAAAATAAGAAATCAAGTTCAAGGTTGACGAAGATCTTGTGAATTTTGTTCATCAATATTGTTGGTCAGCAAAATTGTTCGTCAGTTTTGCACTGAATTTTGTGAATAACAACGTAACATTTGAAACAGTTTGGTTCTGTCTTTTGATGGAACAATGGGTGGTTTAATGAGAAAGACCTGAAAAAGCTACCTACTTGAGCAAAATGAATTTTGAAGGTCAGCAAAACTCGCAAGTATCTCTTTTGTTGACGTAAAAGTGAATGGGCGTGTAAATATGAGATTGATGCTATTCTAAAAGTGGGCGTTGCTATGGAGAAAGGAGGGCTTAAGTTGATAGAAACAATTACTGCGCTGTAAGTCTTTGTAAGTAGCTACATAGTGCAATTACAACACACTCAAATGGGTGGTGGGGTAGTAGGGCTTTGCCATACATTCTCTCTCGAGGGTGCTTTTTCTCTGCAAGTAGCCTATGTTTGTGGGACTCAGTATGTTTTTGTATTTTAAAATCAATCAGGGGCGTTGCACATCTGGGGTCAGTCTAGACAATAATCAAATACCCTTTGTCCGCAAGCAACGCACGCGCAGCTTATTTGGTCGCTCAAAAGTACCGGAAGCTAATTTTCCATTCTGTTCAGCGGTCAATTTTACTTTCAACAACAGAGAAAAATAAAACAATTGTTTAATCAGATAACAATCGTCTTGTCGTTAATTGATTTCCGGTGCAGCTGAATAAGCTGCTCATTTTGGTTATTGGTCATTCCTGACCCCTGCCATGTAATATTTCTCCTTTATTTTCGTACATTTTGGGCACAAGTTTTTTCTCGTTCTTGGAGCATAAAAGTCATCCAGTATTTTTTTCCTTCCAACATCCAAAACCAAAATTGTATTTATTGTTAACTTTTTTTACAAAATCTGGCGCTATCTAAACGAGTTCTTGCATGCCTTACCCATGTTGAGGTGTACTTTAATGATCAGACAACTTAAAAAGCACAGGGGGAGGGGTGAAGTGCTGGGTTTTTAATGCATGTTGTTCACAAAGACCCATTGGCTAAAAGTAGAGTTGAGGTGTGCCGTAAGTTGGCATAACAATCATAGTCCTGAATAATAAAAAGTGAACAAAAGTTTCCCAAATATGGAATTGCCTATAATAAAAATTCTACTTATAGACTTGAAATTTGGTAACCAGTTTATATTTATTGACCCCTGGGATATTGAGAATCTATTTAAATGCAAAGTAGATTTGCAGGGATAAGCACGCTCCATGCTCAAAAGTTTGCAATTTCTTTTGGCCAGACACTTTTAAGGAAAAGCAATCATACAAAGTGTCCTCAAAGTCAAATTTGTTATTTAATTAAAATTCTTGTTCTTCCTATTTTCCCCTATTCAGATTGCAGCGAGCTATCTTAGAAGACCATCATAATCAGGCATCAGCAAAAATTTGTAAATTTTGACTCGAAACGACTTTTTGCATCAAAAAATCATATCTTTATAACGACATCGTTACAAATTATCATCACCACAATGGTCAATAATTATTTTATGGGGACAAGGATATTTTTGTGAGCCAAATTATTTGCTTTCAATTTTTAGACCTTGGATATTCTTTGAGGTGAAAACAAGAACTGTATCCTACAAAGCTAAAAAACATTGGTTAAAAATAAGAAAAGCCTGAAATATTACAAAATACTAAAGAACGACATGTTCTTCAATGAATTTCTGAATTCATGGGAAAAGGATTTTTTGACACTTAATGTAACTGAAATGTTTCATGGATTTCAAGAGCAATAATTTCTCTTGATACACATAGAAATCTGTGAACATAAAGAACTGATCAAATTGGACGGCCAAAATTTGTTTTAATCTGTCGTTGCATATTTTTTAACAGAAATTTCGAAATGCAGAAGCTAGAGATCCGCTTTTTTGGAAAGAAAGTGAAACTCAATTTTTCCCCAAGATTTGTTTTTCAAAAACGGAGGTACCAACGAATCCGATCAGAGCCAATCAAAATAACCTTTAAAATTTCTTTGCAAAGAAGAAAAAATACAAAGTGAAACCGATAACGGAAGCAATCATCAAGACCAAACAAATATTCCTAACTTCAATCAAGACCAAAATTTCCGAAAGCGTCAATTAATGATTTTATTGATCGCTGATTGTAATTGTTAGGGTGATTATTTAAAAAACGTAGCAACTCCATCAATCTTTGTATTTTCAGAAAACAAAAGAAGAATTTACGTGACTAACTCTATTGATATGTCGATAAATAATTGCCAAAAAATATACTTTATTCTAAATTTAATTTTGTCGTGGCGCTATCATCATCTTATTGACCTATTAGTCAGATGTCATAAGTCACATTTTCCCACCTATAGAAATCTGATTCTAATATCCACTGACCTCCAACTGATGAACCCGATTGTACCACGGCCATATTTGGTTCTCATGAAATGTTGTAAAAACAGAAAATCATAAATCACGTCCGGGATTCGAAACTTAAATTTTTTCGCTTGTCAAGCATTTAAAATATTTTCAGTTAATCAAAATTTGATCTGTATTTTTTTGCCTAGATAAGTACTAAAAATACCAGCTGAATTCTTAATGTTTTCCAAACCATTTTAAGATAAAATTCGACTAAATGAATTTTTTTCACCCTCTTTGAAGACCACAACACTTCGTTTGAATTGGCATCGAATCATCAAAAATTGGGCTCAATTAGTGCGTATTTATACAAAATCCTCTCGGAAATCTTACTCCAAACAGTTCCGTAGCAGCGATGATTCCTAATTAATTGGATGGATTGTTTGGATTTTGATATCTGATATAATTTTGCAAGAACTGCAAAATATTGCTTAATAGAAAAATTTTAGGTTAACAATGTTTAATAAAAAAGCATAGAAAAGTGAAAATCAAAACCAACCAAATTAAAATAATATGCGCTAAACGAAAGTTTCAATAAAACCATTCAATGTTTTGTTTCGTAAATACAAGACCAGTCAAAATTAGCAGAGCAAAAACAATATCTTGTGAGTATAAAATCCTCTGAGTACATAATTTGGGTAGCAACAGCAACAGATTTTGAGTCGAATGATTTTTTTTAAAAGATTAATTGTCAAAGTATATCAAAGAAAAATAGGCGAGATTTGCAAACTGTGTGAAAATTAAAATTTTGAGAATATTGGCTGATCTGATCTTATTGATAAACAATTGACAGTCAATTTTCATTAAAAACTTTTTTGAAAGGTAGGCTCTTATTGTGAATAGTTTCCGAAAGATGCACTTGCTTACAAATTTGCCATCATTGGTCAAAACTGAAACTGAACAACGATCTACAATGAAATTTGCCCGCATTGTCAAATAGCATAGAAATGAAAAAAAAACTAAAACAGCAATTGTCTTTTAATTAGTTTTTGAATTTTTGAACATAGAAATTAATTTGTACATATACAAACTAAACTAAGCGTGTAGTCTCGTAGCATTTGAATTTTGGGGGGCTCATTTTGCACTAAAAAGTGCAATTCGAGTTAATGCGAAAATCTATATTTGACAAATATTTGTTGCGATATATTGGACAGAAAACCCAGATTTGTGCCAAATATAGTCAAGCACAGAGATTACATTAAACAATCAATACTCAGGTATTTACGTTGTTTCAGTCCAGGAATTCACAACCCCAGTTTCAAATTGCCCGCAGTTACTTAGTAAAGAGGGAAAAGATTAATTTCAGTCAGATGACACAAAAGTGCACTGACGTCTGATATATTTAAAGCCTAACTAAATTTATCTGGTGAAGCGAATCAATTAAAACGCTTTCGCCTCTTGTAACAAGACAAATTGAGCGGAAATTTGGGGGAGAGAGCGCGCATAAAATCAATTTGTGGCCCCCACAAAAAGGAAGACATAACTGTATCGCGTATCTTTTCCTTTTGCCATCAATTAAATTTTACTGTTTTTCCGGATTTTCTGATCTTATTACCCCGCAAAGTTGGGCCAAGCGGGGCGGCATTTCCGTTTGCCTCATTTCGAACCCCTACCCCCCAGAAAAGAGGGAATTGAATCGAGTTGCAATCAGCGCTTTGCCATAGCTTGCTCACTTTTGCTTTATAGTACTTTCAAAGGGTGTGCCGGTATTTTGTGAAACAAATCCCGTGCCGGGGTAATCTGGTTGAAATTCCAATGTGGTGGACCGGCCTCTATTCTATCATTCTTATTCATCATCGCCTCCTTTTTAGCATTCATCAAAGAGTTTCTTATTTGACCCGCGGAGGGAGTAAACACCTTACCTTTTTTAGAAATAGCCCAAATAATCGGATCCGGTCTCTCGTTATCTTTGAATTCTTCGCTGGTTTGTTTGTTGGCTCCAAAAATGGGAATTTAATTTATTTTCAATTTCTTTATTGAGTTACTTGCTGCGTTTCATTTTAGTCCGTTCCTTATTTTTCCAGCAAAGCTGCTTGTTGAAAGCCTATCGCTTAAAATTTTACCATGTTGCCCTTCAAAGTTTTGATCAATTTGATCAATGTTTTTCAATTCAAATTTTCACACATTCAACACATTAATTAATTTTTGCACCAATATTTCTCCTTCAAATTTCAGTGTTAGAGAGTTAATGAGTTAATCAGTTATGAATGTTTTTTAGTATTTGATTGGCTGATGACAATTTTCTTAATTGCATTCAAGTTCCAAAAACAATTTGTTCCAATTATATTCTGTTGATTTTTAGTCTTCGGCAAACATCATACAAGGTATGTGAAGCCGGTTCATTATTTGAGATATTTCAGCAATACCCGGTTAAACTTTCATACTTTCATATCCAAGTGGGTTGCTCATCATACAAAATTCTTAGCAGTCATACTAGGTCATGTACGATTCTTAGTGATCATACTATGTCATATATAATGCTCTTGGTAGCTATACAAGGATCATATAGGATTTCTTGGAAACCATACAGGGATCACACAAAAAATTTTAAAGCCTAAAAACTGTATAATTTTCTTTTTCTATCGAAGTTGAAAAATTTCTGGGAAATCATGCAATGTAATATATGACCCATAAAACATTGACTGGTGCCAAAGATTAGTCAAGGGATTAGGAGTAAAATGTAGTCAAGGGACATAATAAATTAAAATATTGCATTTGCAATCCACATTTGATTCTTTGTGTGCACTAAAAGAATAACTTTGAAATTTGAACATATTCACAAAATGAATTCGAGGTAATATGCAACAATTTTTATTATTGTTACTTATGAATGAGCGTTTATAGGTGTTAACTGGCTTAAGAGAATATCAAAACTCCAGTTATCGGTTTGGACTTACTCTTTTATTTAGTGCCCAGCTTTGCAAATGGTATTGTACACTAGGGTCTTTTGGCGGATCACAGAGTGATGCCGGGGAATCACATAGGTGAAGCCTTACCGAATAAAATTTTAAGAAACAGTAATGGTAAAAAGATTTATGAAAAAAGGATGTATGGTTTTTGGTAATCATACCAGGCTCATATATGATTTCTTGGTAATCATACAAGGATCAGGTGTGATTTATTAGTAGTCGTACAATTATCGTACTAGGAAATACGTTATGATTTGTATGACATCAAATCTGATCACTGAAAGACTACTAAGAAGTAGCGAACCGGGCAATATCAACCCATGTTTCTGATAATGTGTTCTCTATGCTGTACAATTTCTTAGCAAAATTTGCCTGGTTGAAAAAAGTTGCCTGCTGCTGGCAATTAGCAGACAATTAGCAAAAAAAATCGTCCGCTGAATAAATCAGTTGACAAATTATTAAGATATGCCATTCTCGAATAGCTTATATTGCGATCAAATTAAATTGACCAGAAACTATACAAAAGGTCTTGAAATCGTTTACGAGTCAAAAATATGTTACATAATAAACTGTTTTCATAAATTAGTATCAAAAAAACCAAATTAGATGCTGGTTATTGTGCTTACAAATGTTTCAAAATTCATTTACAGTTGTTTTGTACCAACATCAGAAGCCTGGATTGTTCGATGAAATTAGTGTAATAATCTGCCTATTTTTGTTACAGTACTTTTTCATTGAATATTTTCAAATAGTATTTTTTATAGATCTTTGAGAATGAATGAAGAGAATGATTATTTTGAGAATGAATGAAAAACGTTTTTGCAGATAAGCCTATTTCTGGTAATTTTTAGTCAAGAAGTTTTCATATGACCACGGATAAAAATTATTTCTTAAAACCAATTTAGTATTTTATCGCTTTGTTCTAAATTGATTTTTTTTTCGAAAATCAAAGTTCGCTATAATTGACTAGACAGGAATGTTTTCCTGAGCGCTTGCACTCAAATATAAACAGTAGAACAACTGGAGACACTATTAAGTTTTGGGAGAATGTTCATTTGTGGTCCAAGAGAAATTCACAGTAAAATTCTGATACCAATTAATGAGCTTCAAAATTTTTACTCAATTTTGTTCAAGCCTCGATAAAATGGACTGTTAGTAGCAGTTTTGAAAACGTTTACCAAAATTGGGAACAGTGGGTTAAAAATAGATATGAGGGTTTCAATCCTTCAAATATTTGTTGCATTTTACAAAGATTTATGTACTTTTTTCTGCGTTTCTATCAAAAGAATTTTTTTTAGTTTATCGTTTTTGGGAAAGGCAAACAGTTGAATAACTGATATCACTGCATATACCACTAATGGTTAAATAGTTTCAAATGCTTATTTAGGCGTTTGGCCGACACTGTTTTATAAAATCACAGCCATATTTTAGTCGATTAAGCAAATTAATTGAAACAAACTAAGACAGTTTTAGGACCATTGAGGGATAATATATTACACTTTCTGAGCACCATCACACATCGTCAAAAATAACTGAAGCAGAACATGCACACAAAATGCCTCCCAATTACGGTTTATTTGTTTTTGTTTCGAAGAAAGCTATCTTAAATGCTAAAACAGCGGCAACTAACTTGCACTGTTTCGGTTAATTTTTTTTCAAAACAATAAAATTAATAAAAAAGATTGATGTGAAGCCATGTAATTTCATGGCCTATGTCCCTTTTAGTGTATTAAATTTTAGCGTGAGATTTTTTGAATTCCCTAATGCGACAGAAACAAGCAAATTCTCCAACTCTAAAGAACAAAAGCGTTTTCCACATCCTGATATTTTAATGAAATTAAATTGCGAACGATTAAAAAACAGAGCTGGCATTAGTTATCAACCAAATAACTACATTTTTTTGCGCTTATAAACGGAGCTATTTCACATTCCATCAATTTGTGGTTGGTTTTGAGATTCTGAAGTAAACTCCGTCTTAAGTTTTTTAGATAAATATTTTTTTCCTTGGTGACATGTTCCTTCATTTTGTTTTTTCCATTCATCCTTTCATCATACTTCATCATGCTGCGGAAGCTTCCTTTGAAAAATGAGAGAAGTTGTGAAACCATCTATCAGTGAATTAGCTTCACTAATTGCAAAAACATTTTAAAGGAGCGGGTAGCATTGAATGGCCAATGTTAAAAAGTGGAGTAAATGTACTCGATTATGTCACGTGTTTTTACTACCCATATTTTAAGAAGAGTTGTCAACGTGTGCAGAATTTAATTAATCTGACCGAAATAAGCTCTAATTAGCTTCAAAACTGGATATATGTATACTTACTTCTCATAGTGCGTGTTCTGGAGCGATCGTAAAAACTAGGGAGAAAAAAGTAACCAATTTCCACGCCTAAGTAACTTTTTTGCGCACAATAAGTAACTCAATTATACGCCATAATTTCTCACCGTTACAGTATCTAATTACCAAAATAAAAGACAAACTAATTGACGATTATTTTTAGAAATGTTGCTCTCGATACTGATGGCGGATTCAGAAGACAATACGCGGTTTTACAATTAATCATACAAGAACATTTAACTCTTTGAATTTGGTCTCAATGAATTACTAAAAAATTATAACAATAAATTTCAGGCTAATTAAATGCTCAAAATGAGGGATTAGGTTATGTTTATCTACAAATGCTTTTTTACAAATTTTAAGCCTTTTGCGAGATATAAGTAGCTTATTCCCACATTTTGCGCATTTAGACTCCCTCCATCGTTGAAAATGGTTTCTGCAACGTAAAAAATAGGACCAAATCTTGTCAGTTGTTTCCACAAAACAAAATTTAAAGCTTTTTTGGACATCGGCACAATAATGAGTGAGCTTTATTCCTCAGAAGTCAAAATACTGCAAGAAATAAAAACTTTTTTCTTGCAATAATTTTTGTGTTTCTTATTTTATAAGAAACGCTAGAAACAGTTGGCATTTGTCGAGCAGTTTGCACTTTAAGTTTGTGCTGTTTTTTCATTTCTCTCTCGGCTCAATACTTATGGTATTATTGATTTGAAATTGAAAAACTGTTGCAAAGAGTTGAAAATAAAAATAACTATTATTAGCTGCATCACGTTAAAAATTGTTATCAGCAGAGCTGATCATCTGAAAAATTCTGTTCAACTCCATACATTTTCACTTTTTGCATATGCACCTAATAATTCACGAATTTTTTTTTCTCACAAGTTGCAGAGGACTTTCATATTCCTAAAAGTGGAAAATTGCACTGAAAAAATTGCGATATTGATTTTCCAATGCAAAATTCATATTCGTATTAAGTAAACTTTAAAGTTTAGTTTCAACGAAAACTAACCTCAATGAATTTGCCTTCTATTAAAAAAAATAATATTTTTAAAAAATAAAATGGCGCTTGATTTTTTTCTACTAAAAACAACAATCTGCAATTAGTGAGACAGTAGCTTTGCAGTTTTTTTGGTTTTCGATTGGCATTTCCCCCTTTTCGTAATTATTAGATTGAATTTTATCTGCTCTTAAGACATATTAGATTTTCTAAAAGTATTCAGTTTTTAAACTAATTTCCGCAATCTATAAATGTTTCGCACTATAAATAGTAGAAAACAACCAAGGGCTGCTAATGAGTGTTCTCTCAAAATTGTGCAATTTATTTTTTGAATTTTAATTTTATACTTTTTGCTAACCCTAAAAAGGCAGCCTCCCTCAGTTATGTTTTTAAAATTTTGATACTGTTTTTGTGTGGGATTTGTATGATTTGCACATTTGTTCTTTTGATAGATTTGATATTTGAATACTTTAAGAATTTAATTTGTTATCCTCATCGACACTAGGATTCATATTTACGATTTTGTAAGCAATAGGGATTTTTGCTGAGACACAACAAAGTTTGCCGCCTTTTTTGAAAAGGAAGGAAAAAATGGTTATTGTGCTAAAATACAATTTACTGGAAGACCAACAATCCGGAAAAGCTTTTTGTTGCAAGACTTAAAGTGGTTTACATGAAAAATACAAAACATTTCATTTCCTACCGTTTATGTTTACCGCTAAAAACTCTTTGAAACCTTCACGTAATCAGATTCAAAACAAATGGTTAGATGGAAAGAACTGCAAAAAAAACCGTAGCTACGTGAACAAAGCTATGTACAAAATTTGAAATGACAACCAAAATGAAGAAAGTTTTGTGGTTTTTTTGCACACACGGGCAGAACTCGTGACATTTTGCATTCGGAAAAAATATTTAAAAAGATTTTTTGGGTGAACAGCTGGTTTTGAGAACATTTGCGAACAGAAAAAACTATATACAGATATCTTTTTTCTTTCATCATTTCTAATTAAACTGCAAAAAGACCTAATTATTTCTGATGATCTCGTGTAACTATATAGATTAAGCGTCCTTCTGATTTCAAATTATTTCGAATTTTTAGTGTAAAATCAAATGAACTAATAACCATAACGTTTGTAAAGAATTTTTGTCCCAATGTTAAGCTGAATACGTTTCTTAGCGTATTCAAAGTGATACTAGGTATTTTGAATGATATCAATTAACATGTAAACTTTCCTTTTGGTTATATTTGTGGTAGAATCTCCATATTTGAATTGAAAGAAAGTCTCTTTTTTTAATTATGACAAGATGGCTTGTGCGAGCCTCTGCGTAGAACAGTATGTTCCAACATAGCTTTGAAGGTTACAAAACAGCCCTTATTTTTTCTCAGGGAAACCACTAACTGTATGAACCAGAAAATGCCGTCTTTTTTGGCAGACAAAACGAAAACTCCTTAGCACATTTTAGAAAGCTGAGTAAGCACTCTGAAAAACAAAGACAAAGACAAACCATACACACACACCATACACATTACACACACAAAGAAAACAACAAAAATACAAACCTTAAAACAAAACGGACATTTTAAAAAAACGTCATTGGCAATTGATCATTAATCAGGGTTTGTCAAGTTCAGTTAGATCTTCCTTGTTTTTTTTCCAAATAACTAGGTGTGGACGGGTTGAGGCAATTGTATCGGTAATTGTAAATTTGGCACTAAACTTCGAAATGAAACTCGAATTATATTTTGTCAACTTTGATGTCCCATGAGAATAAAAAAGTGAGACCAGCAAAATTTTAAAACAGAATTTGTGTTTTGAACAAACTTAAAGACGCAATTGGTAACAAATTATTTATATTTTATTTTTTTTCCATTTTTAGTGATATCCGACAGTTTTTGCAATCTGCCTCTATTTTTGTCTATTATTTGAAGGAACTAATTCTCTCAGATTAACTCTATTTTTCTCTCTATATCACCCACATTAATCAGGCACAAGACACACACGCAATCACATCAATACACCCTCACAATTTCACATATATTCATGTTTTTAAATTTTTTGGCCCCTGAATTTTTTACATGGTTCACTTTGTTCATTCAGGTGTTGTTTGTTTTATCTAGCAAACTACGTGTAGAGCCAATTTTACTAGTAAGAGTAAGTTTGACACAAAATCTGAAGTGAATTTGAAATTTTGTCCTAAAATATTGTCGTTTTCCATTTCTCTTGAGCATAATGGGCCAATTCAATTTTATCTAAATCTCAAGGCTAATTTACCAGCTATTTTTTGCCTTTACTTGCGTCTAACATCCAAAGAATCTTATTCTCTCTGTCTAATACTCTCTTTTTGTTGCTCTTACACACAGACCAACAACATACACACACTCACGCAGACGCACACAAAAGCAAAAACATAAATAAAGACCTCGAACCAAAAAAAAATATATTTTTTTTACTTTTCTTTTCGGCGACTGATTTAAGCCCAGTTTCGCGTTGGTGATTTCTCTTTTGCTTGTTTTATCCGGAAAAATAGGTGTGGATTTTAGGCAATTGTCCCGGTAATTGTAGAACTGACACTAAGAGCTGAAATGACCATTCTCGAAATTTTTAATAAAAACTTGTATTTTTGGACGTTTCATGAGCATATTCGGCCAAATCATTTTTGTGTTCAAAATCTCAGAGATACTTTACAACCTATAATGAACAGACACAGAAAATAATGAATAGAAAAAAAACCACATCTTGTATTTGATGTTTCGTAATTTTTTCCAATTTTTAAGATTTTTGACACTTTCTTTTCACTACATCTACTTGTGTCCAAAAATCAAAGAAGCTAAATCAAATTAAATCTCTCTTTCAATCTCCAACTCTCCTTCTTACACAAATCTCACACACATTAAACACACACACTACACACAACCATTCACATCCATACACTCACACAAGCACAATTTTTTCAATTTTTCATGGCAACTGCTTTCTAACCATTATCTGAATCAATGCTTTCCATCCAGTTCGTATTTTCTGAAAAACTAAGTGCGAAATCCTTACGGCTTTTATATCGGTAATTGTAAAACTGGCACTAAAATTTGAATTGAAGTTTTGTTGAAACTTTTTATCTAATTTTTTTTCGTCATTTTTGATCGTTATTTTTTAAAAATGTCGCGGATGTGTTAACAGTTAAATTTGTTTATTACAAAATTTGTTTGGAACATATTTAATAAAATTTTTCTTAGCAAATTTTATGTAATCCTCTAATTTTTAAGATTTCTCACAGCTTTTGCACTCTGCCTCTTTTTGTGCCTAACACATAACCAAAAGTTAACGTTTCTCTCTAAAAACTATTGTTTAGTAGTATTAAAAAATTTAGTTATCAGTAAAATTTTAGTTTGCTCTTTTTCACTTTTCGGAGTATTTTCAAATAAGTAGGATTTTTTTAAATTGTTTTGTGAACCGAAAAAGAAAAGAGGTTGTTTTTCATCTCTCAAAAACTCCTGTTTTTCCTCTCTGTTTTTGATGTGAAAATTTTCATAGTCAATAAACATATTATTGTTTTCGCGTTACAGAAATGCCCACAGCGAAATGTAAAATTTTTTCTTCCAGTTTTCAAAAAAAATATGAAAAATTGTATTAAGCTCTTCAACCTGGCCATCAATAAACCAACTATCAAATTGCTCTGTATTGCATGATACTAGTGAAATTTTATGTCGAACGATCTGCTCTGACTAAGTAAGGAATAGAAATAAAAAAGAAAAGACTTCCTTTTTTACTTTTAAAATATAATTTTGGTTGATTTCATGTTCATTCCATGAAACCGGTTTTTTTTTGACGTCGTCACGGTTTTCAAAGAACTGCAATGTGTAGTTCTGATGAAACAACAATTTATTGCAAAAACAGCTTTAGAATATCGAAAATAGGAAATATTTGTGCTTTTAGCTTTAATTTTTCAAAAATGGATTTTGGCTACTTTGATAGCTCTAAAGTGCCTAAATCTTCGGTATTCGCAAAAAATATGTTTGATACAGAGAAATATTGGCTGTTAAAATAGTTTTTAATCAACAGAAAACGAAAAACAAGATTTTTTCTCTAAAAAACAAAACATTTTTTTCAAAATTTTTGGTCAAATACTTAAAATCGTTAATTTCTTTAGGCTTGCGACTGTAAAAAATTACTCGTGACAGTCAAAACTCTTTTAACCCAACTTGTTTTACTACAAATTTCTGAGTTCAGTTTGGTATTAAGTTTTAACCCCCCCCCCCCCCCCCCCAGAGCGACGGGTTTTTTCCTTTTCGATTTTTCTTTCAATTTTAAAGAGTTCGGCCTTTTTTTTTAAATCGAAACTAGATCCTGATGGCTACAAAATGGTGTTTTCCTTTTTCTCTACAACTTGGAAACAAAAAGTGAATATTTGACCGAAGAAAAAAGTCAGCCTCGCATATATATCTTCTCCCATTTTGAAAAAAATTTTGGTACAATTACTAAAACTTTCCATTGTTTGATATCATTGGGCTAAGTCAACCTGCCCCCAAAAAACCTTCCAATGTACTACCAATTAAATCCCATCTACAATAGAAGCTCAGTCGGAATGTGGAATCATTGGAGCCAAAAAATCGCAGATATATGCAATGAATTCAACCAAAGTTGGAGTAAAACGCGCTTGTAATTGGAACAAGGGATGTTAGCGTGCGACGCATCAGCAGACGACAATGGCAACAAAGGCTCTATTGACATCAGAGACAATAACACGACTACACAACACAATCAGGAATGAGAAACACGCACAACATACACACACAGCACACACACACACACACACAAAACAACATAAAAAACAGTTTTTTTTTTACAAAACTACGCTGGCACCGTCAAACTTGATGTTTAAATCGAACAGAACACTATTTTGTTTCTTGTTAATCTAGACGCAAAGTTATTACCAGCAAATAATGCAATTTTTCTTCGGTAGGATATAAAAAAAAACTACTTTAGTTGTTGCTTTAATCCAACCTAAATTTGAGTCATTTTCGTTAGTTATCCAATAATTTATTCTATTATTTAAGGTAAAAACTGCTAATTTATTCACGGCTTCTCCATTATCTAAGGGTGAACGTTCTTACCGGTTATTCTGATCACGCCTCAGAGCGCAAAAGTTTGATTAGTCACAACAAACGGACGGAGAATTTGAAGACGAGTTATTTTCTAGTATCATTTAGTACAACATTAACTTCGATAACATTGAATAATTAGACTTCTTGTAGAAAATAAACTATTTGAGCTCTAATCCTACGTATCACTTGGATACTTTCACCCTGCATTGGACTAACAATAAATGCTGTTAGCCTTAATGGATCTGTTGGAGTATAGTGCTGATAATTTTTGACCTCCTCGCCTTGATTTTATTGTTCCAACCCTCCATTTAATGGGGTTAGTGACTTTATAGCAACTTTACCTTTCTATACTGCCAATTTCACTCGATCCATATAATTTGCGGAGAACAACTTTTGGTACCATTGAAAAGCACGTGAAAGTTTGAATCGATTGCAAAAAAGTCCTCTACAATTTCAAGATATCTCAAAGGAACAGGTTTTTTATGAGTTTTCTCTTTTCTTGCCTATTCATGGAATCCGTTTGTTGAAATTCGTTACAAAAAAACGTTATAAATTTTATTCTGCCCGTATTTGGTGTGTATTCTCCTGATAATTATGATAGGGGACCTTTATTCGGTTTCGATTAAAAAACAGAAAACTTCAGAATTTCAGTCAATTCTACTTTAATTCTTCTGCTATAAAAAAGCAAGTCATTGTTTGAAAACGTATGTTATCTACTAGTCTTTTAACCAAAATTTGTTATTTTCGGTTAATTTATTTCCAATACAAGAATTTTAACCTCAATTTTAGCAGCTATCACTTGCTGTTCATCCAAAATATAAAAGTGAGCGGCTGTTTCATTATTCGAAAATCCTGCAAAATCAACACTTATCTTTAATATGAAAACTTTTAGTTTTTGATTATGACATCACAAGAAAACTCACTTTAACAAAAATGGAAACAGAGACTGCAGGAAAAAATGCACTATTTTTTTCGTTGATCAGGTGTTAAAACGGATAATGTTATCAAACATCGAAAAACTGTTGTAGGAATGACATAAATGATTTTACAAGGATACCATCCTCTCATCCGTGAGGTGTTCGAATTAATTTCTGAAAAACTAATATCACAAAAAGGAATGTCAAAAGTGATTTTTATCTTTAACAAGTGACTGTTTTAAAGTGACATTTGCCATTGAAGGCTGTATTTCGCTGATAATCAGTTGAGTTTTTGATTTGCAAGACATCATTGATTCTCAAGTTTTTGTTCCGACCCCCCTTTTAGTGGGGAGGGAGGAACTATATACTCAAATGGGTTTTTTTGTTCAGACAATTTCGTGTTTTACAGGGAGTTATCGAGGTTTAAAATTTTATGAGTACTCGACAGTTTTATTCACGTTTTCAATAACTTTTGCTAAAATTGGCGCAATTATGCTAATATTATTTATAATATGTTAAAATTTTTAACTGTAGAGTGCTATTGTTACCACAGCAATAACGGTGGTGATAGAAGAGCATTGCTTAATTGTTTGATTGGAGTCTCTTTGGCTCAAAATTTTGATAAAATTTTCAAACTTCAGGCTTTTTTCTTCAAAAATTGCAAAAAAATATGCTTTTTTGGTCCAATTTGTTTTAGTTTGCCAAAAATGGAGACCTAAAAACGCTGAACCAATCACTTGAAACTCTAAAAAAGAGCCAGATGAACTCGGCGTCCTATAAAATTCTTTTGGAAATAAAATATTGCCATTTTTTACAAATTTAACAAATTGCAGAATTGTTTTTTTTAGTGTTCGAAATTTTCCACTCAATAATTGGTCTAATTTGCAAACTTTTGCAACACTTGAGCAGTTTCTTGTGCGCGCGGCAAAATCAGGGATAGGTTTGATATTGTCATGGATTCTTACAATCAGAAATTTTTTGATTTTTATTTTGGTGCCCTATTTTCTCAAAATATTTTGCTTTTGTTTTTTATGTTAATTACTGACAATTTTTTAATGCACAGCATCATTAATGGCAGCATCCTTTACGTAAAATTGAGGCCGAATGTAGACATAGTTTGTTTTTAGAGAAAATAATGGTTTTTACTGCTTTAAAGACAATTTTTAGTAAACTTCAACTGAATTCATGTCTTTTGCCTTCATTTTTTATTATTTTTGCTGTCTGATTACTAACTCTGACCATTCCAAGACACGAATGGCGTCTTCACGAAGTGTAGGTAAACCTCTTATGTGCATTCGGTGGTTACCTTTTGTCTCTTGTGTCAATGAACAAATTTGTTTTCAGGAAATTTCAGTCGTTTTTGAAATTGTAAATTTTTTATAATATTTCTGTCAACTTTTGAATTGATCTCATTAAACACGAGTCAAACTTTCTTTCCTATTGAACGCCAAATAAATATATAAGTTTATGGCGGATTGTTTTACAAGGACGTTTTTTTTTGTTTTGGTACAAGTTATCATACAAGACTTTTTGACTTTAGTGCTTAATTGCCCATTTTTGCTGTTTTTTGTTTCTCTGATAAATTCTCATTTGACTTAACAATCTAAATGGAAAACCCGTTACACAATTTGTAACTAAACAGATTTATTGTTTTCATAACATATGTTTTTAAGTGCGGCCACACCGTTCTCTTGCAGTTTTTCGTAGAATTTTTTTTGGCATGTTTCTGTTGTTAATTTTTGTTGTCGTATTCCAACTTTTGGGTAAGTAAATTTCTTAGTGGACAACTTTGGATACAGGAATGAATTTAGTAACTGATTTCGGCATATAGCTAAAAGTTTTTTGACTTTTAAATTAAAATTTTTCAAAAAAATAAAAGTATTCTTCAACTTATCCCAATTTTGTGTTGGTTTGCGTTTTTTTTCGCATTTTATAATGTCTCATTTTCGCAATTAGCTTCATTATTGAGAGATCTCCTATTGTTCTTTTGAACGAAACAAAGTTTTTTCTGTTGATTAAGCGTTTTGACTGATGTCGTCAGGATTTAGACAATTTGTTTTAAAAGAATTTAGTGAAAATTAAATACTTTTCAATTTTTGTGGTTCTTTTTGCTGTCATTTTGAAATAATCGTTTTACAAAAAGACTTTATGACGCTCAAAAAAGACGAAAATGAAGAGTTACTTCTCTTGCGCAAATGAAGATTTTCTTCTCTCGTCATTATATTTTTAAATTCAATGGCTTCAACACTGTGCTTTCGTAAAGTTGTTTGTGAAGTTTTTTTTGATAGGCTATTATTTAATAAAATTTTGAAGGTCTGATTACTTAGTCCCACTAAGAACAAGCGCAATTAGTTTTCGAAGAGGTTGCAAGATAAACTGTCCGCTCATTTAGTCGAAATCTTACGTCTGCTATGAATTTTGAAAACTTTGTTTGTTTAAATAAAGACAATGCATTTCTGAGATTTGCCAATCTAGTTTCTGTGAATTTAGCTCTATATCTGCAGCTCTATAGACAAGTCACATACCTTATCCATTGATCTAAAATTCGCTTTTTATAACGGTTTTATTCTCTTCAAATGGCCTTTGTTCTTGGTACAATCAGTTTTCAAAAAATATTCGCGAATTTTGCATAATCCTTCATTTTTCTAGATTTTTCTATATTTTCGTTTTCTTTTTACAGTATCACAATATATATTGGGTGGTTCTTTAGTCAATTGAAATAAAAAACGAAATCAAAAATTTTTAATGTTTTCAGTGGACAGCTTTATGTTTAATTGGCTGGACATCTTTTTCGTGCAAATTTTTTCGTGGAAATTTCCTGCCTCTATTTGTCGTTCTTTTTGTAGTCGTATTATACATCCTGGATAATAACAAAAAGTCTCAGTTGCTCTCTATGGATGTATAAAATATTCTCGCAATGGTTTCATTTGATGCATAATGTTTCCACTCAGCTCGACATTAATATATAGGCTTTTTGTTCAATTTTGTATTTGCAGTTTTTGCAATCTAATATAAAATAAAAGAATGGAACTTCAAACTGCATGTGAGGACGCTCATTAACAATTCTCCTTGTTGATTCTTCTGTTGTGCTGTTTGTAAAAAAAAATTAAACAGATTTTTAACAGATTTATAAAATTTTATAGCTCCTTAGAAGCACATCAGTTTTTTGATAGCATGAAAAATGAAACCACCTCACACAATATGTCAGACTCCGGCGAAGGCTCGGATCTATCCAGACACTGCTCATCTTTTTTAATACTTCAAGTTCCTTCTCTTTGTTTACTGTAGACTGAATTCTGAGGACAGGCGTCTAGTATTACACCTTCAAGTTGATCAAGAACAATACTTATAATTTCCTAAAATTTTCATCTGCCTCTTTTTTGGTTAGGTGCAATGTGCTGGATCACTGATGCCTAACACACCTTGTTCACAGAGTCCTTAAGTTACAAGTTGTCTAGCCTAAATATCTTCAAATATTCCGGTGCTGAGTATTCTATCCATTGAAAATCTCCATTTTTGTCACCATTTTAAATTGAATTTATATGCTTATTACTATTTTTCTCCATGTTTTTTTCAGATAAATCCTACAAAATTGGTTGCTAATGAAATTAGAGATGTTTTATACAGTTCCAACATCTCTAAAGATATTGGCAAAAATTAATCTCCTAATTCTCTCTAAAAACATTGGGGATAAACTGTTCGAAATGCGATTTGGAGGACTGATTTCACAGCGCAAACTTTTTAATGGCGTCCATTTCACAGCACGTGGAGTAGTTCCCTTTGAGAATCGTACAAAATCTTTGCAGCCAATTTTTGCGTCTGTTTTAATGAAGCACTGTCACTTTTAAGTAAAGACATTCCCACACAATTTATTGATAATTTGTCTTGGCTCAAATTTGCGGACGGATATTGAAAAATTTTCCAACTAATGCTTTGTTCCATTAAAGACAAATCGCTGCTGGAATAATATTGTCTTGGATGAACTAATCTTTTTTCTCTCATGCATGACATCTTTTTTATTTCGTGACAACTTAACGGTTGCAATTGCGCGTTAAGCTTGAATCAAATCTCTTTTATCTTTCCCCTCAACGATTTTGTGAAAATTTTTGAACCGCGCCTTCCCGTCTTTGCAAGCTTAGCCAATCATATGATGGATTAATTGCTTATTTTCCGCACTTTTAAAGGTATTCAATTATCATAAAAGCAAGTGAATTCTATATGCGTAGCTAAATGACTATAGGCTTGGTGATCGATGAGCCAAAAAGCAAATATTTGGTCAGAACGATGAGTGAAAATAGGAAATTTGTTCACGGCTAAGGGCGGGGGACAAATTTTGAGACAGCACGGAGGGAGGGATAACGGTTTTCAATTTTCCTGTTGAAGAGTTTCTGAAAACAATTCAAGTTTTTCTAGATTCTCTGAATCAAGACATTTTTAAATTAATTTTGGAGCGACATTGTAAATGTGTCAGCGTTAAGAGAACTAATTGTGATCTAATTTTTACGACATGAATTAAAATGTTTAAGTTCATGATAGTTAGATAAAACCATAACCATAAGCTAAACTGTCACTTGAACATAACATACCTCTTGACAGGTTGCCATGATTTAATTGCACGTGGGCGGAGCTAAGAAGAGGTGAAATTTATAGCTTCTAAAATGCCTCCGAAATTCCCAATGCTGTGTAATCTATCTTTTATTCAACACCTATGTGCTTTTATCCCTCCGTTGACGAAAAAGCCCTTCATTTCAATTTTGAACCAATTTGCAACCCAGACATATTTTTTCAACGCAGTCTGTTCATTATTCTTTCCATTACATACGACCCTGACTATATAATCTTTTTTTGCAAATTTTTGTACATAATTGTATGACTTACAAGCGGAGCTAGGAGTCAAAATTGAAAGTTAACTAAAGATTTCCCGTCTATTTTCTCCACGATTAGATTCTGTGCTTATTACTTTCTGTTACCCTCCGTTCTTTGTTCACGGGCTGGGTTCAATTTCAACTCTGCGACATTCAGGTAATGTGATTGTGACAGATCAGAGAGCTACTAATGCTTTTTGAATTTTAATTTATTCCATCAGCTAGCATTCGGTTCATTGCAAAACTTCATTTTCAGTTTTTGACAGTTTTTACCATTTTTGTTTGTAATTGTTAGCGTTAAATTTCATTAATTAGCTTAATTTTATACTACCCGTGGCTTCCATGAAAAAAATTTATGCCATTTATAGCCTCAGTTGGTTTGCTGGTTGTGTAGAGTGTAAGTGACATTATTTCACGTTTAAATACAACAGCGTGCAAAAAAAACGCCTATTGGCATAAAGAGCAAAACTTTTCCTGACTTATGCAAATATTTGCCAAAAGCGCCATCAAATATTCGAACTTGGAGTCTTCACGTTAGTTTTTGTGATTTTATTTCCTTTAATTACTTTTTGGCCGAAGGTCTGGACAGCACAAAGCTGAAATCGTCTTTACAGTATTATGAGTGTGCAAACTTTCTCTATTGCTTGAAGCCTCCCTAGTCTGGACCTGGACTTTTGAAAAGACTGCTCGACCAAGAGCTATGAAAAGAAACTTGCTAGACTTTATTAATAACATGGACTTTTTCTCGACCCAAACTTTCTCACTCTGGACATTTACTCAACCGAAAAAATTAAGCTCGACCAAACTTGGTCCCTGGAGTTTTCCTCGATCACAACTTTTGAGGAGTAAAATTTGCGTCTAGCAGAAGTCAATTCACAAGTCAAAAAAAACTCTTTTCATGAATTTATTTTTACCAGGTCGAATTTAATGTCAAATCATGGGTGAGTTTTTTTTCATGAGTCTGCATTTTCCCTCAAAACTTTTACGTGCATTTCTTGCTCAAAATTGCTTATTGTGTAGTCAACATGTATGCTCCTTCACCTTTGCTACTCTGAAGAACCATCAGTGTGTCAAAAATATGCGTTTTTTTTAATTATGATAATTCACAACTTTGCAAAAGAAAATAACAGAATTACGCCACGCTTTCATCAGGGCTAATGGGAAGAAGGTCATTACATTTAAACTCAATCAACTAATGGGTCAATATAATCCTGCTACGATAACTGCTTTATCTTAAGAAGACCTTTGACAGTTTTCCAACTTAATTTTAAGTCAGACTGCTGTTGTGCAATGCTGTTTAGTCTTGCT
>NC_134469.1:51018605-51207467 GCF_964194025.1 Convolutriloba macropyga
AGCACAACTGCCATCCATTATACACATGTTTCTTGGTTGAAACGATTCGATGTTTATTCCAAACAATGGCATCTAAAAGTAACACCATATCAATAAAAAAGATTATCTATTTGACTTAGCGTTCCCTCTAGGATGACCAAAACAACGCAAACGAGGCCAAAAAAAGATATACTTGTATCTACGCTCTACTACGCCGTGTGAGTTCTAGCTGATTACGGCTGCGAGAACCAAGATTTTGTAACCCGTGAAAGCGACTATCCAAAATTTGGGCAAAAAATTTGAGTTTAAATCAGGGTTCTCAAAAATTACAACTAATTCTTAGCAAGAAGCAAATACTTGCCAAAAGCATTAAACACAATAAAAAAGGAAACTTAAAGTCAAAATAATATTTTAGCTGATTTGAAGGTTTCAATTTTTATCGAGAATTTTATTGGTGCAACGTATCAATCGTATATACTTCATACGGCATTCAAAACAAGCAAAGGTTTTGCGAGCAACCTATTGCTTTACACAGATTTATTCTCATTCAACTACTTTAGAGTTGAATAATTAACAGAAAATTGCACCGTGTCCAATCAAACTAATGCTGTTTGAAATGAATAATGAAAACTACAATTCTTTTCAATGATATTGAAGCAGTTTCGGAAAAAAATTTATCCAATAATAACTCATCGAGCAACAAAAGTAGTGAAAAGTGCGTTCTCTTACTACCAAGAAAGCATGAAATAATCAAAGAAGCTCCCCTCAAAGTTTACGCTAGACTGTTATAAACCTTAAGTATAATCTGCTCAAGATAGCTTTTTGCTAATTTGGTTTCGAACTGGACTTATTGTTTAACTATTGCTCTAACTTTGCAACTTCCCAAAATGCTTAAAAACGCCAAAAATTTCTCTTTTCAAAAAAGAAGGTGATAGTTCTATCAATTAAAAACATAGGCCAGTTTTATTTCTACCAGCTTTCGCTTGGTAAATTTTTTTGAACAATTTTACTTAATCGGTTTGATTCTTTTTCAGTTAGAAAAAATTTTATTCGAAAATCAATTGAACTTCGCTGAAAATTTTAGTACAGATGACCAATTAATTAATAACATTGAATGAAGAAACTTGGAATAATTGGTCAAAGTTAGATATGTCTGATAACAATGTCTGAAACTTCTGGTATTGTCGACCACTGTATTTTGCGGCCAAATGTCAAATGCAAGTCTTCAAAGAGATCTTATTTCACGTAATTCAATCTTACAACACAGAAGACAGTAAAAAACCTTCTACAAAATGATCGGAAAATAAGACCACTAAACGTGGAGTTTTCCAGCGCTCAATGGTAGGTCTTTCAACATCTACGCTAATTTTTGAACATCTACGCTAATGAACAACCTAGCTCCAGTACTTAAAAAACACTTGCTGGTAACAAAACAATACGTCGCACTGAATTACAAATAACGTAGCACAGAGCTGTACGACACAGAGCTGGAAAAAACCGAATAAAAACTTTTATTGAATACAAGTTGATCATCAACATAATAAAGCTGATTAGATGGTTTTTGGCATAAATCGTTCAAGAAAGACCTTAACCAATTATCGATGTGCTAATTAGACAAGAAAGGCAAAAAAATACATAGAAATTGTCATTGATGAAACCAGCTTTTACATGGAACGCATAGAATTAGTCACAAGGAAGCTGTTGAAATATTGCTCAATGATCTATCGCTTGAAAATTTTGCTCAGCCAAATTCAATTTTCGAATTATTCGATACTTTACTTCATCCGGTTGATCAGAATGGATTTTTGGTTTACGAATCGACAAGAGCAACATTCTTGAAACCTATCAGTTTGCTGCTCATTGCAAGAAAACTGAAAATATCTTTTTGGAATCCCAAGTATAATTCTATCAAATTATCACGAATTGAGCGCATCATATGCAATGCCGGGGAACTTCATACATATGAGATTTCAAAACTGTTGTTAAAATTATTTACGGATAAAAAGTTCAAAACAGTTCCTTCAGGTCAATCCCTAAAAGATTTAGAACTCAGGAGAGCTTTAAAGAAACGGAAACAGAGAATGTTTCTTTGCTAAAGTTTAAAAAAAAATGTCAAAAAATTGAGCTGCTTCAAAATTTCATTTGTACTTAGAATCTTTGCTGTGGCTATAGTTGTTTTGAAGGAGAACGTCCACTTTTTTGCGAGAATAAATTTTTGTCTCCTCCGAAGTTACAGAGTTGAACATCTTTGAGATCGCAAAACTCTCCCAATAGGCACTTCGAATCGAATAAGATAGGTTCAACAGCGTTCTGGTAGCGAACCTTTTGACTGATTTATTTCTACAATGTATACATCAAAATGACACTGTGTCTCGAATCAATTCATCCACCAGAGGTAAAATTCTGTTTCTCAAATCAAAACAAACTTTTTCAAGGTTTCAAAGATCTCAATAGCACATTCACGAGAAGAAAAGTGAACTAAGTATCTTTTTATACAACAAACAGGACTGATTGATTTTTAGATGTTAAATTATTGAAGTTTGGCCGAATACCTTATCATTCACACTTTTGATCAATTGTCAATTGAGGAACTTAAGTTGTTGTTTGATAGCCTTTTGGGCGACGCCAGTCCGTTAGTATATCAAAACTCTTTATAAAAGCGCGTTTTCTGTGACTGGTCTTTTTTATCCTTAAACTGCCTGTTGAGTTAAACTCCCAGTAGGCAAGTCTTGGACACTCACTCAATAAATCTTTTTTTTAATTATAGTTTCAAAATACCTCGGACAAATCAACCCAAAAAATATGAGAACACAACTTTGGAATTTTGTTTCCTAGTAACAACTGGAAAGTTTTTAACCTGTGTGATACTAATTTAGAGCAACTGAATTTTCGTAAGACAATTGTTTCTAATTTTGGAGAATTGGAATCGTGCAGTGACTTCAATCTCATTAGTGCAAATTGGCTTTAGCTTATTTCGGTATAGAACGGAAAGCTGCTGCAATTTCACTCGGGTATTCAGTTACATGGAAGCGCGTTACGTTTTCAAACGCTTAGTCAGGTTGGCTTTAAAGAAAACTATTTAAGAGAACAACTGAAATTTAACATTAAAATGAAAAGAGTGACTTAAGATTAAGAAGTGGGCTGCGTGAAAAATTCACTTCATCGCTAGAAAAGAGATAAAATCAAAACATGTGAACCAAATTTCAAACAAACTCTAAAGTCAAATAAACTTAAATTGGTACAGAATTATCTTCTGTAGCACATAGCCCCTACTTCCAAAAAATTTTTTGACATATCAATAATTTATCAGCTAATAGTACTTACAAACATTAACAGAGAATTTGAGAAATAGATAACAACTTATTGATATATATATATATATATATATATATATATATATATATATAAATATAAATTTATATATATATATATATATATATATATATATATAAACAATATTTGCTGGTTATCATAACTAAAAATGTGTATACGTACTGGTTAACAATAATAGTGATTTTAATAGCACACAAAAGTTCTGTGTTTGCAGATAAGAAAAATTTACTATAGCGCAATGGAATTAGAACATTCAATCGTGGTAGTTTTGAAAATAACTTTTGAGTGATGGGAAAGTGGCACATTTCCATTATTGAGTTAGTAATGGCAATTGATTAGCATCAGAAGAAGTTTATGAATAGAGAATTATAACTAAGTACACGTGAAAAGGGGAAGTACCAATATATATACATATATATTGACTGAAAAGGTGCTCCGTTTGCAGATTTGGAATGAATCAACGGAGTTGAGCGGCATTTAGGAGCAAAAACTAATTCATAATTGTTTACTATTGAAAAATTAATGGCATCAGTAGAATGTTCGCCATATTTCGCGTTAATTCGCAGTGATTGACATATGGATTTTGAAATCCATGTAAATTGCTGTAAATGCGACAGCAGCTAGTTGTGGCAACTGCAAAATCGTCATCAATTTTGGTAGTAACATTTGATTCTTCATTCTTCATCTGGTCTCTTCTTCGTACAATCAACCAGTCTCACATTTGCACCCGGAATGTTTTTGATGACAAAATCAAAGGATAGTAAACGTGTCAATCTACTCTTGTAGGATTTATTTGAAAAATTTTCGAAAAAGATAATTTTTAAAAAAATCAACTAATCATTTCACTCCCCGGGGTTCCAATTCGTTGACACTATATCTCTCTTGCTGTTAAAAAAACGTGAGGCAAAAGTTACAGTATGCTATCTTCTAGATGAACGTTGCTCTAATGCTGCACCTAATCCAAAGCGAGAAGCAATGCATATGATACGACATTTCAAGGAAGGGTTATTTTGTGTGTTTTCCGTTGCTTTTGCAACCTGTTTTTGCAACCTAATTTGTTGGAAATGAGTTTCCAAATGATCACTTTTTAGTTTCCTTTAAAGTTTGCGTAGTGAGTGACATAAATGTAAGAAATTTGAATTGAAATTTCCTAAATAATGTAATAAACGTATGAAAAAACGTGTATAGTTTTTTGAGATTGTTAGCTGCTGAAAGAATTAAAATTGCCGATTTTTTTTTGTTCCCAGATTGACTTAAATTATCGCCCAGCCATTCAACTTTTTTTGTGAAACGACATTTGGAAAGACTAATTTGAAGATTATCGTCGTCAAATTTTTTAATGATATTTATAAATTAATTTTAAGTGATCCTCGACTATCAATTATGATGTCATCTATGAAACAATTCGTGCTTTTTCCACCAATTAGTGTGCAATGAACTAATTTTGCGAAGCTGTCGGCTTCTCAGTTATGCCGTAGAAACCTGCAATAAAGTGATAGATACCAATCTTTCACCGCTTACAATATTGAAGTTGCAATTGCGTGACAATTCCGGATCTCAATTCAATTGGCTGTAAGTGTATTCCGAATCAAATGTTGTAGAAAACGTTTTCTCATCCGTTGCTTGTGAATTGATATTTTGTTGTATTGTGTCTATTAAATCGTCAATGTTGGGCATCTGATATCTATTTTTATGAACTGACTTTTTTATGTTTATATAATCGAGGTTTAATTTAACGGATTTCACTTTTTTACGCTGATAAACGAATTAGAGAGATGAAGTTTTCATCAGAAAATCTATTTAGTTTTATGATTTGCTTCCCGTCTATATGTTTTTGGAGTTAAATGTTAACTTAAAATTAGAGATTTATAGGAAAACGGCTGCCCTTTTGAAGAGTGGGTGTGAAAAGTTTATGAAATGTTGATTCAACAATGTGTTTACGAGACTTTCCAATACGATAGCTGAGCTCAGGAAAAACGTCAGCTACTTTTATTTTGATAGTACATTGAGTTTGATTGACATTATAAATGTGTCTTGATTGATTTAAAGAGAGACCTAATTGTTGGAAGAGATCTCTACCAATAGTAGGCAGACGACCATCTTCAACTACAGTTACTTAACCGTTTTCATTGTCCAGCCGTTACAATTTATTGTATTGATATTTCCGCCCACAGTTTTAATTGGTTTCGAGAAAATTTTCAGATCATGCGTTTTTGGAGTTTTTTCCAATAGTTATGTCGTCTCCGTTTTCCACCGCGTTTGCAAGATTTTTTTTTTATTATCGTACAGACGCTGCCTAAATCTACCAATATTTTCGCATCATTATTGTCAAATTAAACAAGAGGATTCACAGGTCATACCTCACGTAAGTTTTGATTGTTTGATATGCGAGCGACAAAATTGTTCTCTGACTCCTCGTAGTCTGAATCATAATTTTCAGCTCGAATATTTTGTTTCATTAATTCTTGACCAAATGCGTTTACTTGATCATCAATCGAAATTCCAACCGCTGTGATATCCGATTTGTAATTGTCCTCATTTTTCACTGGGGTTTTGGTTTCCAATTGATTTACCTTTCCGACATACCTTAACAAAATAATTCTTCATGCCAAAATTCCTGCATTGTTTTCCCTGTGCCGGACAATTCCCACGGTGGGTTAAGGATCAAAGGTTTCCAGCGTCTGGACAGTCAGTCAGTTTCCTGAGATTTAGTGGTTGTTTCTTTGTACATTATTTATCGAAGGGTGGGTTCCAGAAAGTACTACGTATGCAGAAGTACCAGCGATTATCATTTGATTTTGAAGCCACTTTTCAATATTTATTGCCAGTTTTAATGCCTTTTTGGGTGTTTTGTATTTTTAAGTAGCTCACTTTGTAGGTCTCCATCTGGCATATTAGCAATGAAAACGTTCCGGATTATAGACTTTTCGTGAAAGATTATAGTATGGCCCACAATTCCCTGGTCACCATTCGGCCTTCCGCACGCAAACTTAAAAACAACAAGAAAACGGCCTTACTGTCACAAATTGTCCATGGGCGATATCCACATAGAATTCTCGCGGCTTCAACCACGTGTTTTGCAGCTGTTCGTTTCCTATCCGTCGGTTCCGCTCGCTCGGGTTGTACTAATTTCCACGTTTTCTTAAGACACGAGCTCTGGTAGAATTGTCAATTGCTTGGGCGAGTTTCTCTGAGAATTACGATTGAGTTTCCTTCTTTTGCGAGGATAACCAACTTCAGTATCACACGCCAGCTTTCCCAGCCTAGGGGTTCTAAAGTCGGTTTGTCCCAGAAGGGATCAGTCGCAAGAATTGCGCGTTTTTTGGATGCTGACTACGCTATGTGATACTCAATTTGAGTAACTGAGTATTTGTATGAGAATGGATTTCTTTTATGGAGAATTGGAATTTTGCAGCGAATTCAATCTCATTAGTGCCAGTTGGTTTCAGCTTATTTGCGTATAGGATGGAACGCTGTGTCGATTCCACTCGGGTATTTAATTATACGAAAACCCGTTACGTTTCTACAAGCTTGGTTAAGTCGGCTCAAAAAAAGAGAATTGACAGTACAGCTGACGAATGTTAAGATTTATATAAGAAGAGGGTTATTTTTGATATTAAAAAGTAGGCTATACTAACAAATCACTTTCTCTTTAGGCTAGAGGTAAAATCAAATTATGTGAACAAAAATATGAACAAGTGCTCAAGTACTGCTACCTGCTATAGACATTTTCCGTTGCATCTCTTAATGATAATCAATTTTTATAGAACCAGTTGAACTTAACGAGACCAATTGAAGCATATAAAATTTATCTTGCCAATAAGGATGTTTTTTTGAAAGGTCGTGAAGCTATTCTATTTCAAAATTGGTTACAAAAACCTATTCAAAGCTCCTCAGAAAACAGGAACCAAAGGCAAGTTGACGCAAGTCAACAACAAATGCGAATATCGAGAAAACAAGTTTTTGTTCAACTACCCTTTTCAACCGCTACTTGAAAGTTGCAGTGAAAATATTCAGCCCTAGGTGCAAGGCTCACTCACTCAGTAGTTTGAAATCCGTTGGTGGCGAAATCAAATTAACGACTCCAATATTACTTCAAAAGCTATTAAAACATATGAGCAGATCTCATTAAAATTAGCGCTTCATTGCAATTCAAGTTCTTCTCATTGGGAAATTGATTAGGCCAGCAAAAAATTGCTTGCCTACTGCCTTTTCAGCAAAAAAAAAGATTCTGAAAAAGAAACAATTCAAACAGTATCTCTCAAATAACACAAAAGCTACCAAGTAGAGTGAACTAATGCATTTCATATAGAAAAGACCAATCGTAACATAGTTGACCTTAAAATAAGATTGACATTGGTTTCGGAGGATAAATAATTGCGCATTAAAAATTTCCTGAAAAAATAGATCAAAATGAATGTCTTAGTTATACAATATCGAAAATCTCGTACAGTTCTTTTAATCTTGCAACAATTTTGACCCCCTTCTACCTCATTGATCTCATTTTCGAAATAATAGTTATAATAAATCAGATCTTATCGAGTTCAGGGAAATCATATGATCCAGCTTACTTTATTAATTTAGCCGAGTTCAAGTGTCTCAATGTTTATGCAGTTTGCATTGAAGCGACTGATGCTCCAAGAATGTTAGAAGGTTGCGAGAGAACAACCTATAGTAAATTGTGCATAGGATAAGCTTGACATAGCTTGACAAGAAGCTCTACTTGTTCAACGCATAACTGGCTAGAAAAATGAAGCCCTCGAGGGACAAGAAAGAAGATAGTGGGTTATAAGAGATGCCCAAGTTCGAGAGGTTAAGACCAATTGGCGTAATGGTTAGCATACTAGGCTTGCAAGTGAAAGATGATGGTTCGAATCTAGTGCTGTTCCATTTTCACAAAAGATGCTCCTGTGTACACCCCTAGACCCTTAACAAGGAACAATGATCATTTTCTGTAATTTTGTTCTCAGAAATATAGCCAAAACAGATTGGATTGAGGTCGATGAAGTGTACAAAAAATACCCTTACGTTCTTGTCGCTGAGTGATAATTTTTTGCTGGGGACAAGTTTTTTTTGCTTTTTTGGCTGAGTAGACTGTGAAAAAAAAGTGTTTGGCTCGGACCAGTGCCCTTTGTCAGCGCTCGTTGCTATTGGCAAGCCCATGTATTGCTATGGAGCATTCACATGCGTAATAATACTACATGCTTCTGTTGGGTGTAAAAAATGTATGCCCACCTATAAGAGAAGGGGGAGAGGTCTTCAAACACTAAAATAAACTTGGTCTATTCTACCCCCCTCGCTCCCAGCTTAGTAGGCATATAACTTTTGCGCCCCACCCCTCCTCCGCAAACGCGCTAATTTTTAATTGCGTTTACATAATATGTGCTATATATTACAACACATAATTTGCTAACGGGTGGGGGCATAGAAATATGGGTTCAGAATACATCCTTATAAAACTTTTTACATTTGTATCCCAGTTTACCTCAATTATTGGGTTGATGATGCCTTATACATAACTGCTCAAAGTGGGCAAATTCTTCCTCATTTTAGCCAAATTCTGACGGCCGATTGGCTAGCATGAGTCAACCAACACCCTTCATACAAGACCCTGACCCTGGCTTCCTTGATGAAAACATGGCCAATGGCAATAACGGAAACGTTACCCAGGACAACAACAACTCCAGTTACATCCAGCCAGATTCTAGCCTCGTTTTCATCACCTACTCTTTCGTGGGCACATTGGGTGTTGTGTTGAACTTGATGGTGATAGTGGGAATTCTTGTGAACAAGCGGATGAGGAATGTGCCCAATATGTTCATTCTGAACCTGGCCGTGTCTGATCTCCTGTTCAGCTTAGGAGTTCCCCTCATCTACCATTCCACCACTGCACCCAAATGGAAATTGGGCATTTTCCTGTGCAAACTTGTCAATGGTGAGTTCAAAATTGAGTTTTTTAGACCTGCTGTACAGAATTTTTGCATCTTTCCCGTTTGTGCCCCCCAGCTTAGTGGATGCATGTTATTTGCACCCCCCAAATACACGTGCCATATTTTCAAATAATGACTTACTATTTAATGGCACGTGCTCCGTAACTGGGGGAGCATAACGTACTTGGGGGGGGGGGGGCACAAACGGAAAAGATCCGAATTTTTTAATAACTCTATCGGTGACTTGATTGTTTGTCGGCGCAAAATAAGGTAGCATGTTCCCGGGTTGAAGTGTGAGAGCCATTTCAGCTTTCTTGTTTTGTAACAAATGCGCGGAATGAGCTAAATTTATGTAGTAAATTGTTTTTACGTAAACGCATTTGAATTAATTTGAATTAATTTGACCTTACTTATAGTTTTATTTTCTTTGGGATCTTTTCTGTTATCCCCCGTCAATTTGAATTAATTTGAATTAATTTGAATTAATTTGACCTTACTTATAGTTTGAATTAATTTGAATTAATTTGACCTTACTTATAGTTTTATTTTCTTTGGGATCTTTTCTGTTATCCCCCGTCAATTTGCACCCTTCACCTATACATGTTATAGCCTATTGTTTATTTTTCATACATTTACACTTACAATTATGCATTAAGGACATTTACATTTTATTGATGCAGCAAAATTTTGAAACCAACGGGTGCTAATAAAATTAACAAATTTGTGGGCGCAAGTGAAAATGGCAGACGAACCACAATATAGAAAATTTAAAATTTATTGCTCACCAGTCCGAACTGAGAAAATGTTAATACTGTTTTCTGATTGTTTGATTGCTCAACAAAGTCTCCATGTTTTAAAATAGGATATAAGTGTAAATGGAAATTTGGACTTCAATCGCGTGAAGTCAAAAGAAAAAAATATTCTTTTTTTTGTAGTGGTAAGCTGACCTCACCCTCGGCTAGAGATTCATATCAAGCCCAATGGACAGCTGAGCTAAGACCATGGCCCGTGAGGCATGACCAGATGCGGTAAAATGAATAATCTAGAACAAGGCTCTGTCCAATTTAGGCTAATTGAACGCATTACGCTACTGTGCTTTAAATTTCTCAATCAATAATATTCGTTAAATGTTCTACACAATTTTACGTTCATTTGTGAATAACATGAGCCGTCTCTAAGGACCAAGAAGTACATATTTGGTTGGTGCAAATACACTGGTTATATTGGACGGCGGCGAAAACAGAAAAAATGATACTTTTTTCAAGCAGTGATTTTGCCGGACATTTTTTATTTTTGTCAATGGTAAATCTGGTCCACAAAAATCGGCTCCATGACTTTTCGTAATTAACTGCGGCCCTTTACAAACATTCAAAAAAATTTTCTTTAACTTGAGTTTTGCTGGAAGCCGATAAAATTTTGGTAAACAAATTGTTGTTGGTTGGATAAAATTTCCAAAATCTGCAGAGCCTTACATGCAGTTGTTTGAAATGGAGTTAAACTTGACTCAATATGTATGTTTAGGACGTCTCAAATTTCTGTCGAGACGATGATTTTTTTGTCAGAAATGACGATGATTTTTTGTTAGAATACGTTTTACCGTTGAAAACGTCCAATATAATTTTCCAACACCTAAAGCATGACAAAACATAGATGAAGAGAAAAAAGAATGAACATTCACTATTCCATTCAAAAATTGAAAACCATCGTAATATAGGGAAGGTGTTAAACAAAACAAGGAGCTTCGCTAATTTGGGCTATTATTTTTTGTTCCGACCCCGCTGATCTACAATAGCGGAGATAAAATGTCTTGATGGATCAATTGAAGCAGAAATATACTGCCTCCAAAATAGTTCAAATTTTATTATTTAGAATTTCATAGATTCCTAAAAAAGATAGACGTCTATACAAAAAATATGTCATACCAGTGAGATCGAATTTTCTTATTTCAGTAGGATAAACACTTGACCAAGCGAAACGATGGAAAAGAAATCAACTCTTCAAATTCTTCTTCTGAAAAGAAAAACGCAATTTTATCAAGCGAACTAATTTTACCAGAAAAAAATGAGCTCAAAAGTGAGGGAATTTTTAAAAAGGTAACTCTGAACACTGAAATCTAAGTTAGAAATACAAGTTCAGGCCAAATTCAGATAGACAATATCCAAGCTATATAATATTGAGGTAGGAACAAGGCAAAAGTAAATTCAAGTTTTCCTTGGAACTTATCAAAAAGTTTCTCGAGCAATTAGTTCATCAATTCATGAAAACAAACAATTGCCGAAAGAAACACCTGAGAAAATCATGAACAAAACACAACGTAGCAGAAGCACATGAGATTGAGTATGAAGCAGCTAGGACATTTTTTATTAGTGAGTCAACAGTACAATATTGAAGAGCAAAGTTTTTTTTACAAAATCTGTTATCCTTTTAAGAAAACAAAATGAAAACTAATCGTTGTCGAATGGAAACAATCAAAAAAATCAACTATGCTTCTTGAAGAACAAAATTACACTAGTCAGCAAAAAAAATAGCCGATAAATCCAATTGTAAAGAAACTTAACAAGACAAAGCCAAATCTGAAAAAGCAAACATAGTTAAAAGATAAAATTGCTAATTTTTTTTACAAAATTAAAAAGCGTAAAATTTAGTAGATGAATAGTAAGCAAATGTTAGGTAAGCTGAGATGCGAATATGCTCATTTTGTAACATATGAATCATATTTTAACAGAAAAAGATGGGAAAGACAACGAAACTAAAAGGAAGCACCCTGAGATCTGAAAATGCACATAACTTTTTTGAAAACAGCGTCAACCTTAAAGCTTATAAGCCATTGAAGACAGCCATGCACTTATTTTAATGACATTACTGCAATCAACGACATCTTTCCCTTCCCAGACTAACAAACATAAAAGAAATCTAAAGAGAAAACTGAAAAACTTACGAAATTATTACCAAACAAAATTTCATCGGCACCATTAAATTCAGAACGGGAAAATAATGCACTCTCGTTAAGCTTCATTAGAGAACCAATGAGATATGCATTTATTGCGTTTCTGTAACAAAAAAAGGAACAGGAAACGGAACAAAACTAGAAACTTTTCATGAAATCACATAGTGTCATTGTACGAAATCATTAGTTGCCCACAGACCAATTAAAAAACCGCAGCTATGAATTTGTTACAGATAAACATTACATTCGCTAGACTCTATGGTTCATGTTTTGTTTTCAGCGTTTTGATGGATTCTTGAAAGAAAGTACATGCGTGTATACAAAAAAGGTTGTTAAAAACGGTAAACTTAGTTTTCTTCATTTCACTAGAATGAACACAAAAAAAGGAAGAGCAGACACTAAATCAAATCTAAAGCAGCTACAATTTTGTAAAAAAAATAATCAAGTGGGCAATTTTTTTGATCAAGTGGACAATTGGCCAAACGAAAAAAACATGATACAGAAATCAACATATATCAAGCACAAACTGTAAAATCTCTTAAGTAAAAACTTAATTATTAATCCACCTGCTTGACTTCTCATTGGATTCAATTAAATTCTAAAAGCTCAAGTTAAATAAGTGAGTGCAGCAGTAAATACATCACCTCTGCTTTCAGTTATAAAAAATCGGCATGCAAATTCAAATAGATTACGCCAAAGCCAGACAATAATAAGCTAAGTTCTAAGTGAGCTATTTCAGGTTCACCAATTTGGTTTTGTCAACTTAGTTGTCAAGTCGCACATTCACATATGAAAAAGAGGGAAAAAAAGAAACTCAATTCTCATAAAAAGTTTTGTCTCAAAATCTGAAAAATCAAAATCCAACTCACAGAAAATCTCAAAAAACCTCAGAACAAGTACAAGAGTTTGATAAAGAAGCAACTAAAGATTCTTGTAAAAGAAAATAAGTCAACAAAACAATTAATAGAACAAAATTTTTTCACAATCTGTTATTAATTTTGAAAACCATTTTAAAGAACTTAAAAGCATTTGCTGCTAAATTGACACATTACGAAGTTTCAATTACGTTTACATGAAAACACAGATAGTTTTAATTACGATCAGAAAAATTGATAGGCTCAACTGTAAACAGCAAAAATTTACCAGAAAAAAACAAATGAAGTGAAACAAGAATTTTGCGAATTTGAAGTGCGTCATTTTATCATTTTAGGTTCTACATATATAGCTATAGTGTAAGCTTTTAACTTGAAAACAATTAGATTCATTACGTCCATATTTGTGACTTATGAGGACTCAAACAAGGGACTGAAGGTCTAGAAAAAACAACAAAATAAAACAGTCAAGCATTTATTTTCCAGTCACAAAAAACATCTGCTATGAACTCATGAACTCTAGCCGTTGATTAAACTAATTTATTGTTATTCGTTTCACTGAAATCAATAAAACCTTTCATTACTAAAACTGTGAATAAACTACCAAAGAAAAGCATGTATAGTCAAAAATCATAGTTCATCAAAAATTTCATCAAAAATTTTTTTTTAGTTGGTTTTCTATTAATGAAAATTTTTAATGTGAAAATCAACAAAAAATTAGTTGCCGCAGACCAATTCAAATAACAACAAACATCAATCATTGAAAGAAATCTATCGCATTTAAGACATTTTATCAGAAAGTCAAAATCTAAAAATCTAGATCAAAATCAAACAATGTTTAAGTCTAAAAAATTGCGATGAGACAAAACCTCGAAATCGCTTCAGGGTTAATTCAGGACGTAAATGCTGAAATTCTTATGAACAATTTGAATAAAATGACAGTTTTTCTAAACACTTCAAAAATGTGAGCAAAATTAGTGTGAAATGTAAAATATTCTCAGACATTTTAAACCTCGATAACTCTTCAAAAAAGAGAAAATTTTAAAAAAAAACTATTATCGCACTCGGCTGTGGACAATTTTTCAAGCCTAAATCGATCGTTTAAAATTGACTGCACAAAAAAGCCAATTGAGCATATAGTTTTTCCCTCCCACAAAATGGGTTGGAATAGAACATTTTAGCAATGCTTTTTCAATTTCAGCTATTTTTATGCCAGTCGTTTTTGGTATGGATTGCTCTATCAATAAAACACAAAAACTCACTTTTTCTGCACGCAAATTATGGCGAAATTATAAGAAGCCATTGAATTAGGTGCAGGCTTGTTTTAGTCAGTATTGTGTTTATTTTCAATCAATTTTTTTCTGCATTTCCTGCTTCCATCGTTCTTCTCTAGAAAAGTAGTATTTTCAATTCCAATTGAATTTTTTTTGGAAATGCGATAAGTTGTACCTGTTTAAAGTCTAGAATTTTTAAGATCAAATTCAAAGACATGTTGTTTGTGAGCCATTTGATAGAAGTTACTGACGAGTTAATTGTTTTTCGCAAAATTAATCACTTTTAAAAGTTTTGCAATGTCCTTATCAAGTTGTTTTTCACAAATTACATTGTATATAAAAAAAGTTGAGTAAAAAGTCAAAATCAGAAAGAAATTAATTTTTTGCTAGCAAATAAATTTTTTGACGAGCTTGAGAGGCTTGTTGGGAAACTTTGAGGCAAGCAACCACTCGTAAGAGCCGTCTTGTTTTCAATGAGTCCATTAAAAGCGACTCGCGTTTAAAAAGGTATCAAAGCAGTTGAAAATAAGCACTAAAACTTTTGGACCAAAAAAAAGAATTATTTGACAGTTTTTTGTTCCTTGTTTGACTTCTCGTTTTCACTTCGTATTGTAGGTCTGGATGCTTTGAATTAGGTCACTGGTATCGTCATCATGGTGTTGATGGACATCGATCGATACTTGAAAACCATAAGCTAAGTCTTGAGAGAGCTATTTTAGGTTCACCTTGGGCGCTTCACCAACATTAGTTTTGTCAATTTAGTTTTCAAGTCGAAAAATCACATATGAAAAAGAGGGAAAAAATAAACTCCAGTTTTAAACAACTGCATCGCATTTATGACAATTTAGCAGAAAGTCACGGAAAAAAACAAAATAGACGTCAAATGGCCATGAAAGTAAAAACACAAAAAGATCCAAAACTTAAAATTTAGATCTAAATCAAACCATGTTTTAGTCCTCAATATCGCTTCAGGGTTACTTCAGGCCGTACATACTGAAATTCTTATGACAATTTTGACAAAAATGACAGTTTTTCTAAAACCTTCAAAAATGTGAGCAAAATTAGTGTGAAATGTAAAATATTCTCATATAGACGTTTTAAACCTCGATAACTCTTCAAAAAGAGGAAATTTTTTAAAAATTTTTAATTTTAAACTCTATTGTAGACGATTTTTCAAGTCCAAATCGATCGTTTAAAATTGATAAAATTGACTGTACAAAAAAAGCCAATTGAGCATATAGTTCTTCCCTCCCACAAGTTGGGTTGGAACCATAAGAAAAATTTAGCAAAAAACACAATTACCCGGGTTGAATTTTTCCGCCCAAAATGATGTAAGAGTGGGGCTGCAATGGAAGGATTTTTTAGGAAAATGCAGCTCAAAACTCTTACGTCTTTTTGGGCTGCATTGGGCTTCCAAGGGGGGTAAAATGGTGTAAGAGTGAGTGGGTAAAAGACAAATTAACCCCCCACTCTTACATTTTTTTTTGGTCTGCCAAGGCTGTAAAACGATGTAAGAGTTGGGGGGTAATTTGTATTTTACCCCCTCACTCTTACACCATTTTACCCCCCTTGGCAGACCAAAAAAGATGTAAGAGTGGGGGGTTAATTTGAGTTTTACCCCCTCACTCTTACACCATTTTACCCTTCTTGGAAGCCCAATGCAGCCCAAAAAGAGTTTTGAGCTGCATTTTCCTAAAAAATCCTCCCATTGCTGCCCCACTCTTACGTAATTTTACCCCCTTGGCAGCCCAACTCTTACATCATTTTACCCCCCCCCCCCCCTGGCAGCCCAACTCTTACCTCATTTAACCCCCTCAATCTTTTAGCCCCCATACCTGAAGACTGCCAGTCTTGAACCCACAACCTCTGTACCCTCAGCTGGCGTCGCTTTATCCTCCAGACCATCGATGCTTGTCCAACTCTTGACGGTCTATATATATAAATAATAATTGTTAGAATTGCCCCATCACAACAAATTACCCCCTCACTCTTACACAATTTTACTCCCCTTGGCAGCCCAACTCTTACCTCATTTTACTTCTCTGAACAAATTACCCACTCACTCTTACACCATTTTACCCCCCTTGGCAGCCCAACTCTTACCTCATTCTACCCCCTCTGGACAAATTAGCCCCTCACTCTTAGACCATTTTACCCCCCTTGGCAGCCCAATTCTTACCTCATTTTACCCCCTCTGGACAAATTACCCCCTCACTCTTACACAATTTTACTCCCCTTGGCAGCCCAATTCTTACATCATTTTATCCCCTCTGAACAAATTACCCCCTCACACTTACACCATTTTACCCCCCTTGGCAGACCAACTCTTACCTCATTTTACCCCTCTGGACAAATTACCCCCTCACTCTTACACCTTTTTACCCCCCTTGGCAGCCCAACTCTTACCTCATTCTACCCCCTCTGGACTAATTAGCCCCTCACTCTTAGACCATTTTAACCCCCTTGGCAGACCAATTCTTACATCATTTTACCCCTCCTGAACAAATTACCCCCTCACTCTTACACCATTTTACCCCCCTTGGCAGCCCAACTCTTACCTCATTCTATCCCCTCTGGACAAATTAGCCCCTCACTCTTAGACCATTTTAACCCCCTTGGCAGCCCAATTCTTACATCATTTTACCCCCTCTGAACAAATTACCCCCTCACTCTTACACCATTTTACCCCCCTTGGCAGCCCAACTCTTACATCGTTTTACCCCCTCTGAACAAATTACCCCCTCACTCTTACACCATTTTACCCCTCTTGGCAGCGCAACTCTTACATCACTTTACCCCCTCTGAACAAATTACCCATCACTCTTACACCACTTTACCCCCCTGGGCGGCCCAACTCTTACCTCATTTTACCCCCTCTGGACAAATTACCCCCTCACTCTTACACAATTTTACTCCCCTTGGCAGCTCAATTCTTACATCATTGTACCCCCTCTGAACAAATTACCCCCTCATTCTTACACCATTTTACCCCCCTTGGCAGCCCAACTCTTACCTCATTTTACCCCTCTGGACAAATTACCCCCCTCACTCTTACACCATTTTACCCCCCTTGACAGCCCAACTCTTACCTCATTTTACCCCCTCTGGACAAATTACCCCCTCACTCTTACACCATTTTACCCCCCTTGGCAGCCCAACTCTTGCATCATTTTACCCCCTCTGAACAAATTTCCCCCTCACTCTTGCACCATTTTACCCCCCTTGGCAGCCCAACTCTTACCTCATTTTACCCCCTCTGGACAAATTACCCCCTCACTCTTACACAATTTTACCCGCCTTGGCAGACCAACTCTTACCTCATTTTACTCCCTCTGGACAAATTACCCCCTCACTGTTACACAATTTTACCCCCCTTGGCAGCCCAACTCTTACCTCATTTTACCCCTCTGGACAAATTACCCTCTCACTCTTACACCATTTTACCCCCCTTGACAGCCCAACTCTTACCTCACTTCACCCCCTCTGGACAAATTACCCCCTCACTCTTACACCATTTTACCCCCCTTGGCAGCCCAACTCTTGCATCATTTTAACCCCTCCTCCCATTGCAGCCCACTCTTACATGGCAATTTCAGTCATGGGGGGTAATTCCTTAAAAGTCCTCCCATTGCAACCCATTGCAGCCCACTTTTCCATGACAGTTTCAGTCATGGGGGGTAATTCCTGAAAACTCCTCCCATTGCAGCCCATTGCAGCCCAATCTTAGATGGCAATTTCAGTCAGGGGGGATAATTCCTTAAAATTCCTCCAAATGCAGCCCATTTCAGCCCACTCTTACATGGCAATTTCAGTCAGGGCGGTAATTCCTCAAAAGTCCTCCCATTGCAGCCCATTGCAGCCCACTCTTACATGGCAATTTCATTCAGGGGGGTAATTCCTTAAAAGTCCTCCCATTGCAGCCCATTACAGCCCATTCTTACATGACAATTTCAGTCATTGGGGGTAATTCCTTAAAAGTCCTCCCATTGCAACCCATTGCAGCCCACTCTTACATGGCAATTTCAGTCAGGGGGGTAATTCCTTAAAAGTCCTCCCATTGCAGCCCATTGCAGCCCACTCTTACATGGCAATTTCAGTCAGGGGGGTTAATTCCTTAAAAGTCCTCCCATTGCAGCCCATTGCAGCCCACTCTTACATGACAATTTCAGTCATTGGGGTATTTCCTGAAAAGTCCTCCAATTGCAGCCCATTGCAGCCCACTCTTACATGACAATTTCAGTCATTGGGGTAATTCCTGAAAACTGCTGCCATTGCAGCTCATTGCAGGCCACTCTTACATGGCAATTTCAGTCAGGGGGGGGGTAATTCCTGAAAAGTCCTCCCGTTGCAGCCCACTCTTACATGACAATTTCAGTCATTGGGGTAATTCCTGAAAACTGCTCCCATTGCAGCCCATTGCAGCCCACTCTTACATGGCAATTTCAGTCAAGGGGGGTAATTCCTTAAAAGTCCTCCCATTGCAGCCCAACTCTTACATCATTTTACCCCCTCTGAACAAATTACCCCCACACTCTTACATCAATTTAACCCCCATAGACAAATTACCCCCCATTCTTACATCAAAATGGGAGGATTTTAGGGAGGACATTCGACCCGGGTATTAACAAATACTGATTGTTTTCTACAGTTTTTAGATGTTTGAACAAGAAAAACAAAAAACAAATGGGCAACGGTTTTGTTATACGCAAAATATGCAGAAAATACACAATTTTGCTGTACGCAAATTATGCAGAAAATATTAGAAGCTATTGAATTTTGTGCACGCTTATATGAGTCAGCATTGTGTTTATTTTTAATCAATTATATTTCCATCGTTCTTCTCTAGAAAAAGTAGTTTTTTCAATTCCAATTGGCTTCTATTTGAAAATGCGATGAGTTGTACTCTTATCAAGTCAAGAATTTTTAAAATCAAATTCAAAACCATGTTCTTTATGAGCCATTTGGTAGAAGTTACTGAGGAAATAATTGTTTTTTTTGCAGAAAAAAACAATAACTTTTAATCATTTTGCAATGTCCTTTTCAAGTTGATGTTCACAAAGTAAATTGTATATAAAAAGCGCAGAGTAATCATCACAATCAGAAAAATTAATTGACTGCTTGCAAAAAATTATTTTGACAAGCGTGAGAGGCATGTTGGAAAAATTTGAGGTAAGCACGCACTCGCACGAGCCATCTTGTTTTCATTGAGTCCCTAAAGAAGCGACTCGCGTTTAAAAAGGTATAAAAGCAGTTGAAATAAGCACTGAATTTTTTGGACCAATAAAGTTGTTACCCGTCAACTTTTTGGCCCTTGTTTGACTTCTCGTTTCCACTTCGTTTTGTAGGTGTGGATGCTTTGAATCAGTTCACTGGTATCTTCATCATGGTGTTGATGGCCATCGATCGGTACTTGGCCATCGTGCATTGCATGCGATCTGTCAACTTCAGGATGAGGACTATGAAGGGATGTCTCTTCAGCATTGCACTCGCCTGGCTCATCTCAGGTAAAAAAAACTACCCTCAATTTTTTCACTTTCAAGCACTTTCTTAGTATTCCGGGTACTAGTAGAATTCAAAGAGTGCGAGGTCCTAGTTGTCGTTTCCAGCGTAATTATGCCTATTGCCAACTGTTTTCGGACTATACTATGCTGAATGTAGACATATGTAACAACTCGAGGTATTAAAACTTGACAATAGGACAACCAAAAGCACTTGAAGCTTAAAAAAACCATCAGGTGCGTATTTCAGTCCTGCTTAGCCAGCCAGCTTGGATAACTGCCACAGTTGAAACTGTCAAGGGCAAAACTATGTGTCATCTAGCAATGGGCGACTATGGAATGCTGTGGGTTCTATCCTCATTTCTGATTGGCTATGGACTTCCTCTACTCGTAATCACTGTATGCTATGGGCTCATATTCTTCGATCTACGCAAGACCGCTTCGAACACCGTTTCAAACGTTGACAGAACAACGACCAAACTGGTCAAGGTTGTCATTATCATCATTTTCGCGTTTGTTCTCTGCTGGACACCATTCTACTTCAGCTTGTTTTTCCTCGAAAGCAGTGCGCTGCCACGAGAAGCGAAACAACGGATTTTTGAACTAAGTGTGGGCGCAATTTACATTCACCCCTGTGTTAACCCTGTCATTTTCATGTGCAGTTCGGAACAGTTTCAGAAACATGCGAGCACATTATGCACTAAATTGAGACGTTCAGCCTCCAATGCCGAGTTTTTACATGGAGGCGTAACGTGTACTGAGATGATAACCACTGACCACACAAAAAGAAATAAAGCAGAGGTCAACCGACTCAACTCAGCGAATGACGGAACCCCAAGGAAGAATGGTAAAGGCGAGAGGAACCCACACAGTATTAATTCCGAATGCTAACTCAAAATGTGATTTCGAAGCGAACTGTTTCCTTTTTTGGAAAAGTTTCCTTAAATTGTCCAGCTATAACTGATATTTTATTAGTTTATAATGGATTATAAAATGTCAGTATCAGTTATGCTATAGCTTATTACGCTTATCCAAAGAATTTACAACAAGCATAATTCAGTTGATCGAAATTCTAATCAAAAAAGAAAAGGAAACATCCTTGTTTTTTTCGAACTTAAAATCACTTTCGTTTAATTTCCGCAATCACTTAATATACATTTTGATTTTTTAATCCAGTTACACAATTTATATAGCATTATTGGATTTAGTAATTAAAGTTCTATTTTGTAATTTGTTGACGTTTTTGTTCATAACTACGCACACCAATTTACCTCGAACAAAATCGCCACTTTTATTGTTCCGACCCTCTTGAGGGGGGAGGAACTATATACTCAACTGGGTTTTTTTTTGTTCCGTGAATTTTCGCCGCTCGATATATTCATCGTAGAGAGTTGAGACTGGTATCATTAGAAAGCTCGTCCAGCGTAGAATATGGAATTAAAAAGATTTTTTTAATTTTCGTTTTCTACAGGGAGTTATCGAGGCTTAAACTTCTGAGAAAAGAAGAGTGAATTCACGTTGTTTTTATTCACATTTTCCGGAATTTTTGCCTAAATTTTCGTCAATTTTGCTAAAATTTGTTATAATTTCTAAAAATAGTGTCGTTGATTGTATTTTTGAAGACGAACAAGCATTTTTGATTGTTTTGATGTAATTTTTTGGTCAAAAAATCTGGATAAACATTTCAAAATTTAGCCTTTTTCATCAACAACAGCACGAAATAAGCTACTTTAGTGCACTTTGATTAAATTTGCCTACAGTACACCCCCAAACAACACTCATACAATCTTTGTAGACTCAGAGGGGGGCTATTTCTACTTCAGAGTCCGCAGAGAGTGCACTGTAGTTAAAACTTTGCCGTTTTTTGCTAACTTTACTCGTTGATTATCAAAAATGCAAAATTTATTTTGAGTTTCAACTCAGAAATTATCTATATCTACAACATTCGGAAAATCAATTGTTCTTAACGGACAATAAGTATTAACAGGGGTAGTTTTGGGCCATTCTTGGACTGTTACAATCCAAAAAAAATCGGGTTGTAATCAGTCGGTCTTTTTTTTTTTAAAAAAAAGACTTTTTTTTAATAATAAAGAACAGAACATATCAAATCAAAGCTCAGGAGTTATAGGTCCAACCAATTCGCTTGCTAAACAGCTCCAGGCTAATGCATTTAGTTTTTTAATTGAAAGTTTATGGTCGTTTCTTTTTAAAAATAATTGACTTTTCAATAAATAATGGCTTAATTAACTTTTCCTCTATTTTTTTCTTAATTTGTTCAACTTCCAGCTTAGTGTCAGCAAAAAAGACTGCTTCCTCTTTCTACTGAGTTAGCATTTATTCTCGGTTGCAGTTTTAAGCCTGAAATTATTGTTTTCTGGCTTTGATACTACAAGATTTTAGATTTTTGTTTGTTTTGATATTTGCCAGTTTTTCACGTTTTCTAATTTTGTCACATTATCACATTATTGACAGTTCTCATGTCACCTTATTAGCATTCAAATTAAAGCACAATTGAACATATTAAAATCCTGAAAGATATAAATCATCGTTTTAATGGCCTCGACGCCTCTTTCTTGAAGAAATCATTTGAATTTTTTAGTTTTGTCTTAACTGTCATCTATACTTTGTCGTTTCGGTCGTATGAAATTTCCTTTATAGTGATAGCTTTCATTGGCTTTTCATGGAAGAATAGAAAAACCGATATTCTGATATTAGCAGATAGCTGATGGCTTTTATGACTTTCAAACCCATCGTTTTCCAAAATTAAAAAAAAACTTTTTTAACTTCGCAATTTTGTTCTTTTTATGTTTCTTTTTGTTACCTTATCTCGTTAGTTGATTACAGGTCAAATATGACATTATGGGTGTCAAGGGAATAAAAGGGATTAGTGTCCAAAAATCTTTTTTTTAAAGATTTTGTTATGACTTTACTGGCTTCGACACCGCTTTTTCACAAAAAAAATTAAATTAATTTGATTTTTGTCATATTTGACGTTCTTTTTGTAGATGCAAGAAATATTCTGGATATTTACAGGTCTCGAGGGTTTCCTTTTAATGAAAAAACGACGATATTTAAATAGCTCTTTTTGTAATTAATGCCTTTCATGACATTGAATGTAATTTTGTTTCGAAAAAAAAATTAGAAGTATTACATACTTTAGCACTTCGCTTTTTTGTCTACTTGTTACCTAGTCTTACTAATGAATGGCCACGTACTACAATATAGCTGTTTGAAGAAGGCGCAATCAAATATATTTTGAGTGCCAAAATTTGGCTTGACGGTTTTGACAGCGTTTTCTGGCAAGTTTCAATTGAAATTTTGTTTGTTCTTTGTTGTTCTTTTTAGCCGCTCTAAGAAATGAATAAGGTCAGGTCCTAATGCCCTTCTATAGAAGCAGTGGTAATCGCAAATTTGTGGTAATATTAATTGATTCCTAATGGTATTTATTACTTTGAAGTTAATTGTTTCAAAAAAATAAGTTAATTTTTTTTACTTTTCTGTTTTTGTTCTTTTTTGTATAATTGTTACCGAACCTTTTTGTGGACTGGTCGCATATGTTTTCTGGTGATTTATAAGTTATTTTTGTTTAGTTTCAGGTTTATCTGACGGTATGTTGACTTTGTTATTAAATTTAGTTTTTAAGAGGGACATAAATTTTTTGATGTAATTAATGCTTGCTGTTGTTGTTGTTGTTGTTTGATTTTGCTGTTCGTTTTGACTCGCTTTCTTAATATTGACATATTACAGCAATCTAATGCATCAATTTTTACTCCACTGAGTTATTTGTTTTGGAGGTTATCTTATCGTTCATACAGAATTTTTTGAAAAAGACTTGGGCTTTTTTGGGATTCGCAAAAAATAATTTTTGGGTTTTTCTATCTGTTCCTCATTTGGTAGACAATTATGCCAAAATTGTGGATGGGCGGGGTCGGAACCTTTTGTGCCATTGCACATTACCGAGCCGCCTTGTTGCTCATATATTTAAACGTATGCTAATTTGTTGCAATAATTCGTTTTTAATAAATTTTAATAAATTATGTCTGTATATATTGAATGTTACAAATCATTGTATTTCAGTATTTTATTCTCTCAAAGTGTCCGTAGTTCACAAACGGCCACCGTTAACATCCTGAGATATTATTCCATAACTGTTACGCAACGTCAGAAAATGGAAGATGAGGAACGGACGAAACGCTCACTTTCGCTGATTTTGAAAATAGTCTGCACGTTCCTTCAACCAATTCCGGCTGCTCTTTTAAGCACATTCAAGTTTTAATTGAACTTCTGAGTTACCCAATCATTCAAAAAGAACAACTATAACATTTATCTCCATATAATTTCACCAACGCGGAGCATTATCAGTGCAGTCTCAATGCTAAGATATCTGTTTCATTTCTGGTATCAAGAATGGAGACTAAAAAGGAGGCTCGGCAATGTGCGGATGCCACATAGAGTTCCTCCCATCACCGCTCATCCACATTCTACGCTTATTTATCTACCAATTGTAGCAGAGATCAGAAATTTGAAGCAGAGAAAATAGTATAAAGTAGTTCAAGTCTTGTCAGTTAAATTTTGGTGGATTCTCAAATGAAGATAGAAGACCATACTAGTGAGGTTACTTATCGTAAAACCATTTTTTTTTAATTTACCAAAATGAACAAAATTTGAACGAAAAAAAATATTTGGTTGAAAAATATAAAATCAACTCCAATACAATGTTTTAATTTTGCCAATCAACAAAAAATTGCAATTCCGATTTCAAATTCCACCCCATTTCCAAACCTAATATCAAACAGGAATGGTATTCAAGTAACAGTCCCATAAATGTCTACACTAGGTGATATCTATATAATTTAGAAAAAAATTTTAGAACTTGCGTTCTCAATTTAGATTAAAAGTGAGTGCAGAATTCAAAAATAATGTATTGACTTCAAGAAGTATGGACTTCAACCTAAGCTCATTTAGGCCTAAAAAACTTATGAAATAATTGATATAGAAACGTATAATGTCATGCAGTATGAAATGACAATACGCAAAGAAACTTAGCCCAATTGTTTCTTTGAAATCTTGGCTGGTGATCAAATGTTCGCAACGAAAAAAGCAGAAGATAATAGCAAGTTTAGGGCAACAACAGCTCCTGAGAGTCTACAAATATGAATCTATATATCCTAATAAAACGAACAAACTTCTTAAAAGGGAAAAGTCTGTTAGAAGCTTGAGAGAGAACAACCTAAAGTAAATTTTGCATAAGATAGGCTTGACAGAAGCTCTAATTGTTCACTGTATACTTGGCAAAAGAAATGAAGCTTTGAGGAACAAGAAAGTAGATTAGAATGGGTAATAAGCGATGCCCAAGTTCGAGAGCTTAAGACCAGTTGGTGTAAATGGGCAGCGCACTAGGTTTGCAAGCAAGAGATGCTGGTTTGAATTCAGTACTGGTCCATTTTCACAGCAGTCGCACCTGCTTAGACCACCTAACAAAGGTCCATTTTCCTTTCATAGTATTTGCGCTAAAAATATCAAATTCTTTTAAAACCTTTTGAGAAAATCAAGCTATGCATCTGGGGAAAACAGGAAAAGCCATTGAATGACAAAAAAGAGCACTTGACCAAAATCAAATTGTTTTTTGAAGATTAATGGTTTCAGAGATAAAAAATTCCTAACCACAAATTGAAGTTCATGGCAACTTAATACTGGTTAAAGCTAAGAATCAGCCAACATCAATTACTAACTCCACTAAGCGGTAAAGTGACAGAACGAACTCCTATGCAAATTTAAAACAGCGAAACTAAGGTACAATTCTGAAAACAAACAAAACTCTTCCAAAATAAATAATCGAAAGCAAGCAACTCATTCGTCCCCAGAAAGAGGCGTGAATTCATTTGGGACCCGGATGGCAAACTGGACGTTTAGTCAACCCAATTAGTGTGAAAAGTGTCATCTTTCTGGAGTAGAAAAAAAACAATTAGGCTTGATGAGCAGCTAAATGAGAAGTTTATTAAATTTCTGCTAGTTTTTTTCATGTCAAAGACAAGCTTGGAGGCTCGGTGGCCTGATCACGTAGTCTTCGCCTCAATACCCCATGCACTCAAATTTTATTCAACAATAACAATTGGTTTTAAAAAATTAGGATGTCGACTAAAGCCAATTTTAAGCTATACCATGATTTTTGCTTCTCAGCCGGCCTCCAGGGTTCAATTTTGCGCTGCCTATAAGCACCCAAAATCAACAAAATGGTATTTTGCTCAATGTTTAGGGATACATGGGACTAAAAAATATTATACTAAAAATTCGGGTAAAAACCGAAATAATACTGAAATCCAGATGCTTCCTATTGGCACTTATCCTGCACACTTACATTTTTAAATGGTTCAAGTCCAAATCACATTATAGATCAACATTTCAACTGACTTCCATCAGAGGAATTTCATAGCCAATAGATAACAGAACAACAGTTGCGCTTTTCAAGAACAGTTGCGCTTTCTTTCTTTCAAGTTGGCCTTCAATAGCACATTAAACGTGCATCTTTATGAACAAAAACTTGAACGTTTAGAACCAACTCAACACTAGCATATCTAAATCTAATAGCGTGTTTGCATAATCATTTCTATATTAAAACACTAGTTTTCTACTATGTACCCAGCTCATGTGTAAGAACTGGGAACGGCCATTGTCTAATAATTAACAGTTCATTTGCGGATTTTTGTTTCTCTTTCTCTTTTTTTACTCGTATTCTTTACAAGTTTGTATTTATCCTTGTTACAATTAACTTTTGACCCGACTCACAGCTGGATGGAAATGGAGGGTGAATCAAGTCAACTGAAGAAGCAGGTGGATCAATTGCAGAATTCGGTCACAGGTTTGATCGCAAAAAACAAAGAACAGGAAAGTAAAAGAAAAAATCTTAAAAAAATGCAAATTGATATGAATGAGCGCCTCAGAACACAAGAAAGGTACACGAGCAAAGACTGCCTAATTATCTGCAATCCGCCTTTCGATCCAAGAGATAGCAAAAATGTACTGAAAACTACCTTGAGATTTTTTAGCGATTTTCTGAAAATAAATCTCACTGAGAACAGAATAAAAGCATGTCATATTTTACCGGGAACTGCTAGTGGAGATCAATATGACTCGGTTATTTGCAAGTTTGTCTATTTCGACGAGAAAGACAGAGTGTTCGGGGCAAGACGAAAGTTAAAAACTGCAAAAAACAGCCTGAATAAAAAACCTATTTTCTTGAATGAACGACTACCAAAGTTTGAAGCTGAACTTAGGGCTGAGGCAAATAGACAGGGCTTCATTACTTCAACAAAAAACTGTTCCGTATCTGTATTGGTGAAGCGAAACAACAATGATACTGGCTATCACAACATCAATCAAATTATTGATCTTGAAAATGTCAAAAACCCGATCAAACGAGAAAACCAAAAAAGGAAATACTGCCTTGATGATGACGACAAAGTTGATGATGACAGAGAGAATTCACCTGACTTCACAAAAATCTTTAAGTGCTGACAGAAAAAAAAACAAAGACGTTTAGTGAACAAATTAAAAAATATTTTTGTTTTGTGCTAATGTTATTCTAATCTTATTGGCATTTTTGGGAAGCAGTTCCTATTTTGAGGCCCCGTAAAAAAAAGTATTCAATTAGATACGTCAAAATTTCTAGATTTTTCTTCTGTTTTTGTAATTGATTTAGATTAATTCTGATTTACTGTAAAACAAAAAAAGTGACTGCGATTACGCGTCACATACAAATATTTAAAGATAATTGTATAAATATTTAAATGTGAAATATAGTAACTGACTGCGATCACGCGTCACTACGACCAAAAATCAATGAAAAAAGAAATTGTTCGCACATCGGATTTGATGGCTGCGATAAAGCGCCTATTTAAATTCGAAGATGTCGTTTCTTTTTATTTCTCTCAATGTGAAAACAGGATCACCCAAGATAAATCAAGTATATCAACTGATTGCTGCGATTACGCTCTTCAAGTTGTTAAACTTGTAAACTTTCTCTAAATACATGATCTTAGCAGTAAAATTTTTATTTTTTTTATCATCGTTTTCTTGTTTTTTTTTCTCCTTTTAGGCTATATATTTTTAAATATTTTAACAAAAAAATACATTATGTCTACGATTTAGCTTTTTTCGAAAAAACAGTTTTTTACTCTGGTAACCAGAGTTGTTTTAACTCTATCGTCATATCCGCTAACACTTTAAACTTTGCTGCTACAATCCATTGAAGACAATGGTCGTCCCACTTTTCTTCCACTTGTACATATCATTTTAGTACAACAAAATGCAAAAGCTCTTCATGCTTCAAAATATAAGATCTCTATGCAAAAATTTAGATCAGCTTCAAACTCTAGTAAACAGTTTAGATGGTCTACCCTTAGCCGTCTGCTTAACAGAAACATGGATAAATGAAGAGTATGACACTGCTTGTTTGCAACTATATGGTTATCAAAAAATAGTCACAGTCATTAGGGGTGTAAAGCGAAATCGAGGTGGAGGAGTTGGTATTTTTCTGAAAAATAAAATAAAGTTCGAAACATTAAGCAAGTACACCAGCAATGAGTGCCAAATTTTGACACTGAAATTTTGCTATAATAATTTAAAAGTTTTTTTAACTACAATATACGTCAAACCAAACACGTCCAACGAAAAACTAAGCACAAGCTTAGGAAACCATTTTGAGAAAGCTGTTATTCCGGAAGACTGTATGTCAGTTATATGTGATGATTTCAATATAAATCATCACACCGTTTCTTCAAATTTGAAAACATTGCAAGAAGCCTTGCTGTCTTTTGACCTGCATTATGCAGAAAATGCGAACTGCACTAGAGAAACTAAGACTAGTAATTCTTGTATTGATGCCGTGTATTCCAACGTAAAAATTGATCTGAAAGTGTCACAAACTACGCTAACAGATCATTATACGCTCTTTTTTGGATTCTCGGGACACAAATAGAATCATTCAGAAAAAGAAAATGATGATGATCGTATGATTAAAATGTGGACAAAACTTAATGATTCAAACGTAATTATTAATCTTCATTTTTATATGTAACATGAATTACAGAAGTTTGAACTAACACTTGATCAATTAAGTTCTGAAGAAGCCATGAAAAATTTTCAGTTTCTCTTGAATAAATGTGTTGAAAAATTTGTTCCTACAAAAATTTGTAAAGGTACAAAAAATAAAAAATTGTGGATTGACAACGAAATAAAACATCTAGCTACCAAGAAACGACAACAATACCAAAATTTTATGAGAACGAAAGACAAAAACGATCAACTCAAATTCAATGCACTACGTAACAAGCTGCAAAAACTGATCAGAAGAAAAAAGGAAATGTATTATCAGCGGTTAATGAATGCAGATGGTCAGAAAAACTCTAAATCTTTTTTTGACTGCATTAGCAGATTAAAAGGCAAAGTTGCATCGCAAGATAGGCTCAATAAAGAGACAGCTGATAAATTCATAGACGATTTCTCTACAGTTGGTAAAACCTTAGCATCAAATTTTGAGTCTAAATGTGAGAATATTTCTAAAAGCAGTAGTGTTAGTGTACAATCAATGCGACTAACCAGGGCCAGTTCGGTGGAAGTACGGGAAATAATAAATAAAATGCGAACCAAATATAGCACAGATTGCTTTGAACTGAACAACTTTTTTTTGAAGAAACTCGAATGGGTAATTGTGCCAATACTAACAAAATTAATCAACAAATGTATCGATGAAAGAAGTTTTCCACCTTGCCTGAAAGAAGCTATCATAGTAGCAGTACATAAAAGTGGTGATGTCTAGGAACCATCTAACTTCAGACCAATTTCTCTACTTCCAACTGTTGCAAAAGTCTTTGAAACATTTCTGTAGAACAAAATATCTAATTTTTTGGAAGTTTTTGATCTCCTGGATGCAAATCAATATGGTTTCCGACGACGAAGAGGAACAATTGACGCATTAGCGCATTTTGTTGAAAACGCTAGGGACACTTTAGAAAACCAGCCAAAGTGCTCGATAGGTTTGTTTCTAGATTTGAAAAAGGCATTTGACACGGTTGATCATAACTTACTACTTAATAAAATTGCTAACATAGGTTTGAGAGGCCCAATGCTTGAAATTATGAAATCTTAATTATCTGACAGAAAACAAATTCTTAGATATGGTGCTGCAAGAACGAGTCCAAGAACTGTTACGTTTGGCGTGCCGCAAGGTTCAGTTTTAGGACCACTACTTTTCATCATATACGTCAATGACATCAGACAACAATGCAGCTGCTCTACAATAACGCTCTATGCCGACGATATTGCTCTGCAGCCAAAAAAAAGTGCAAATGAAGTTCTTTTTCAAACTGATATTGACAAAATCGGCCTCTACTTAAGCGATAACAAACTGACGCTCAATGTTGAAAAAACGATTAATCTAAAACTAAGTTTTAAAACTATGATGAATGTTCTAAGACTGAACAATGCAACCCTTAAAAAGAGCAACGAAGTAAAGTATCTAGGCGTTTTGCTGGACAACAAATTGGATTTCAAAAAACACATAAATAGCGTCGCTGCAAAATTGACCAAATTTACGGGATTGTTCTACAAACTGAGGTTTATATTGAGCATTAAACAATTAGTTTTAGTATATAAGTCTTTTCTTCAACCGGTTATACAATATGGAGTGCTTATTTACGGAACTGCAAGCAAGACAAGCCTGAAGTTTATCGAAGTGAAAATTAAACAAATTTCGCGAATTATTTTCAGGAAACAAAGTCATCAATCAACAGCGAACGATCGGGAAAAATATGGAATCTTCCTGGTGAAAGAGCTACAAGAGCTTTTAAAATTTTTAACCAAAACAATTAGGCGGGAACATAAAAATGAAGTTTTTAACAGGTTTATTGAGGATTCAGAGCTTGTGAGGCTAGATGAGAAAAGAACAACAAGTAAGAAACTAAAACCTAGCAATCAATTTACTGGTATCAACCCAAAGAGAATTGGAATACGAATAAGGAAACTGCTAAATTATATACTTAATTTCGACTCAAAATATGTTCACTTTATAAAGAGTTGCTACAAATCTGGAATTAATACACACCACCATAAATGATATCATAGAACTTTATTATTAGTTTTTTTTGAGCAATTGTCTAAAACATTATTTTTTTTAATTTTTATCCTTTTACAAAAACTCAACTGTTTCCTCACGTGTACTTGCTGTCACTCAATCTATTTAAACATTAAAAACAAACCAATATCAACACCCTACCCCCACCCCTATTTGCTAACAAACTGCTTCCCAAAGGCATCACACGACTAGGCTTTTTTGCCTTTTGATGACCTTTTGAGTATGTATATGTAAACCTCATTGAACAATGTTGCTTGTTTATACATACTTGAGAACAATTTTTTATTATTATTATAAAAGTAATCCAATGCAAGACTAGTTGTTGAGATTTAGTTTAAACGAGAAAATGTAAACCCAGTGAAGACCAATAACAGTCAGTATCACAAACAGGATTTGTATCTTTTAGAACATAAACCTTAGCCACCCACGGGATTTAGTGCCCCGACACATGGGTTCTTGCGCCCCCAAGTGTTGGTCATGAGGGTGACTACAATTTATATTAACGTATTTAGCGAAATAAAGTATAAAATTTAGGCGCTTTTTGTGAACATTAGAGTCAAAGTTAATTTTTGCTAGAACGAGAGGGCAACTAAGTAGGGCAAGCAAAACTAAACTCAAGAGTTCAACTAAGTAAGTAGGAAAGGCAGAAAAAATGTGCGGTAAAACATGTCTATTGCGTTCGGGTTTTTTGATTGTGTAAGTTATTTGCAAACAAATTGACTATTGTGATGCCTCAAAGTAGACCTATTTTTGTCCTTGGTTCTCTTATTTTCAGTTTGGACCACTTCTACAAAATTTGTTAGTGCTCATATAATAGGAGCACAGAGATGAGAGTGAAGAAATGAAAGACAATTTTAAATCAAAGTGATTTAAGAGAAAATTTTGTAGACTGAAGATATACACCTGCACTGCTATTAGTTTTGTTGCGGGGCTAATTCTTCTACAATCTACGTCTCGCTGAAAATCAAAGAGCTGATCTATAACTACGTGCTGACTGGCAGTTTTTGATTGTTGCCAAAATTTCAAATTTTGTTTGCAATTAATAGCAGCTTCAAATTTGAGTGAAAATTATCGTAATTTCTTATCACACTCAATTTCGCCAGCAGAAAGTTTTACCCGTTTTTGACAGTTAACTTTTCTATATAAAATGTAATTTGAAGTGTCAAAAGAAGGCTGACCAGCGATCAACTTCTGTGTTTGAATAATTCTAAGGGTTTTGGTACCTGGACAATAAGTTATATTTGTGAGATCCAGTTAGCTTTGTAAAGATTGCCAACAACTATTAGAGAAATTCTTCCAAGGCCTCACTGGTTATTTTGGAATCTCGTTTCAAGCAGGCTTCTTATCGTATCCACTGTACGTGATACGATTATATTTTTGGAACGTTGTTTTCTTACCCGGATTATAGAAATCGTTTCGCTGTTCAGCAATTTTAGACTGGATTTAGTTTCAGCTGTTGTACTAGGGACATCCAACTCTTAGGGAGCAGAGAAAGGAGACCAAAGTGGCCCAGAAAGCTTATTTACACAATACTAACGTATTTAGCATTGTGTAAATAAACTCCATAGAATTAGTTTTGTAATAAATTGCCACAATCATCCCGCATAATTTAGTAGTTTTCTATGAAGAAAAATCGAGAACTCATTTGTAAAAAGTCATACGAAAAAACTGGTCAGATTTGTAAGACAAAAAATTGCGTTAAGCTCAACCTGATTGACACAAACTTTGTATGAGCGGAATTAACCAGATTATTAAACTTATAGACCAAAAGAGACCAAAATCAAAAACTTCCGTAATCAATGCATATAAAGCCAAGGGCATTTGCTATTACGCACTCCAAATTTGGGTGAAAATTCACTCAAACCTACCCAAATAGTAATTAAAGGCAAGCATTCAAATTGTCAGAAATGTCACGTCTTGAGATACTTGCAGCCTTTAGTTCACTGCAATTTTTCGCTGACTTAAAACTCGATAGAACACATCAAATCAAAATTTATTTCTCTTTTCAAAGAAAAGTGGGTAAATAAACTCTCATAACTAAAACTCTATAAACTTATCACAATATACATTACTTTAGTTGGCATCAACACTTTATTAACAATTAATGCAATATACGAGAACCAGTTTCAATTCTAAGTCCTCGATCAATTCGGGTAATTCAACGAAATGCCTTATCCTGTTAGCACCAATTGTAAACAAATTGACACGCTTTTCAGCTAGAAACGAAATGGGGAAAGATTTCCGTGAGAAAAGTTCCTGTTCCAAAATTAGGAGTGGTCGTGTTTGTTCATCTGTCACACCATAAAATTACCTTCTTTCCTTTGTCGCAACTCAAAAGCTTTGTACCATCATTGGACCAGGCAGTTGCTAATATTACTGACCTAAACAAATAACTTTGATTTTAGCAAAAATTTCCATAATTAGATAAACGCCAAAAAAGCCACGGATTCACGTCGCAACCAAGTTAGTAAAGAAAATCTGAACATAACCGACTAACGTCGGGCGAATTGCTCTCAAAACGACCGGCAAGCGGTGGGCTTCGTCAGTAGCTAACCACGGTTTAGTGAGGCTAGCTTTAGCTTAATTGAGGGGGCGTGAGGTGAGAGTAATAGATGACAAAAGAGTAAGGAGAGAGAGAGAGATAGTGTGCGAAAGAGATAACGTGAACGAGAAAGAGAAGGAAAGAAACCCCAAACAACAGCGAGAGAGAGAGAGAGAGAGAGAGAGCTAGGCATATTTTCCATGATGAGATTCGACTCTGCAACTTCTATTTTTCTAGCCTTGTTAGTAATTAAATAGACAAACCTGAAAATGCAAAATTCAAATTTTCCACATTTCGCAGAGAAAAAAAATTCAAAACCATTTTTTGTCTCTGAAATTCTGTCATGTAACCCATCTGCAAGACTTAAAATGTTTCGGTAATGAAGGTTAAACTCAGAAAACGACAAAAATTTACAAAAATTTTTAGAAAAATTGCAAATTTTAACAAAATCTTGCAAATATTCGTTGTATTAATATCTTCAGAGCCATTTCCTTGTCTTAAGAGACTATCCAGAATCGGTGTTTAAAGCCTTAAATAGTTTCACCGGCTCATAAAGATCCATAAACTTGGAACATGATAATTTTTTGAAAACTTAAAATCAAATTATCAAAAAATTGCTTAAACTCGAGTCATTAAAATATTGATAACCATTCCATTAACTCTACAAACCATGCATCAGCTTATTATCAAGCCTCGGACTTCCCTGGACCCCGGGTGGCGGAAAAACTTAACTTGAAAAAATTACAAAGAATTTTCTAAAAAATTGCTTAAATTCGTGATACTAAATTCTTGAAAGTACATCTAGAAACTAAGCAGTACTCTATTATCAAACGCTAGCGGAGGTTCCTTGGCTCTTGGGGCTAGAAACCTAAAAAATGACAAAAATACCCGGCAGATTGCCGGAAAATAGCCGCCGTTGATTCCAATGAGCATGATTGGGATTGAAATAACAGAAGATATTGAAAAAAAAAGACTTTTGTACAAAAACATTTTTTTAAGTCCGATTTATTTTGATGCCATTTCGTGGTTGATCATACTTCTGTTTTAGAGAGAGGCTACAGGGGCTACCATCAATAACAATAAGCATTAGAGATGGTAAATAAGACTTATAGGAACGACGTTCAAATAGCGGGCATCTAAAATTGGGCTTTATGGGTTTATCCCGTTTCTAATTCTGACATCCATTTTTGTACTAACTCTGTTCATTTTGAATTGCTTTGCTGAGCAACTGATGTTCAAAATCACTTTTAGCAGAATGAGAGAAGAGAGAAACTAGCCTAGAGAAGTCAAAAAGATTTCACGCAAAATGTTGAAAAGGCGGCAAAATGAGGTAAAGCAAAACATTTTTTTATTCGACGAAGTAAAAAAAAATAGGAGCGCTATAATAGCCGGCTGAGAAGATGAGGGCGGCTATTAAGAATACCCGGCAGATTGCCGGAAAATAGCCGCCGTTGATTCCAATAAGCATGATTGGGATTGAAATAACAGAAGATATTGAAAAAAGAAAGATTTTTGTACAAAAACATTTTTTTAAGTCCAATTTATTTTGATGCCATTTCGTGGTTGATCATACTTCTGTTTTAGAGAGAGGCTACAGGGGCTACCATCAATAACAATAAGCATTAGAGATGGTAAATAAGACTTATAGGAACGACGTTCAAATAGCGGGCATCTAAAATTGGGCTTTATGGGTTTATCCCGTTTCTAATTCTGACATCCATTTTTGTACTAACTCTGTTCATTTTGAATTGCTTTGCTGAGCAACTGATGTTCAAAATCACTTTTAGCAGAATGAGAGAAGAGAGAAACTAGCCTAGAGAAGTCAAAAAGATTTCACGCAAAATGTTGAAAAGGCGGCAAAATGAGGTAAAGCGAAACATTTTTTTATTCGACGAAGTAAAAAAAAAAAGGAGCGCTATAATAGCCGGCTGAGAAGATGAGGGCGGCTATTAAAAAACTTTAATAAACTTAAAAACTACAATTTTTTTAAAATTGCTTAAATTCGTAATGTTAAAATCTTGAAAAACGTTCCATTACATCTAGAAACTACCTATTATAGTTACCTATTATAAAACTCTAGAGGAGGTTCCTTGGCTCTTGAGTATAAATAGTATAAATTTGCGTGTTTTTGTTTGGATCACCAAAACATATCTCTTAAAAAGGCCATAAAAAGTACTTATGTCTTGCAAAATACATTTATCAACTTCAACCAGCCTTAATTTTAGACTGATCCAACAAAAAAAATCAAAAAATGACCGAAAAACACGAAAAATTGCAATATTTTGGGCTTAAAAACTCTTAAAAATGACCTTCTAACCTTAAACTATGGCCTTACCGGTAGCTTCAACACACTAAGCACTTGAAGGACTACTAACCGCGGTTAAGTGCCTCTAACGAAACTTAATGCCCGCTGGGTGCTACCTGTTTATCCCGTTTTTAAGGACGAAAAGTCGAATGAGTCAGACAAAAAATCGGTCAAGCGAAAAATCGCATAAAAAAGACCAACAGGACTAATATAATTGCTACAAACTTCGTTTGAGAGCAGTTAAAAATAAAAATTACGGTGTTAATTTCACTGAATCCCTAATTGAAGCTTAGTTGGAAATTCGAGAGTAAACTTGCATTAATTCTAAAACCACTTGCCTCTCTTTGCTCTGGGAAATAAACCCCACTGACAAATAACGCATGGCCAGCGAGGCTTTGCTAATGGCGCAGCTCTTCTACGTTCAAGCTGTGGTTTATTTCTTTGGGGGTTAGCTTTTTCCAATCTAAAATTGAGTGTTTTTTCCGAAATCGGCTTCGCCTGGTTCCAAGTCAACTTACTGGTGTTGCCTGAGAGTCCTGTCAACTTTCTCAGAATTGACATCGAATATGACAATAGTACCATCACTGCTTCCAGCCATCGCGAACCTCCCGTCTGGGCTGAGAGAGGCTCGGCTGTAGTCTGCGCCAATCTTCAATGCATCAGACACCAGTGTTGCTTTCACCATTTTGGAGTTACGGAAATCAATCACTTTCAGCTGTCCATCCTTTGTGCACGTTAGAACATCGTTGCGATCTGGAGTGCGCACAAATTAAAAACTGTTGTCTTTGTCCACAACTAGTCAGCATAATTGAGGCCGTAATTTTGGAGTTTTTATCTCACTACTCCAATCGGACCCTCAATTTCTAAAGTATAGTCTTTCAACGACCATTTCCATGCCGAGGAGGTCATGATTACAAGAAGGAGCCCAACTAAGCATTTATTGGAAGAGTCATTGCAAAAATTGCAGCTGTAGAGCAAAGAGTCTCATATAATTCTAAGCAATGAGAACAGTTTTGACAAGTCTCTTAATTCTAGGCAATGTCAATTTCTCTTTGTATTAATCAGCTTATGTGAACAAACAAATAAACTTCCTAGCATCTATTAAATCGGCATCCATCGCCTAAAAATGCACACTGACTTACTTCTACTGGCGTGAACTGAAGTAACTTTTCCAGATAACGAAATCTCATTAACAGACATGTCAGATGTCTGATTTCTCAAATCCCAGAAACGAATCCGTTTATCAAGATGTCCACTGCACAATTCATTACTCTCAATAGTCACTAGATCTGTGCAACTGGAGTGACAATGCAACACCCTAGAGCACAACCTCTGTTTCAGATCCCAGACTTTGATAGTTCTGTCGTAACTGCCTGTCGCCACTTTATGACTGTCGTCACTTATGAATCGAGCAGCCATGACTTTGCCAGTGTGTCCAGTCAGACTGTGTTTAAGTCTGTGGTCTCTAAGCGACCAAATTCTTGAGGAGTTGTCGTAAGAGGAAGCCACTATGCAAGTTTCCTGTTGGTCAACATCTACACACGTGACTGCGCCGTTGCAGCTGGAAAGTGTTGATACTGCTTTGACTTGGTGACCTACAATTGCAATGACGTGTCACATCTGTCATTTCGCACCACAATCAAATACATTGCAAAACTTTAGTAACTGCTTTGTTTTGCAATTTAGTATTAACAGTTGATTCTTAGTCAGTAAAATTTTTTTACTAATTTGTACCTGCTGAGGAGTCCCATAGTTTGACAAATCTGTCCACCCCGGCAGTGATGAAGTTATGATTATTGAGAAACCGCACACAAGTCACTTCGTCCGAGTGTGCTTCCTAAAAAGCATAAATTTTAGATGACCAAAATTAACCAACCGAAAAGACAGCTCGAAAGACAGCTCTTCTACCTTGTAGGAAACAGGTAAATATCAATTGCTTTCGAGTGAGTGATTTTGCTGCAGCCTGCTTATATCGTAGAACGAGATGGCTTGTTGGGGTGTGTGTGTGGGGGGGGGGGGTGATCAGATCACTAAGAGGCTTCAAATGAAGCTATCAGACAACTAAGATTATACCTAACAAACATGGCAGAGTGTCAGAAACTAGCCGCAATACTTCGTAGATCTGCGGTCGCAAAGGATAATAAAAAATAGACAGAGCAGAGAAATTTCGCTTAATTTTTTAAAATTGCTGAGAGGTTATATTTTGAACAACAGTCTGGATAAATTATTGCTGCTTCTATTAGCTGCTCCCTAACAACCTTCAATAGGAGTGAAATACTCAGTAAAATTGAAAGTGAGTAAAGTCATTTTTGAGCCAGCTAAGTCACGTGAGGCCGAAAACTCAATTAAGCAAATAAACAAAAAAACTGGCTCAACTAAGAGTGAAAAATAGCGTCACAATGAAAAATTGAGTGAAAAAAAGCGCGCGATTCAGTCTAAGTTGCATGAATGAATGAACAAAAAGCAGATTTGAAGTGATTATGACGTCATATGATTGTATCAGAAATCTTGAAGACAAAACAGCAGGAAAGTCCCGAATCACAACCCAACGAACTCAATAAACAAATTAACTATCAGAAATTATATAAAACGAATAACGAGTGGTGTCAAAACTATCCAAACCAATAACAACAAAAATTTGCCATTCAGACTATGGATCCCCAAAAAGTATACACAAAACTACTAGATTTGAGGTCAAGGGAAACTAAGGAAAAGAGTTTCCACAAATACAAATAAAAATGAATACAAACGAAACAAGAAAAAAATCAGCCAAATGCTGAATATAGTTGCACCGAAATTATCAAAAACACATATTCAAACAATGAAGGTTTTGACAACATCATAAAATTCAAATTAAAGAAAGCATATAACATCTTTTGACTATTTCCACATAGAAAGTACAAAAAACACTCAAAGGATTATAAAAACCAGCTGAGGGACTCAATAAAACTTAATATCCAATGCACTTTACCTGTTTATTCCCCTCTTGAACAAAAACTCATCTTACAGAAAACAATGCAATACAAAGACAAGAATAGAAAAATAAACGCCTATACACCTGACAAGTAGACCACTTGAACATTACGCGCCAAACAAAAAAGTTTAACAAAATTACAAAAAAAAACACTCGAAGGACTATAAAAAACATAAACCGACTTATGCAGAAGAATTGCTCTAGAACGACAGGGGGTAGAAAAACATTTAGCCCCGCCAGGATTCAAACCACTGACCTCCCGCTCCATAACCAGATGCACTGACCACTCGGCTATCAGGCCCTTGTTTTTGCTATGCTGCAACCGACTTCATATTAGCAACAAGCTTTACTTCGGCGTGAGAGCAATTGAGATCACTCAATATGAAGAACAACAGCGTGAAAAAATTACTTGAGAAGAAACAGAATGTTCTAGAAGAAAAGCGCAAAATGGTCAAGAAAAAAAAGACCAACACGTTTACAATAATTGCTGACCTTCGTTCAAGAGCAATTAAACAATCGAAGGACTATAAAAACCAGCTGAGGGACTCAATGAAACTAAATACCCACTGGGCTTTACCTGGTTATTTCCCTCTTGAACAAAAACAATGCAATACAAAGACAGGAATAGAAAAATAAACACTTATTAACCTGACAAGTAGACCAGTTGAACATTACGCGCCGAACAAAAAATTAGAGAAGGATAAACACAATACTATTACCATTCAAGATCGTAGGTATTTTTGGGATTAGCGTGTTGAATAACAAGTTTGGCCCATCCAACAAAAATGCAGAACATAGCTGGCAGATTGACAAAATAGCCGTAATAGCTTCGTAGATCTGCACTCTCAAAAACAAACAAACCAAAAAGGGAAGTTCTTTTAAATGTTGAGATGGTATAGTTTTATTAGGAATCTGTTTAAATTATATCTGCTTCTATGAGCAGCTCTCAAATAACCTTCAGTTAAAATGACCCGCACTCGCTTGATTTAATACTTTAAACTGATGTAAATAAATGTCAATTTCAGAGTGAGGAAGTCATCTCCGAGACAGGTTAAGTGACGTGTGACCAAAAACTAGATCACGCGAATGCAGAAAACACTCTCTCTTCTAAGATAGAAGAATGACATCACGCACAAACTTCAGACAAAAGTGTATGAACGAATGAACAAAAAGCAGATTTGAAGTGATTGTGACGTCATATGGTGTTAACAAAAACCTTGACGACAAAATTGAAAACAGGAGACCAATAATAACCCCAGCCATCGCGTTGCGGCTACTAAAAAGAGACCGTTCAAAGTAATAAACATAGCTGGCAGATTGCCAGAAAAAAGCCACAATAGATTTGTAGAACTGCAGTCTCAAAAAATAGATCTGCAGACCAAAAAACCTCTAAGTGGTGAGATGTTGTATTTTGATTAAGAATCGGTTTAATTTATTGCCGCTTCTGTTCACTGCTCTAAAATAACCTTCAATTAGGGTGACACACACTCATTTGACCATATCTCCTTGAATTAAAGTCTAAAAAATTCAATTTCAAGGTGAAGTCATTTTTGAGAGTGTGACCAAAAACTTAATGACGCAAATGAAAAAACTCTCTCCACTAAGAGCAAAAAACGACGTCACGCACCCAAATCAGTTGAAACTGCATGAACGAATAAACAAAAAGCAGATTTTGACGTCATATGGTTGCAACAAAAATCTGGACGACGAAATAAAAAAAAACAAGAGAAGGCGGTTATTAATAGCCCCCACTATCGCTGTGCGGCTATTAAAAATAGTAATGGATATGAAAGAAGACATCAGAAAACGCTGAATAATAAAATAGATGTTAAATGGATTATAGCAAAAAAAAACTCAGTACTCGCAAGGTCATGTCAACTCAGTACATGTCAACGTCTTTAAAATTTTAATGTCAAATTCTACCCATGAACACAGCCTTTGGTTTACAAAAAGTTTAAACATAACGTGATTGATTGGGGGGTCAAACTAAGAACCGCTCTACACACCATGATAAAATTGTCGCTTCAAAACAGCTTTGGTGAACCGCATTCTTAGATTGGTTAGGCGTAAGGCTCTAAGAGAACTTAATGCCCTCCGAGCGCTACCTATTCATCGGTCTTTGAGGACAAAAAGTCAAATGGGTCAGACTAACAATCGGTCAAGCAAATTATTGCATAAAAAGCCAAAGGACTAATATGATTGCTACAAAATTAGTTTGAGAGAAATTAATCACGAATTTAGCACAGAATGTATGAAAATTACAAAAAAACTACAACAATCATCCTAAAGTTGTCTAAATTCTACACTTGTGTTAAAAAAAATTACTTTTTGCCATAATCAACCAATACCAAGGACAGTAGGAATCATAAGAGAGGCAGAACATTTGACTAATTAGCCAAAAATAAGGAAACGTTGCTAAATTTCTGGACGCGTATGTACTCAAAACCGTATACGTGCTGCTAAAATCTTCCCAACATAAGAAATCTAAAAACCCACTGAAAAGCTGACATCGCACCTATAGGTCCACCAACTCAAAAAAATTGAAACATACCCGGCAGACTGCCGGAAAATAGCCGCCGTTGATTCCCATAACTCTATTGGGATTGAAAGGAAAATATCAACAAAAAATGATTTTTGTATAAAAACATTTTTAAGTTCGATTTATTTTGAGGTCATTTCGTAATTGAACATACTACTGTCTCTCAGTGAGAGGGTACAGGGTCAAGTATCAATACCAATAAGCATTATAGATAGCAACTAAAACTTAGGAGAACAAAGTTCAAGTACCGGTCATCTAAAAAAGGGCTTTATGGGTTTATCCCGTTTCTATTTGACTTTGATTTTTTATACTGACTCTCTTCATTTTGAATTGCTTTGCTGAGCAGCTGCTGTTTAAAAGGACTTTGAGCAGAATGACAGAAGAGTGAAACTAGCCTACAGAAGTCAAAAAGATTTCTCGCAAAATGTCGAAACAGCGGCAAAATGGGTAAATCGAAAAAAGTTCGACGAAGTAAAAAAAAATAGGAGCGCTATAATAGCCGGCTGAGAAGATGAGGGCGGCTATTAAACATTCTACAAAATTTAGTGTAAAGTTGGTACTGAAAATGCATATCTGAAAAATAATTAAACATAGCTGGCAGATTGCCAGAAAATAGCCGCAATTGATTCGTAGATCGGCAGTCTAAAAAAAAACAGTAAAAAAGATAGACCAAAAAATTCGTCTTTTCATTGAAGGCTGATCTGTTATATTTTGATTAAAAATCTGTATAAGTTATTGCTGCCTCTATTAGCTGATCTCAAATAACCTTCATTTAGAGTGACACACACCCAGTTGACCTTATCTCTTTGAATTAAAGTAAATAAAAGTCAATTTCAAATTGAGGAGGTCATTTTTGAGAGTGAGGTAAGTCAAATGTGACCAAAAATTTAATCACGCGCATGAACAAAAAACTCGCTCCACTAAGAGCGAAAAAGAACGTCACACATGCAATTCAGTTGAAATTGCGTGAACGAATGAACAAAAAGTGGCTGTGACGTCAGATGGTCGTAACAAAAATCATGACGACGAAATAAAAAAAACCAAGAGAAGGCCAATAATAGCCCCAGCTATCGCTGTGCGGCTATTAAAAAGAAATCTGGACTTCACAAAGACTTTATAGACTTTGCCACGCGTTATTTTAGGGCCCATTTCACAAAAAAACAAACGACCAAAAACAATTTTGGTTTCTCAAAAGACATTTTCATCTTCCATCAACTGGGGGCCTTCCATCAACTGTAGCACAACATACACTTGAAAGACTACTAACGCCAGCTTAGTATATTGAAAAATACACTCCACTGGGCATTCCTGGATATCACGTTTTGAAAGCACAAACTCAAGGAAAAACGTACGGACACATCTTAAAAACAAAACCGGAAGGCTCCGGAATCGCTTCGAAGTAGAAATTACCAACTCTCACACTAGAAAAAAGCCAACAAGATTACTTATCTGATGACCTTTTCTAAAAATCACCAATTGTGACTACAATAATATGATCTGCAACAGAAGGGTCCACGCAGCAAAATTTTGCTCACTAAACGACAAAAAATGATTGACAAAAAATAAAGACCTTACATAAATTCGAAACCTAAAAAATTGAAATAAAAATTCGAAAATCTTTTCTAAAATTTTCTACAAATAAAACGTACCGAAGTCAGAATGCCTGATCAGTAAAGATGCAAAACTCTTTCAAAATTACCTGTTTGATCAGCGGCTGTTCTAATGCCAACACCAGCAACCAAATTTGACTCAATTTAATCAATTCCATTCATCAAAAACAGGCAAAATTGTCATTAATCGACTATAAAACGCTAACATAAGAACTTCAACAAAAAAAAACAAAAACTATAAAAAAAAATTGCATCCAAAAACTATTGAAAAAAAAATCAGAAAAGGCAAAATAGAAAAGGGCTCAAATCTCATATAAAAGCCAGATGTTATTGCTTCAGATGGTCAAAATATCTTCCTAGCGTAAATTACTCATTCATATAATTTACAAAATCAACATCGAGTTAAAATGTGAAAAAAAGCACATCAACAAAAATTCGCTTGCTAAGTAGAAAACTTTTTCACACCAACTTTTTGCCCTCTCTTAGAAAAAAGAATAAACAACAATTACAAAAAAACCTTCTCTATGCTTTTGAAATGAGTAAAATGAGGTAAAATTGTCGCACGTAAAAAACAACAATCGAGAAAGCGAAATTTTGCTCAAATACCATTTTCTCACTCTATATTAGAATCAGAGCAAAAAAACCGCTGTAAAACCGCTAACTTTTTCACACTCATGCTTAATTCGGCGACACCAATGTAAAACCAACTTCCAAAATCATAAAACGCGTGACAAGGTTTTTAAAAAGCAGCCAGCCGAATTACGGAAATGACCCGAAGAGTGGACTTCTACACAAACCTAGCCTTTGACTTCACTGTCATCCAATAGATCAACTGACGAAAACCAAAAAAGCTGTAATGGAAAAAGCCGAAATGTAAAATTATAAATTAGGAAAACTCAATAATATAATAATACGAGTTCATAAAATAACGCTAAGCTTTCTCTTGTGTCATTTGAAAAAATAAGTTGGTCAAACTATACTTTGAAAGCCTTTTTAGGTTTCAAAACTGCTCTAGTTATGAAAATAAGAAAAATTCAGAAGAGACCAAAAAACAATTTTCCCTATTTTCAGTGACGTTTTTTTAAAAAAGCTTAAGACTTGCAAAGTTGCAAACGTTTGCTAGAAAAAAGTGGCAAGAACAAAAAGACACTCTCTTTTTGTTCAACTCTTCAAATTTAATCACCGGTCAAACTATAGAAATTTGTTCAAGAGTCTTCCTGCTTCGAAGTCAATCCAATCAAATTGATTACAAAAACACTATTCCAATACTCCTATTGGAATTGTAAACACAACCGGCAGATTACCGGAAAACAGCAGCCATTGATTCCCACATCCTAACTGGTATTAAAAGAACAAAAATATTTTGCAGAAAAACATTTTAAAAATGCATACTATTTTGATGTCACTTCGTACTTGGACATACGCTAATTTCTTAATGGCAGGATTCAGGGGCTTATATCAATACCAATAAATACAAGAGATGGCAATTCAGACTTATAAAAAAAACAAAGTTCCAGCAGCGGGTATATAAAATTGGGCTTAATGAGTTTATCCCGCTTCTAATTTTTGTTTCGTTTTTCGATACTGACTCTGTTAATTCTAAATTAATTTACTGCCATTTGAGCAGAATGAGAGAAACTAGCCTCGAGAAGTCAGATTACCAGAAAACAGCCGTGATAGACGATTGTTGCCTTCCATGGAATTCAAATAACCAAAGAAAACAAACTGACAAATGTCGGAAGAATTGCTCTTGAACGACAGGCCAGGCAAATTAATTCAGGGTCTGTAGCCTGAATCAATTTCTATTTATAGGTGCACAAAAACCTTGCCCTCAACGGAATTCGAAGCCTTGACCTCCCGATCCATGCCCACCCGCACTAACCACTGCGCTATATGTCACTTATTTTCCCAAACTGCAACCGATTATATATTAGCAACAAGCTTTACTTCGGAGAGAGCAATAGAGATCACTCAAAAATAATGAACTAAAGCGTAAAAACGTCAGTTGAGAAGTCAAAGAATGTTTTAGAAGAAAAGCGCAAAATTTTCAAGCAAAAAATTTGCATAAAAAAAGACACACGTTTAAAATAGTTGCTATGAACTTCGTTCAAGAGCAATTAATGAGATAGACAGATTGACCACCACTTCATCAAAATACCACGAGACTTTTTGGGTTAAATTCGTGCTGTCATTTTTATGAGACATAAGCTCTAAAAAGAAAATGTCCTAATAGAGCTTTTCCAAAATTAATACTCGAAATCAAAACCTCTAATACTCAAGAATTAGGGCATATACGTTTGGCACTACTTAGATGCACACTATTGCTCTTTAACTAGCAAATTTTCATAAAATTTAAAGTTCACTAAGTGACTTCAAAAGTCATTTTTATGAGTGAGGTAAGTAACGCAATTGACCTAAAAGCAGAACAAATGACGTCACGCACACAAATTTTAACTGCAAAGCAGCAGAAGTCACTGAAATCGAAAAAGTCAATGGTGGCAAGAATCATCAATGGAGAAGAATTAAAAAAAACAGCAGGACAAGTCCTGCCCGACAATCCAAAGAACTGTCATTGACTAAATAAAAACTAGACTTAGAATGGACTATAATTGAATTGGGAAAATCAGCTCTAAACAAATCGAGAAATGGAAATTTGGTTCAAACAAATACTAGGCCTAGAATGAATGGATTGCAAAAACCATTTAGAAAAAAAATCGATCCAAAAAACAAAACCAGTAAAAATCAAAGTGAAATTGCCGCATGTGAACAAAAACCACTAGCGAGAAAGCGAATTTTTGTTCAAACACTGTTTTCTCACTCTACTTTATAATTAGAGTGAAAAAATTTCACGCCGCAAAACCACTCGCATTTTTGCTCCACTTCCTGTTCCTGCGTGACCAAACTCACTACTCTAATTTGATTTCAAAAATCATGAAAATGTGTGAACAGATCTTAAACATAGCTGGCAGATTGCCAGAAAATAGCCGCAATAGCTTCGTAGATCTGCAGTCTCAAAAAACAGTAAAAAAGACACCGAAAAAAATTCGTCTTTTCATTGAAGGCTTATATGTTATATTTTGATTAAAAATCTGATTAAAAAAGTTTTTGCTGCCTCTATTAGCTGCTCTCTAATTAACCTTCATTTAGAGTGACACACACCCATTTGACCTTATCTCTTTGAATTAAAGTAAATAAAAGTCAATTTCAAAGTGCGGAAGTCATTTTTGTGAGAGAGGTAAGTCAAGTGTGACCAAAAATTTAATCACCCATATGAACAAAAAGCTCGCTGTGCTAAAAGCGAAAAATGACGTCACACACGCACTTCAGTTGAAATTGCATGAACGAATGAACAAAAAGCAGATTTGAAGTGTTTGTGACGTCGTATGGTCGTAACAAAAATTGCGACGACGAAATAAAAAAAACCAAGAGAAGGCCAATAATAGCCCCAGCTATCGCTGTGCGGCTATTAAAAAAAAGACAGCGCCCCAATAAAATTCAATTTCTTTGAATTGTAAAAAAACACCACGATGTCCCCAATAATAGCCGCTATCGCTTCGTGGCTATTAAAAAGAGTTCACACGAAATGTTTAACATGTAAATCGAAACAAATTTTTGTTCGACAAAAAAAGTGCCGCTTTAATAGCCAGATGATGAGGGCTGCGAAAAAAGCAAAAGACAGCGCAACGCCTCCAATACAATTAAAATTCTTGGAATCGCAAAAATACGTCACCATAACTCCTACTCGATTCGTCAAAAAGGCAAGCACCAAAAACATACCCAGCAGATTGCCGGAAAATAGCCGCCGTTGATTCCAATAAGCATGATCGGGATTGAACGAATAGAATATATTGAAAAAAAAAAGATTTTTGTACAAAAATATTTTTTAAGTCCGATTGATTTTGATGGCATTTCGTAGTTGAACATACTTCTGTTTCTTAGAGAGAGGCTACAGGGGCTACTATCAACACCAATAAGCATTAGAGGTGGTAACTAAGACTTATAGGAACGACGTTCAAATAGCGGGCATCTAAAATTGGGCTTTATGGTTTTATCCCGTTTCTATTTCTGACTTCAATTTTTTATACCGACTCTGTTCATTTTGAATTGCTTTGCTTAGCAATTGATGTTCAAATTCACTTTTAGCAGAATGAGAGAAGAGAGAAACTAGCCTAGAGAAGTCAAAAAGATTTCACGCAAAATGTCGAAAAAGCGGCAAAATGGTAAAGCGAAAAAAAGTTTGACGAAGTAAAAAAAAAATACGAGCGCAATAATAGCCGGCTGAGAAGATGAGGGCGGCTATTAACAATCCAAATTATTTGGATCGTACAAAACCAAGTGAAGGCCAATAATAGCTCGCTATCGGAGCCATTGATAAGTGCTAAAAATTCCGATGGAGAGCAATTAATAGTGTCCACATTGAAACATTCGTAGGAAATGCAGTATCATCTCTTAGCTCTATCATTTGTCATTTGCGCAGAAGAAAAAACTTACAAAGCTATTTCTGGCTGTATTAGGAATGTCTGAAGACAAAATCACATACGGTGGACACGGCTGCCTGAAACAAAGAATGGTCTATTCTAAAATAAGTGATCACAAATTTAACCATGCTTTTCAGTACTAACTCCATGGAATTAGCGACTTCCACTTTCTTTTTGAGTCGGTCAGCAGCTTCGTTGATGGTGGTCCTTCTGTCATTGTTCTGTTTTCTGAAACACTCTCACACCGTATAACCAAATACTAATGAAGTCACCCATAACAAAATGAAGGAAGGCTCTATTTACAGGAAACCAAAGAGAATACGATCCCAAAGAATTGCTGGACTAAAATTGATATCTCCTGGTAACAAAAAAATGCACCAAATTATTCGCACGCAAAAGGCAAATAAAGAACATAACCGACTAACGTCGGGCGAATTGCTCTCAAACGACCGGCGAGCGGTTGGCTTCGTCAGTAGCTAGCCACGTTTAGTGAGGCTAGCCTTAGAACAATTGAAGGGCGTAAGGTGAGCGCAGCGGAGGTGCACCGTATGGGGGTGCAAAGTGGATTGGAGTACTGATGTGGGGGCGGTGGGTGGGTGGGGGTGTGAGATCAATTTCTAAGAACCGCCCTTCACAACATAAGTCTCCAAAACAGTTTCTATTAATCGCATACTTGAAGACTAGTGGGCTGAACGGCTCTAAGACAATTTTATGCAAAAAGGGCGCTACCTCTTTATACCGTTTCTGAAGACGAAAGTCAAATGGGTCAGACGAAAAATCGGCCAAGCAAAAAATTGCATAGGAGACAAACAGGATTAATATATTTGCTAAAAATTGCTTTTGAGAGCAATTAACAATGGTAGCTTAAAAGTGCCTGGTGAGTCATTTATGACAAAACATTTCTACTATAACTCATTGTTAATGAGGATCAGAGATGATGACATAACAGCAACTGAAGTGCGGATCAACAAAGAGAGAGATAGAGTGTGTGTGAGAGAGAGAGAGATAAAATGTGAACGAGATAGGGAAGGAAAGAAACCCTAACCGACAGAGAGAAAGAGATAAGAATATTTTCCATGATCGGATTCGACTCTGCAACCTCCTAGTTTTCAAGCCTTGTTAGTAAAAAAAATCATTTAGAAAAAAACTGAAAATAGCAAAATTAAATAGAAGTTTTCAAATTTTGGAAACAATTGCAAACTTTCACAAAATCTTGCTGAAATTCAAGATATTAATATCTTAAGAACCATTTCACTGTCTCAAGAGACTATCCAGTATCCCTGTTTCAAGCCTGAAAAAGTTTCACTGGCTGAAAGATCATACACTGAAAAATTTTCCAAAAATTTGAAAAAAAAAATTTTATCCAAAAACTACCAAAACTGGAATCATAAAAAAAATCGGGCACCATTCCACTCACTCTAGAAACTATGCAGCAGCTTATTATCAAACCTTGGAGGAGGGTGCAGGGCCCCTGGTGCCGGAAAAAATTCAAAATACATGAGAAAATTTCAAATATTTTTAAAAAAAATTGATTAAAATCTTGATATTAAAATCTTGAAAAACAATCCATTACAACTTAAACTATGCAGAAACATATTATCAATCCCTTGAGGAATTTCAGTTGTTCTTCAGGCTAGAAAAACCTAAAAAAAATCAAAAAACTTCCAGTATCTTATTATCAAACCCTAACGGAGGTTTGCTAACCCTTGAGGCTCAAAAAACCTGAATAATGACTATAAATGTCAGAAATGAAAAAATGGCAAAAGTATAAAAAATGCTAAAATTATTGACTTTAAAATCTTGTAAGACATTCCACTATATCTAGAAATTATACAATGACCTATTTTCAAACCCCAGATGAGGTTCCTTGGCTCTTGAGGAAAAACTCTATAAACGACAACAATTTTCAATGAACTTAAAAAGCAAGTTCTTTAAAAAAAAATTGCTAAAACTTGTGACATTAAAAAGTTGAAAAGCTATTCCATGGCCCATAAAAATTTGTCAGTAACTTATTATCAAACCCCTTAAGAGGTTTTCTGGGCCCTGGGTCTGGAAAGACCTGAATAAGGAAAAATAAATGTCAAAAATTTTATTCAGATCTTTCCAGAACCAGGGGCCAGAAAAGTCCTCAGGGTTTTGATAATGAGCTACTGACCAATTTTTATGACCACGGAATAGCTTTTCAACTTTTTATTGTCACAAAATTTAGGATTTTTTTAATAGATATTGCTTTTTTCAAGTTTGTTGAAAACCGTTGTAGGGTTTTTCAACCTCAAGAGCCAAGGAACCTCATCTGGGTTTGAAAATAGGTTATTGTATACTTTCTAGATGTAATGGAATGTCTTGCAAGATTTTAACATTACGAAATTTTTTTATTTTGCCATTTTTTCAATTCTTTGACAAAAGAGTGCTGATGGGGGGCGGGTGGGGCAACAGTGGGGTGGCGGGTATCAGCGCGCCGTGAGGGTGAGGGGTGGTCAACATTGGAGGGGTCCTCAACCTCTAAGAACCGCCCTTCAGACCATAAGTATAAGTCTCCAAAACAGTTTGAGCTGAAACAGAGCTCAAAGGCTCTAAGAGCACTTAATGCCCGCTGGGCGCTACCTGTTTATCCCGTTTTTGAGGACGAAAAATCAAAAGCGTCAGACGAAAAACCGGTCAAGCGAAAAATTGCATAAAAAAGAACAACAGGACTAATATAATTGCTACGACCTTCGTGAGCAATTAAAAAGAAGACTAGAGAAACACTTAATTGACGGATCACAGACCAAAATCGGTCACTTTGATATCTTGACTTGAGTAATTAACTCCATTTGTAGCGCGACCAACTCACGCTAATAAAACCCCGCCAGGAGCTACGCTATTAAAGGTCAAGGTTTTGTTTGGGAGCAATTGTTCATCCAAAAAAAAATACGCTTAAAATGGTTACATGACAATATACCATCACAAAAATCCCTAATGTTTCAATATAACAGATGTCATTATACCCAATTTATTTCTTTCATCTTTTTCAATAACCCGATTCCATATTAGCACTCGGTAATACGAGCATGTTTTCTGATAACAAAGTTGATATTTTAATCCCATGTTCGGTTGTGATAAGGTCATATTAATTCCCACGCGCTTTTGAGGCAGGGCTATGGCACGCGGGATACGGCCGAATAACTAGCTAAATAGGATGCTAAATAATCTTCTGGTAGCTTCAACATTCGGATTAAAAAAGGTTATTTTGTCACATTGGGTATATTTGCATTGGGTATTTTGTCCTGAAACAGTTTGAAATATAAACATAAACCGACTAACATCGGATAAAGTGCTCTCAAACGACAGGTGGTGACAATTCAATTCATAGGGCGAGTACCTTAGAAATGTTTTATGCCACCACAGGTGCCCGAATCCCAGACCTCCAGGATGTCAGTATGACATCTTAACAACTAAGCTAAAATGGCTTTGATTCTCTTTAGCTCATAATGGCGTTCATATAAGCTTTAATTCAAAATTAGTACAACTAAGATAACTCAAAAATGAAGAACTGAAGCCTGAAAAAATCACTCGAGAATCACAATGTACGATGGGAACGTATAAGGATAATATTCTCAGAAATTAAACTAATTTCCTCAGAAAATGAAAACTAACATTAAGGACTCAAGAGAGCACTAAAAATTTTGTTCTGCCTCCACAACAATTAAGACACAAATAGAGCACTTTTATTTTTCGCGATATATTAGCGAAATAATATCAAACATTTGCGAAATCTAAACTGATTATGAAAACGACAAAAACTTAAATCAAACGGTTCGTGTTTTACCAAACCAAGCCCCAGGAAAATTTGCAGAAAATAAGTATCAACCAAAATTTTCACAAGTAATTCTACGAAATTCTCAGTGCTGCAATATATTAAAATAAAAAATTTTGAAAAAAGGCCAAAATTATATTTTTGTATACAATAAGACAGCGCGAATAAAACTATAGGTCTTAGGAGAAAGCTAGAAAGATACTTGTTAGTATGCGGAGAATACGGGCATTTATTAAAATCATAGAAACAAAAAGACTACTTCGTAGTTTTTGAAATTAAAAAACGAAGTGGAGAAAAAAAGACAGTTCATTATTTAGCATTCGAGGCTCAACAAAATTACCCATCTTCCTGTCTATATTAAAAACTATCAACGATTCAAAAATTTAAAAATTGTTGCGAAAAATGTAAAAAATATTTTGAAAACTATACTAATGAAACAAATTTCATCTCATTTTCAAAAACTCAACACCAGAAAACAAAATCAGAATTATCACAAACTAACTTCCCGAACTGTGGACAGAAAGACATTTCCTAGTAATTAAAACAAAAAAAAGAAAAACAGAAAACTGAAAAACCGCCAATATCGAAATGGTAGATTTACAATATTATTAACATATGAAAACCAAGAAAAAACCACAAACTAACTATTTGAAAACTAAGTGTTCATCTTGCATTTGAAATGCATTATTCGGCTCTTAAAAACATTGTACTATCGATCTCAGAGGGTTACATATTAAGCAGCAACGATCAAAAACTTAAAAAATATGAAACTACAAGCAACATAATCGAGTCAAATCAACAAAAAAACGGCTAAAATCGGTAACCGATTTGAACCATTCTCTCAAAAACTTTTCAATGTTGAAAAGTCATTCACTGAACGCGACGTGTATTCAAATAACTTCTCGCTCACAAAAAATTAGTTCACACGGCAATTTTACTCACCTTCGCTTTCAGGTCCAAACACCTTTGAACAAATAGTACTTGCAGTAAAAAAAACCGTCAAGAAAACCAATACACCTCTTCGAATCACAAAAAAGCACTTACATTAATTTCTTCAAAGTTAATTCGAGAGCAATTAAACATTAACATTTAGAATAGAGAAGTCTAAATTCCGGTCAATTATCTTGAGGATAAAACTAATTGGCATTTGCTCTGAGGAACTCATTTAAACTAAAGACCTTGAATTGGCTAGGAGACGTCTTAGAGACGCATTTGTGAATTCGGATGCCAATTGTGATACAAGGACAAAGGAACCGAATAAAAACCTCAATAATACCCCCACAAGAATATGAAACAGATCAGAAATAGCACAAAATTGCCATAAATTGACAAAAAGTTAACTTGTCAACTCATTTAGACAAAGATATCCCGAAAATCAGCGCCATAGACCACTTCGGAATTGGGTGCTATTAAAAAGTACTGCCACCAATAAGTTTTTTTTTATATATTCAGACTTTACAGACTGCATTTAGACTTCAGAAGTAAAATTTCAAGAGGCAATCTCTGATAGACAAATCAACCACGTAAGCGTGAAAGTCTCTAGAAAGCAAAAGAATGTTCGAGAAAAAGCGAAAACATTCAAACAAGAAGAAACATTGCTCATTAAGATTTAAATTTTGATCGACAAGTAAGACGCATAAAACTAACGTCTGACGACTATGAAACGACTGGCTTGGGAAAGAAACTGCGTGAAGCTAGCTTAAGCTTACGAGGCTAGTCACACTGGTGAAAGGGGTGGTTCAGAAGGAAGAGAGAAAAGGACAGCCGAATGTAGATCGGTCCGACAAAAACAACAGTCAAGCGCAAAATCACATTAGCAGACCGACATGAGCCACAGCTCATGTCTTTTAATGTGATTTAGCACTTGATCGTTCCAGAGCAATGTTTTTAAGTAAAAAAGTGGCGGTGTTTTTCAAGTAAAAAAAGACAAACAAAATGCGGGGAACAGTTTCGTGGAGAGTAATAACGACTTGTGGTTGGGAGGGGATAGCAAAAGATCCTATTTAGCTTTCAAGGTTGAAACCAAACTAGCTGGTTTCAGGAAGATGGATGAGAAATTTTGGTTCATCAGACGTACGAAGGGAACATTACTAACTCAATGACCTCCTCGTTTTGTGTGTTGAGGTGATCTGCTAACTGCTGTTTTACTTTCACTAATTGCTGCAATAAGTGTCTGTTTTCGTCTTCACTCTTAAGCAGGCGGTCTTCGAACTGTGTACAACTAAGAGCCAATGCACTGTACTCATCAGCTTGTGCCTGTTTCAACTCTTCCAGATTTTCAATTTTGGCACCCATCTGAGATACTGTGCCTCTATTTGACTCCAACTCCGTTTCAAGCTGTCTTATTCTAAATATGAGTAGAATTCTCATTCTGCTGAGTTGACATTTGAGCTAAGAGTAGGTTAAGCTATAAATCATCAAAAAGGTTAAACATAACCGACTAACGTCGAGCGAATTGCTTTCAAACTATCGGCGAGGGGGGGGGAGGGGGTCTTGGGTTGCACGGGACCACGTCCTTGCGGCCTGAACGATTAGCAGTGGTGGAGATTGGGTGGGTGTAAAGTGAGGGGGGGGGGGGGGCTGATGGTGAGGGGTGAAGTGGGGGAGGGGGTCAAACTCTAAGAACCGCCATTCACACCATGACTCCCGCCCTTCAGAGCTGGAGGAGAGGGGGTCTAAATTGCCGCGTTGGAGGAGAGTGGACGGGGGGGGGGGGTAGTTTGGTGGGATTTAACAGAGGGGATCAAACTTTCGAGACTAAGAACCGCCCTTCTCACCTTGCAACCGTTTCTGTGAAACCGTCTCAAAACAATTTTTACGAATCGCATACTTGGAGACAAGTGAGCTGAAAAGCTCTAAGAGCACTTAATGCCCTCTAGGAGCTAGCTGTTTATACCGTTTGGCCCTCTAACATTGACCTTCAAATATAAAAACATAGCCGGCAAATTGACGGAAAATAGCCGCCGTTGACGCGCTAGAAGCACATCGGGATTGAAACAGAAAATAGATGAAATTGACAACAAATTTTCCTAATCAAAAATTTTCTAATTCAGTGTGCAGTTTCAGTTAGATTCTAAACCTATACGTACTTCAGCGCCTATGGTATTAAGCTTAATACTAATATCTGCTAGCAATCGCTCTAATGAACTTGGATAACCTAATGCACTATGACTTAATGACAGGGCTTTATATGCTTATCATGTTTTTTTATCTTTTGATTTTGATCTTTTGACATTGACCGTATTCACTACAATGCGTAAATCAATGCGTGAAAGAATTTAGAATCCATTCAGTTGAAACAGCGAGTGAGGTAAGTCAGAAGTCAAACGTGAAAATCGTGACTTATGTAAAACGAAAAACGTGATCAAAAGGTAAAGCGAATTTAAAAAACATAGCAGAACAAGTCCTGACGTACAATTCAAAGAATTCTCATTGACTAAACAAGAAACTAGAACGGACTATGATTGAAATAGGAAAATCATTTCTGAAAAAAATCAGATAATAAAACAGAAAATCAATTTCAAAATGCCGCATGTGAACAAAAAACTCACAAGCCAGAAATGGAAATTTGGTTCAAACAAAAAAAACTAGACCTAGAATGAACTATGAATTGATTGGGGAAAACCATTTAGAAAAACAACTGATCCAAAAAATCGAAAAAAGAGTAAAAAATCAAAGTGAAATTGCCGCATGTGAACAAAAAACCACTAGCGAGAAAGCGAATTTTTGTTCAAACACCGTTTTCTCTCTACTTGAGAATTAGAGCGAAAAAATTTCATTCCACAGAATAACTTGCTTTTTCGCTCCACTTCCTGTTTTGATGAGACCAAAATCACTACTCTAATTTGACTTCAAAAATCATGAAAAGGTGTGACCAGATCTTTAAAAAAAGACAGCGCCCCAATACAATTTAAATTTTTTGAATTGTAAAAAGGAGAGCTCCTAAATAATGGCCGTTTGATAGGCTGACGGCGGCTATTACAAATTATACCAAAGCTGTATGGTGAACCGCATACCGAGAAAAAAAAGCTTTTTGACTCATTCTCCGGATGGTTGGTTCAAAAGAGACCGTTCAAAAACGTTCACAACCGTTCAAAACAGACGAGATCCTCAATTAACTGCTCCAAAAGATGACGCAGAAATTAAAAACCAATAAAAGTGCAATACTACTTCCGCTAAGCAGGAATACTTACAGCTATCAAACCATAACCGGACTGTCGAAAAAAATTAGCCAACTCTTCTATTGCATTACAGCAACTATGCTCAATTTAACTCCAGTTATTTTTATTGAGGAAATCCAGCATTAAGTTGAATTCTTTGATTTATTTGAGACCAATACGTAAACAAGTCAACCTGTTAAAACCATAGCCACTCAACCTGCAGCTGGCCGAATAATAGCCGCGAATAATAAACACGAGTTTAAAAAGACAATCAAGACTAAGGACAAAAAAGGACGATACAAAAAGATGAGATTCTGATTGCGAATTCTATACTTATATTAAATAAAACTTCAAACGCATATCTTTCAACAAAAAACTCTTATAACTATCTAGTTTAAATGATCTCAATTGCAGTTAACACAGAGATGTCCGTTCAGCTTTAATAAGAGTGCAAAAGTCATATTTCTGTGAGGAAAGTCATGTTTGACCCAAAAATTGTATGACAATTTACCTAATAAATCATACCAAGAAAGTACGCATAGAATTTCAAATAAATGATAGAAATCACAGAAACGTTACTCTTTGATCGACCGTTGGAGTTCTCGACAGAAGCATTAACCACTCGGCATCAGGCCCTTATGATCTCCGACCTTACAATTGCTTTTATTTTTGCAACAAACTTTATTTCGGATAAATAGCAAAGTAGAACATAAGCCGCCGTTGACCCGCTTGAACACATTGGAATTGAAACAGAAAAAGAAAAAATGAGAAAAAAAATGTCAAAGTGCAAAAAACTTCTATTTGGCGTGAAAATTATGCATACTCGGTTAGATTCAAAAATTACAATAAACTCAGCTTCTAAACTGAACGCTATTAATCATGATACTATTGCCAGCTAGCAATCGCTTTAAAGAACTTTGATAACCCAATGCACTGTGACTTAATGACAGGGCTTTATATGCTTATCATGTTTTTTTTATCTTTTGATTTTGCTCTTTTGACTTTGAACTTACTCACTACATTGCGTAATTCAATGCGTGAAAGAATTTAAAATCTATTCAGTTGAAACAGTGAGTGAGGTAAGTCAGAAATCAAACGTGAAAATCGAGACTTACGTAAAACGAAAAACGTGATTGAAAGGAAAATTAAGAAAAACAGCCCAAACAATAGCTGTTGAGAGACTGACGACGGCTATTAATCACTCAAAGAAGAACTCAGACGTGAAAAAGTCACATGAGAAGTCAAAGAATGTTCTAGTACAAGCGCAAAACCGTCAGGCAAAAATTTTGCTTAAAAAAGGCCACCATGTTTACAATAGTTGCTGTAACCTTCGTTCGCGAGCAACGAAAAACATAACAGGACAGGCCCGCAACTTCAAAAATGATTAGAAATGGATTTTGGAACTCTTTAGAAAAAGACGAAGAAAAACAGTAAAATCAGAAGTCAAATTGCAGCATCTTTACGCACATCAATACGATTAAATTTTTGTATATGAAAAAAACGGGTTGAGGCAAATAGTAGCCTTGCTATCGTTTCTCGGCCGTTGAAAAAAGAGAAACTCAGCCAGAAGACTCTTTAGCATACTCAACATGGAACTTGATTTAAGCCCTGTCGATTTGCTGAACTACTTGCGATATTCACTTCATTGAGCTGTTTCCAAAGAAGACACGAAAAACAAGAACACAATCCAGTTCTGACAGCATCAATTAGATCACCTTAACTCCTGTTCGACTCGAATTCAATTGTTGCAATTAAGTACTCAACTTCGGTTGATGAATAAACTACAAAAAACCAATGCCCGTTTTCAGTCGTAAAAAGCTACACGACAATAATTACTAGAATTTTTAATGGTTGGTTTTTACATCAAATTGCATTTTATTGAAATTTTTTGTCGAAAAAATTCCTTTTCAGGAAGTGATAAAACACACGAATAGTCTGTCAACTATAGCGAAAAATTCAGCAAGAAAAATCTAAATGCACTAACTTTTGTTCCTTTAGCATGATTTCATCGTCCTTTGACCGTATCTTATCGTTGAGTTCGAGGATTCGTTGGCTATTCTGAAATCATACAGGAACAATTGGAATAAATCATAGAAGTAACGTGAGCGCTAGATAAAATGAACAAAGGACCTACTTCGTCTTTGCCCCTGAGAGCTGTAGTGAGGTCACGCTGTGCTTCATAGAGTCGCTTCTCTAATTCAGATATTTGACTGCGTAGAGGTGAATCTCCATGCTCACTAAAACGTTCAACATAAATCTTGCATATCTTATAGTTACTGCAGGAATTACCAATTTTATTCAAAGTCACACTGATTTTCTAACAATCAAGTCAGTTATGGCGCAATTTTATAACGTAACAATGCTGGTCACAATTTTAGTAAAGCTAGTCTATAGTTAAAAACCAATTTCAGAAAAATCGTTAACAGATACGCAAAAATTGACTTAGATATACGGGATCCTTTTCGTCATTGTCCCACAGTGTGTTGTGCGCATCCAGTTATCGAATACCTCTTATTACATAGTAACTCAATATGCAATGCAGCATATGCACTTGGGTAGTGCACATTATCTTCACCCACTAAATGTTGGGGGGGGGGGGGGGTTGTGGGATTCAGAAACGGGAAAGATTCAACAGAGGTTGGCCCAAGTGAGTGATTTCCTGATTGAATAATAATTTACCCTTGTGCGTTAAGTGAAGCATCTTTGACCTGCTTGAGTCTCTCATTATCTATTTGCAGTTGTATTGTCTTTTTCTGCAACTGCTCAACCCTGCTGTAAATGATCTCGTCTAAACACATCGCAAAAAACGTTAACACAACAGACGCAAGCAACGCCCATATCTGATTTAAGTACTTAACTAGTGAAATAGATTTTTATCAAATTAATAAACATAATTTTAAATCAAGCTATATCAATTCCAACAAATAAGACTAATATCGATTAGACCCTTTTAACAGTAAAGAAAATGACAGTTAAAACAAATGACAGTTAAAACAAATTAGTTACGTAACAATGAACAGCTATAAATTCTAAAATCAAAATCAGCAAATTCCCTAGAAACAACTTCTGAAAAAATAGCGCAATGGGGTGTTCAAATAGGATACCAGATACGGGTTTTTAGAATTTGACATGTTTCCAGGTGCTACTCATAAACAAAATCAAGTTTTGAGAAAACTGCTTTTAATTGAGGCAACCATTTTTAGCAATCCAAATGAAAACTTCTCTATAGGTCAGATGCCAAGGCAGAATTATTTCCTTTTTTTCTGGTTTTAAGTTTGAATCAATTTTCATCTTTATCATTTTCATTGACTATGTCAATGTCACTACGTTCCATCACAATACAAAGACCTATCGAATACTCATGAACAATTGAGTCAATTTTTTTTTGTAAAAGAACTATCTTCAAACTGTCGGCTACAATATCTGTTGTCCACATTAGCACAAGTGGAGGACGATGTAAATCCATTGCCTAGTACAATCAATTTCGTAAATGTTGCAACCTTCTGTTGTAGACGTTTTAAAAGAGTATATTGGGTATTCTGACTTGTATTTTGACACTGGGTATGTCTTTTCATTAAAAATTGAGAAGTGGTATCAATTTCACTGAAACCATCATGTATATAAAAACATTTTTCGAAAACAACTTGAGACCACTAAATAACGTGACAATAGCACAAAGTAACAAGCAAAACTGGTGAACTAAACATATATTGATTAAAAATAAATAAAAGCATAACCGACTAACGTCGGGCAAATTGCTCTCAAACGACCGGCGAGCGGTTGGCTTCGTCAGTAGCTAGCTAGAGTGTAGTTCAGCTAGCTTCAGCTTGATTCGACTCTGCACCTTTTCGTTTTCTAGACTTGTTAGTGAATAACTCAAACGGATACTTAAAAAATTTGCACAATATTGCAAAATTTAAAAGTTTCCAGATTTGCAGTGAAAATGTTCAAAACTGTTTTTTGTCTATGGAGTTATTTCAAGTAACCCATCTGCAAGACCTGAAAAGTTTCGTTGGCCAGTAATGATCGTTAAACTCAGAAAAATCAAATATATTCAAAAATTTTGAAAACAATTGCAAATTTTAACAAAATCTTGCTAAAATTCAAGATACTAAAATTTTCAAAACCATTTTATTCTCTCAAGACGCTATCCAGTATCCCGAGCTTTAAATAGTTTCAGCGGCCCAAAAAGATCCACAAACTTGGAACATGATAACAATTTTCCAAAAATAAAAAAGTCAAATTTTATCAAATATTGCAAAAGCTTGAGTCATTAAAATATGGATATACACTCCATTACCCTCAAAAACTATGTGACAGCCTATCAACAAACCTTGGACGAAGTCCCTAGGACCATGGTGCCGAAAAAAAGGATAAAAAATCAAAGATCAAAAAAACTTGAAAAAAAGGCAAATATTTTAAAAAATTGCTGATTAAAATCTTGAAAAACATTCCATTACATCTATAAGCTATGCGTTAACCTATTATCTAACTTTAGAGGAGGCTATGTGGCTCCTAAAGCTGGAGAAACCTAAAAAAATGACAAAAAACTTCGAAAAACCCGAAAAAATTGCAAGTTGCATAAAAAACTGCTAAAATTTGTGATAATAAAAGTTGAAAACTAATCCATGGCCAAAAATTTTCAGTAACTTATCACAAACCTAAAAACCGAAAAAACTATCAAAAAACATGAAAAAATTGCAACTTTGATTAAAAAAAATTTGCTAAAATTCATCATATAAAAAAATTGAAAGCTATTCCATGGTAAACAAACTTTTTCAGTAACTTAATATCAAACCCTTAAGGACATTTCTTGGCCGCTGCGTCTGGAACTACGCAAATAATGAAGAATAAATGTCAAAAAATTGAAAAATGCATGTTTTGTCAAAAAAGACTAAAAATTGTGATGTTAAAATGTTGAAACCATTCCACTAGCATTAGAAACTGTGCACTAACCTATTATAAAACCCTAGAAGAAGTCCCTCGACATTTACGACTGAAAAAACTCAAAAACACATTTTCAAAAATCTAAAAAAATGTGGAAAATTTTTAGCAATCCAAATGAAAACTCTTTAGGTCAGATGCCAAGGCAGAATTATTTCCTTTTTTTCTGATTTTAAGTTTGAATTGATTTTCATCTTTATCATTTTCATTGACTATGTCAATGTCACTACGTTCCATCACAATACAAAGACCTATCGAATACTCATGAACAATTGAGTCAAATTTTTTTTGTAAAAGAACTATCTTCAAACTGTCGGCTACAATATCTGTTGTCCACATTAGCACAAGTGGAGGACGATGTAAATCCATTGCCTAGTACAATCAATTTCGTAAATGTTGCAACCTTCTGTTGTAGACGTTTTAAAAGAGTATATTGGGTATTCTGACTTGTATTTTGACACTGGGTATGTCCTTTCATTAAAAATTGAGAAGTGGTATCAATTTCACTGAAACCATCATGTATATAAAAACATTTTTCGAAAACAACTTGAGATCACTAAATAACGTGACAAAAGCACAGAGTTACAAACAAAAATGGTGAACTAAAAACTTACATTGATTAAAAATAAATAGCATAACCGACTAACGTCGGGCAAATTGCTCTCAAACGAACGTCGAGCGGTTGGCTTCTTCAGTAGCTAGCTACAGTTTAGTGAAGCTAGCTTCAGCTTGATTCGACACTGCAACTTTCCATTTTCTAGACTTGTTAGTGAATAACTCAAACGGATATTTAAAAAATTTGCAAAAAATTGCAAAATTTAAAAGAAAAGCTTCCAGATTTGCAGTGAAAATGTTCAAAACTGTTTTTTGTCTATGGAGTTATTTCAAGTAACCCATCTGCAAGACCTGAAAAACTTCGTTGGCCAGTAATGATCGTTAAACTCAGAAAAGGACAAAAATATTCAAAAATTTTGAAAACAATTGCAAAATTCGGTAAAATCTTACTAACAAAATCTTAACAAAATCTTGCTAAAATTCCAGATACTAAAATTTTCAAAACCATTTCATTGTCTCAAGGCACTATCCAGTATCCCTACTTCAAGCTTTAAATAGTTTCAGCGGCCCATAAAGATCCATAAACTGGGAACATGATAATAATTTTCCGAAAATATAAAAAATCAAATTTTATCAAATATTGCAAAAGCTGGAGTCATTAAAATCCGGATATACACTCCATTAACCCCAAAAACTATGCGACAGCCTATCAACAAGCCTTGGACGAGGTCCCTAGGACCCTGGTGCCGAAAAAAAGGATAAAATATCAAAGATCCAAAAAAACTTGAAAAAAATGCAAATATTTCAAAAAATTGCTGATATTAAAATGTTGAAAAACATTCCATTACATCTTTAAGCTATGCGTTAACCTATATTCTAACTTTAGAGGAGGCTATGTGGCTCTTAAAGCTGGAGAAACCTAAAAAATGACAAAAAAAAACTTCAAAAAACCTGGAAAAAATTGCAAGTTGCATAAAAAGTGCTAAAATTTGTGATAATAAAAGTTTAAAACTAATCCATGGCCAAAAACTTCCAGTAACTTATCACCAAACCCTAAAGAATATTTTCTGTTAGGCCGAAAAACCTGAATAATGACAATAAATGTCAAAATTAAAATTGCAAAAAAACGCTAAATTTGTGTTGAAGTCTTGAAACACATTCCAGTGCATTTAGAAACTACATAGTAACCTTTTTTCAAACCTTAGAGGAAGTTCCTCGGCTCTTTAGGCTGGACAGACCTAAAAACCGAGAAAACTATCAAAGAACATGAAAAAACTGCAACTTTGATAAAAAAAAAATAATTGCTAAAACTTATCATATTAAAATGTCTTTAAGGGTTTGATATTCAGTTACTGAAAAAGTTTGTTTACCATGGAATAGCTTTCAATTTTTTAATATGATAAGTTTTAGCAATTTTTTTTTTATCAAAGCTATTCCATGGTAAACAAACTTTTTCAGTAACTGAATATCAAACCCTTAAGGACATTTTCCGGCCCCTGCGTCTGGAACTACGCAAATAATGAAGAATAAATGTCAAAAAATTAAAAATGCATGTTTTTGTCAACAAAAAGCTAAATTTGTGATGTTAAAATGTTGAAACCATTCCACTACCATTAGAAACTGTGCAGTAACCTATTATAAAACCCTAGAGGAAGTCCCCTGACAACTAGGACTGAAAAAACTCAAAAAGACAGTTTCAGAAATCTTAAAATGTAAAAATTAGCAAAGATTGCGTGTTTTTAGCTATCGGTTGTTCGTCAGTATGGGAAGGGAGTAGGGTGGGCAACAGTGGGTTGGCGCAACAGCGCGGTGGTGGGGGGGGCGAAAGTGGGGGGGGGGCGTCAACAGTGGGGTTGCCTTCAACCTCTAAGAACCGCCCATCACATCATAAGAATTAAGTCTCCGAAACAGTTTGAGCTGAAACAGAGCTCAAAGGCTCTAAGAGCCCTTAATGCCTGCTGGGCGCTACCTGTTTATTCCGTTTTTGAGGACAAAAGTCAAAAGCCTCAGACGAAAAATGGCATAAAAAAGACCGACAGAACTAATATAATTGCTACAAACTTCGTTTGAGAGCAATTAAACAAACGAAAAAACGACAAATTTGACGGCTGTTATTACCCATTTTGCATCAATAGACAGCACAAGATGCCGTTCATCAATGAGAATCAGTGAAAAGGCACGAACGATAACAAAAATAGGCGCAAAGTAAGAAAAACAAGAAAAAAAGCTAAATATTTCTTTGAAAAATGTTATCCAAACTATCGGCGACACTCTGAGGCGCTTGAACAGAGCAACTTACGCTTCAGCGGAAAACAGACGAGACTTGTCAACAATCAACCATGGGAAGAAAGAGGGGAAATATCAAAAAATCACTAACCCTTTAAAAACAAATGGTAAACTAATGAAACCCTTAACTACAAATTCAACTCTCTCACAATATAAAAACTATGCCTCATTGTAAACCATAGTAGACCTCTCAAAAACACTACTCAGAGATAAAGCAATAATAATAATGAATAATGGGCAGAAAAATTATAAGATTTCTTTGTTTTTTGCTAAAATGTCGAAGTCCGACCAATATTCAAGGCTAATTGGAATATAATATGGACATTGTTTATTGAACTATGTCGTCGCTCATCATACTTTGTATAACACTGCCAAAAGGAAGTTTACAAAAACAAGTCAAAGCATTGGACAAAGACAAAGCCGTTTGACATGAACACCTTGAACAGAAACTGAATGCGAAAAAATGAGAAGTAGAACAGAGTGATTACCCCCTCCCCTTCTTTCAAAAATCAATATGTGTTGACAGAATAGAGATGATCAATTTCATTAAAGTTGGCACAACCCTGTTCTTATTTTATCGCCAGTTTACTCGCAAGAGATAAAATCTTATATTTAAATGAAAATAAAGGGACAAAAACGAATTACATATTTCGCTCGGTATTTTATGCCAGCAAGATTAATAAATTAAGTTTATTAAATTTAAAATCGATGTCTTGCGTAGCGAAAAAGTGCTTTTAATAAAAAAATTCTTGAAAAACTGAATCAAGGGGCAAAAAGTCATTCTTATTAATTTTGAAGAGATAATTTGTTAGCATTTCATTTCTGTCCAATTTTTCTTTTACTCAATATTACAAAACAGGTTAATTTTTATTTGTTGCAAAATATAGCTAAATATTACAATATGCGCGTGTATATGCGTTTGAGTGTGTGAGAGAGAGAGAGAGGAGTGCGGGGTGAGTACGTGAGTCAGCGTGTCGTTTTGTGTGTTGATGTGTGCGTTCGTATTATAAGATAGAGTTTTAAAGGTGCACAGTTGCAATTGTTTCACTTCGATAGTAGGCAACTAACAGTTTTCGACCATGACACTATTTGTTTTTGAAACAAAAAAGGCAAAATATTGAAAATTCATATTCAGCGTTCTTTAACCTGACAATGAGCTGAAATAGTGACAGCTGACATCAACTTTCCGAAAAGCACACGAAAATCTTTAAAGTTTTCAGTTTGTACTGGATAATTTTGACGATGGGATCATTTCGGTGAAACCGAAGTAAACAATTTGAGCATTGCCACATTTGTCATTTTAATCGCATTTTCGACAGATCTCATATGGCCTCTAAGAATTCACAGTTTTTCGGTATAAACATTTTGTATACAGCGAACAATTTTAATGACTACGATATGATTGTAATTTGAAAAATAAAGCTGATGCTCGACTAATTTTTCTCCCGTTTTCGTACTTCTCCTTTCTTTGCATTGTTCATTGTTTATTGGCTTTGCCTCCCTTCATTTCTATTAACACTTTTGTCGGCTCGTGTTCATTTTTTACATGTTAATTTGGTGGTATTAAAGAAAGATGGTATAATATTGGACAAATTGTTTGAGTTTTCCAGCATGTAGTTATGTGTTTTCAATCCTTTGATGCCACTTAGTTTTAAAACCATTATTTAAATTTTGACTTTCGTTTAAAGTTTCACTGTCGCTTTGATTTCTTCAACCCTAATTCGTTTATCAATGTTATGCCATCTAGGGACGGGCTGTGAGCGCTTGTTTTACCTTCAGTTAAATATTTTGATGACTAACACCACTAAATCTCAAACACACTGAGATTTTTTAATACTTGTCACCTTTTAATGTCCTTTGGATCATATGTTTTCGGGCCCCAAATCTGTTGCGGTGAAAAACATGATAGTCAGTGTTTTGCTTTTAGTTATTGGATTTCATTTGAAGACTTGTACTGCTTTTCTATGATTCGAAGAGGAGTACTGGACAAAGTGCCTTGCGATTGGAAATAGTATTGGAAAAGTGTCTTTCTTAATCAATTTTATTGGAGTACATTTTGAAGCAGGAAATGAAACGCTGAAAAAAATGGATTGGTTTGTGAGGTGCAAAAAACATTAAAGATAGGTGGCATAAAGAGTGGTTTTTTTGTTCATATTGCTGCGATTGAGGCGTGACAGAAAAATTCTATAAGCGAGCAAAACTTTTGTTCGTGTACTGATTTTTCAAGATTTTTTTTGGTTTTGAGGATTTTGTTCGGATAGAAGGTTTGAATAAACTACGTTAATGATTTTTAGTGTGTATTGATAGTGTTCTCAGGTTTTTGAAAATTAATTTTCTTCTAATTTAGAAATTTTTCAGCCGTTTTTCGTTCGCGTGCGGTTTTTTCAAGATTTTTGGTTAGGAGGTTTGATTGTGTGCCTGCGAGCGTGTGCAGCGTGTCAGGGCTCACTTTGTTTCAAATTTTACTCTTCTTGAGTCTATAACCTTAGTGGTGGAAATTTCTTAGTTGGAACAATTGCTGAGCTTTGCAAAGCAAAGTGCGATACAGCTTGCTTGATACATGAATACTTCGGCGTGATACAACAACCTTTCATTTAGAAATTTTCGATAGTTTGTTGTAGAGGTTAAACAGCAAGTGCTGAGGGGTTTTAGCCAAGACATAAGTTTAGATAATTATCGATCTGTCTCTATAAATGTGTCAGTCACACCAAGTGTATATGTCAGTTTTGTTGAATCTTCATTCCACGAAGCTCCACGAGAAATCGAGAATTCGAAACTAGAGTCCTCTCTTTCGGTGAAGTTTATAAATGGAACTAATTGAATTGCCAGGCAACATGTCCGGAAAACAAATTCTGATCTGATTTTCTTTGTGCGGTGATCCCTTGTTTAAAAAGGTTTCGGATCCGTTGATCTTCTTTATGGATAATTCTGTAGGAAAGATGGATTTTACCCAGGCGGAAAAAGCAACAAATCAGACATTTGTAATATACAGTGAACGAGGGGATAGGTTGAGAAAGTAATCTTGCCTTTCATAGCTCCCGTTTAGTCTACAAGTGACCTATTTCACTATTTTTATTAGAAACTTTGAGGTTTATGAAAATAATCTCTCCAAGCACTCTTCAAATGCGTGCGTGTGCGTCCATGTGCGTGCGTACGTGTGCCTGCATCTGCGTGCGTGCGTCAGTGTGCGCGCGTGTGTGTATGGGTGAGTGTGTGTATGTCAGTGTATTCGAGTGGGTAAGTGGTTGATGAAATGTTTCTCTACCTGTGAGACGCAAACTCAAGTCAGGTCTTACCTTGTTTCAAATTTTACTCTTGTTGAGTCAATAACCTCAGTGGTGGAAAATTCTTGGCTGGAACAATTGTTGAGCTTTGCAAAGCAAAGTGCGATCGAGATTGATTGATACATGAAAACTTCGGCGTGATACAACCAACTTTCATTTAGAAATCTTCAATATTTTGTAGAGGTTTTACAGCAGCTGCTGAGTGGTTTTAGCCAAGACAAAACTTTAGATAATTGTCCATCTGTCTCTGTAAATGTGGCAGTCAAGCCAAGAGCATATGTCAGTTTTGATAAATATTCTTTCCACGAAGCTCCACGCAAAATCGAGGATTCGAGACAAGAGTCTTCTCTTTCGTTGAAATTTATAAATGGAACTAATTGATTTGCCATGCAACATGTCCGGAAAACAAATTCTGATCGCATTTTCTTCGTCTGGTGATCTCTTGAACAGTTGGATCCGTCGATCTTATTTATGGATATTTCTGTCGGAAAGATGGAGATTTTACCCAGGCGGAAAAAGCAACAACTCAGACATTTGTAATATAGTGGACGAGGGGATAGGTCCCATTTCGTCTACATGTGATCTATTTCACGATTTTTCATTAGAAACTTTGAGGTTTATGAAAATTACCTCTCCAAGCACTCTTCAAGTGCCTGCGTCTGCGTGCGTGTGTGTGTGTCAGTGTATTCGAGTGGGCATGTGCGTGACGAAATGTTTCTCTACCTGTGAGACGCAAACTCAACTCACGCCTTACTTTGTTTCAAATTTTACTCTTCTTGAGTCTATAACCTTAGTGGTGGAAATTTCTTGGTTGGAACAATTGCTGAGCTTTGAGAAGCCAAATGCGATACAGCTTAATTGATACATGAATACTTCGGCGTGATACTACCAACTTTCATTTAGAAATAACCGATATTTTGTTGAAGAGGTTTTACAGCAGGTGCTGAGTGGTTTTAGCCAAGTTATAAGTTTAGATAAATGTCGATCTGTCTCTGTAAATGTGGCAATTAAGCCAAGTGCATATGTCAGTTTTGTTGAACCTTCTTTCCAAGAAGCTCCACGTAAAATCGAGGAGTTGAGACTAGGGTCCTGTCTTTCGTTGAAGTTTATAAATGGAACTAATTGATTTGCCAGGTAACATGTCCGGAAGACAAATTCTGATCGCATTTTCTTCGTCTGGTGATCTCTTGAACAGTTGGATGCGTCGATCTTAATTATGGATATTTCTGTCGGAAAGATGGAGATTTCACCCAGGCGGAAAAAGCAACAACTCAGACATTTGTAATATAGTGGACGAGGGGATAGGTCCCATTTCGTCTACATGTGATCTATTTCACGATTTTTCATTAGAAACTTTGAGGTTTATGAAAACTACCTCTCCAAGCACTCTTCAAGTGCCTGCGTCTGCGTGCGTGTGTGTGTGTCAGTGTATTCGAGTGGGCATGTGGGTGATGAAATGTTTCTCGACCTGTGAGACGCAAACTCAACTCACGCCTTACTTTGTTTCAAATTTTACTCTTCTTGAGTCTATAACCTTAGTGATGGAAATTTCTTGGTTGGAACAATTGCTGAGCTTTGAAAAGCCAAATGCGATACAGCTTAATTGATACATGAATACTTCGGCGTGATACTACCAACTTTCATTTAGAAATAATTGATATTTTGTTGAAGAGGTTTTACAGCAGGTGCTGAGTGGTTTTAGCCAAGTTATAAGTTTAGATAAATGTCGATCTGTCTCTGTAAATGTGGCAATTAAACCAAGTGCATATGTCAGTTTTGTTGAACCTTCTTTCCAAGAAGCTCCACGTAAAATCGAGGATTTGAGACTAGGGTCCTGTCTTTCGTTGAAGTTTATAAATGGAACTAATTGATTTGCCAGGTAACATGTCCGGAAGACAAATTCAGATCTCATTTTCTTCGTCCGGTGATCTCTTGAACAGTTGGATGCGTCGATCTTATTTATGGATATTTCTGTCGGAAAGATGGAGATTTCACCCAGGCGGAAAAAGCAACAACTCAGACATTTGTAATATACAGGACAAGGGGATAGGTCCCATTTCGTCTACATGTGATCTATTTCACGATTTTTCATTAGAAACTTTGAGGTTTATGAAAATTAACTCTCCGAGCATTCTTCAAGTGCCTGCGTCTGCGTGCGTGTGTGTGTCAGTGTATTCGAGTGGGCATGTGGGTGATGAAATGTTTCTCTACCTGTGAGACGCAAACTCAACTCACGCCTTACTTTGTTTCAAATTTTACTCTTCTTGAGTCTATAACCTTAGTGGTGGAAATTTCTTGGTTGGAACAATTGCTGAGCTTTGCAAAACCAAGTGCGATCCAGCTTAATTGATACATGAATACTTCGGCGTGATACTACCAGCTTTCATTTAGAAATAATCGATATTTTGTTGAAGAGGTTTTACAGCAGGTGCTGAGTGGTTTTAGCCAAGTTATAAGTTAAGATAAATGTCGATCTGTCTCTGTAAATGTGGCAATCAAACCAAGTGCATATGTCAGTTTTGTTGAACCTTCTTTCAAAGAAGCTCCACGTAAAATCGAGGATTTGAGACTAGGGTCCTGTCTTATAAATGGAACTAATTGATTTGCCAGGTAACATGTCCGGAAAACAAATTCAGATCTCATTTTCTTCGTCCGGTGATCTCTTGAACAGTTGGATCCGTCGATCTTATTTATGGATATTTCTGTCGGAAAGATGGAGATGTTACCCAGGCGGAAAAAGCAACAACTCGACATTTGTAATATACAGTGGACAAGGGGATAGGTCCCATTTCGTCTACATGTGATATATTTCACGATTTTTCATTAGAAAATTTGAGGGTTATGAAAACTACCTCTCCAAGCACTCTTCAAGTGCCTGCGTCTGCGTGCGTGTGTGTGTGTCAGTGTATTCGAGTGGGCATGTGGGTGATGAAATGTTTCTCTACCTGTGAGACGCAAACTCAACTCACGCCTTACTTTGTTTCAAATTTTATTCTTCTTGAGTCTATAACCTTAGTGGTGGAAATTTCTTGGTTGGAACAATTGCTGAGCTTTGCAAAGCCAAGTGCGATCCAGCTTAATTGATACATGAATACGTCGGCGTGATACTACCAGCTTTCATTTAGAAATAATCGATATTTTGTTGAAGAGGTTTTACAGCAGGTGCTGAGTGGTTTTAGCCAAGTTATAAGTTTAGATAAATGTCGATCTGTCTCTGTAAATGTGGCAATCAAACCAAGTGCATATGTCAGTTTTATTGCACCTTCTTTCTAAGAACCTCCACGTGAAATCGAGGATTTGAGACTAGGGTCCTGTCTTTCGTTGAAGTTTATAAATGGAACTAATTGATTTGCCAGGTTCCATGTCCGGAAAACAAACTCAGATCTCACTTTCTTCGTCCTCTGATCTCGTGTTCAAAAAGATTTCAGATCCGTCGATCTTCTATATGGATATTTTTGTCGGAAAGATGGAGATTTCCCTAAGGGGAAAAAGCCAAAACTCAGTCTTTTGTATTATACACTGGACAAGGGGATAGGTTGAGAACGCAATCTTGCTTTTCAAAGGTCTCATTTCGTCTACATGTGATCTATTTCACTATTTTGCAAACATTTGAAGTTTATGAAAATTACCTCTCCACGCACTCTCTTCAAGTACGTGTGCGTGCGTGCATACGTGTGTGCACGTGCGTGCGTGTGCATTTGCGTGCGTGTGAGTGCGTATGTGCGAGTGCGTGCGTGCAAATGCATGTGCGTGCGAGTGCATGTGCGTGCATGTGCTTGTGCGCCTTCGTGCGCGTGCGTGTGTGTTTGAGTGTGTGTTCGAGTGCGCATGTGGGTGATGAAATATTTGTCTACCTGTGAGACGCAAACTCAAGTCAGGTCTTACTTTGTTTCGAATTTTACTCTTCTTGAGTCAATAACCTCAGTGGTGGAAAATTCTTGGTTGGAACAATTGCTGAGCTTTGCAAAGCAAAGTGCGATCGAGATTGATTGATACATAAAAACTTCGGCGTGATACAACAATTTCATTTAGAAATCTTCAATATTTTGTTGTAGAGGTTAAACAGGTGCTGAGGGGTTTTAGCCAAGACATAAGTTTAGATAATTGTCCATCTGTCTCTGTAAATGTGGCAGTCAAACCAAGCGCATATGTCAGTTTTGTTGATGCTTCTTCCCACGAAGCTCCACGCAGAATCGAGGATTTGAGACTAGGGTCCTGTCTTTCTTTGAAGTTTATGAATGGAACTAATTGATTTGCCAGGCAACATGTCCGGAAAACAAATTCAGATCTCATTTTCTCCGTCCTCTGATCTCTTGTTCAAAAAGATTTTGGATCCGTCTATCTTCTTTATGATATTTTTGTCGGAAAGATGCAGATTTCACTAAGAAGGGAAAAAGCAACAACTCAGATATTTGCAATAGACAGTGGACGAGGGGATAGGTTGAGAACGCAATCTTGCTTTTCATAGGTCTTATTTCGTCTATATGTGATCTATTTCACGATTTTTTTTTAGAACTTTTGAAGTTTATGAAGATTACCTCTCTAAGCACTCTCTTCAAATGCGTGCGTGTGCGTGCTTAAGTGTGCGCGTGTGCGCTTGGGTGTGTGATTGTGTGTGTGTGTGTGTCAGTGTATTCGAGTGGGCATGTGGGCGATGAAATATTTCTCTACCTGTGAGACGCAAACTCAAGTCACGGCTTACTTTGTTTCAAATTTTACTCTTCTTGAGTCTATAACCTTAGTGGTGGAAAATTCTTAGTTGGAACAATTGCTGTGCTTTGCAAAGCAAAATGCGATACAGCTTGCTTGATAAGTGAATACTTCGGCGTGATACAACCAGTTTTCATTTAGAAATTTTAGGTAGTTTGTTGTAGAGGTTAAACAGCAAGTGCTGAGGGGTTTTAGCCAAGACATAAGTTTAGATAATTGTCCATCTGTCTCGGTAAATGTGGCAGTCAAACCAGGCGCATAAGTCAGTTTTGTTGAATCTTCTTTCCATGAAGCTCCACGAGAAAACGAGGATTCGAGACTAGAGTCCTGTCTTTCGTTGAAGTTGATAAATGGAACTAAATGATTTGCCAGGCAACATGTCCGGAAAGCAAATTCTGATCTCATTTTCTTCGTTCGGTGATCCCTTGTTTAAAAAGGTTTGGATCCGTCGATCTTCTTTATGGATTTTTTTTGTCGGAAAGATGGAGATTTCACTAAGGGGGAAAAAGCAACAACTCAGACACTTGTAATATACAGTAGACGAGGGGATATATTGAGAACGCAATCTTGTTTTCATAGGTCTCATTTCGTCTACATGTGATTTATTTCACGATTTTTCTTTAGCACCTTTGAAGTTTATGGAAATTACCTCTCCAAGCACTTTCAAATACTGGGAACAACAGTGTCCTGAAGAGTGTAAGTTTCACGTTGCTAATAAAGAGGTGAGAAATTTTCCTGCATACTACGTACAAAACTCTATTCGCTTTTACAAGTCTTGAGTCTACATGCTTTTTCCAGCTGAGTTTTGGCTCAATCAATATGCCTAGATCTTTGCACCTTTGTCAATTGCAAGTTCCATTTTATTTTCATCCACCCATTCTCGATAGAGATCAATCTAGGTCGACGATTTTGAATTTCATCGCCAAAATCTTCTAATCGTCAGCAAAAATGTAAGGCGCAGAGAATTTAAGTCTATCAAGTAGGTCGTTGATAAAGGACATCAGATGTGTTCCAAGAATGGATTATTAACGGATTGGCAAGTGATTCAAGAAATTTTGAATGTGTTGACAACTCTAGCAAACTGCCTTCTGTTCTACAAATAGTCGATCAGTACTTCAAGTAGGCACCCTCTACCTACGCCCATCTTGGCCACTTTTTATATGAGTTCGCGGTGTGTTACCTTATCAAAGGCTTCTGAAAAGTTAATGTACAAGGCAATCACTTGGATTTTGATCTAGGGTTCCGGATTTTGATCTGGAGCGTGGTGATATTTCTGAGAATGTCAACATGTTAGTGACCATTGATTTGCTACATGACGTCGATCTAACTTCTTGTGTATTGGATTTGAATGGAAGTAGTTGAGATTTGCGTTCTCAATTCTTGTCATTTGTCATAATTTTCGGCACTGCTGTTTATTCAGTAGGTTTGTGCAAGGGGTAATCCATGGTGGGAGTTGTCTGTGTACGGTTCTCCGAGGGACATGGGCTCCTTTTCTATTTTCAAGGAATTGTTAGAATTCATCGCACATTTTACGTCATTTCGATCACTTCTTGGTAATTCGTACTACCAAAGCTGTGACAGGATCCCCTGACTGGCTTGTTATCTAGCACTGGACATTCAACGCGCAGCTGAATTGAAGTGATCAAAACAGTCGCAAATGATGTCAAGTATAGCGTGCTGCATCGAATAGGCAGTTTTTCTGGTAGGTAACATCAAATCTATTATTGATACATGTGCGAAAAATAACTGCTTGCATCAGTAGTTTATCATCAAACTCATCCATCGATGATGGCTTGCTTAAAAACATATGCGATTACTATAAACTCAATTGACATCAGGGAAATTTATATCACCACTTAACACTAAGGGATCTTTGCTTGGAAGTGTGTTCACGAGATTAGAGAAGTCTATTTGCGCGTAGCTATAACGACTGTCTTTGAGTGTATAAAAACTTGCACGGATTACAATTTCCATATTCATTAGCTTGATTAGACATACGACACAGCTTTCTGAGCGATCGAGCGCCATTTCTTCAGAGGCGAGAGAATTGACCGCTAGAGAGCACACCTTAGATACGTTTGCCATTGGCCGTCAATCCGTGGACGCTGCTGCAGTTTCGGGTATTACACTACTTGTTTATAGTTCCAAATTTCTACTGCTCATTTTTTCGAAAAATTCATTAATCAATTACCTACTCTTCTTCAGGATCATGTTTTCTATATTGGCATCCTCGGGAAACATTGCTGGCAAATAGTAAAATTTTTTCGCAACTAAGACATTCCTTTTCTTCTTGGCAGTTGCCAGATGAGCCTAGCTTCATTTTTTATTCAAAAACGTTATGAGCAACGATCTCGGATTGCATCTCTTGTCATCGAATCTTCCCATTCTCTTCATTTCAATCACTTGGGGTCTGTGGTTGGATACCGCATGTGTTCAGTATCTCAGCTACTTTTTCTTTGTTTGGGACAGGATTTTCAACGTTACTCTTTTTTGGATCTTCGAGGATCTCTTGGATGATTAGCATCTGACTAATGATGTGATTGGTCTTTTTGTGCGTTTCCTGCTCTGTTTTGTGCTTTGGCAGAGCACTGGTAAAATTCTGGGATAGGAGTGAGCTGCAGGTCTATTCAAATTTCGCGTGTTTCTCAAAGCTTCATTTAATTTAGTATCAACAAATTCGTTCAGTCTCTTTTCCATGCCAATGAGTTTTAATTTGGTCGAGACTCCAGTCTTTCTACCAAATTGTTCTGCGCAAAACTCCTGAAGAACTTACCTCGTGCATTGTTTTTGTGTCAACAGTTGCATAGCAGCATGGTCTGGGTTTCGAGTTCTTTGACTCCATTCACTGCCACTGGAGTTAAGCCAGTACTTTCACGTGTCAGGTGGAGATTTATATTGCATGCCACACAGACAAACCGAATCATTCCCAGGTGTTCTTTATGCAACTTTTGCAATTTTTCGTCATTGCGAGTCACTTTTACTCTGGGTCAAGCAACTCAAGGACTACACACGTCAATTACTTTGAATAATGGGAGTAGCTACTTACCTGGAACTTGAATTCTGGGTCATTTGATTCTAGTAGGAGTACACAAATTACAAAAGGATTAACATTTACTGAGAGAAAGTTTTTGCAGCGTTTTGCTTTGCCCTTATCAACTTTTAGATGGCTTGCAGGTAAAAAATGGAGTTCTGATTATCACTATTCCAAAGTAGTCAGAAGGTGGTGATCACAGGCAACCGCGGCTACCTCGCAAAGCAATTATTATCTAAAACTATTTAAAATAATTTAAAAAGAATTTTTCAAATCCCCTTAAAAAAACTTCATTTTTGGATACATTTAAGTAATCACTCTACACGTCTTCTGTTTCTGAGAGCTCAAATACTAAACAACCAGGAATCCATTTGCTTTTGGCTTTTTTTGAAACTTAGTATCACTCATTGCCAAAGAAGATTATTTCTTTTGAACAATATTTTGTCCTGACGTAAGTCGTTTTATTACTGATATTTAGTTTTCAATGTTTTCTTTTGATTTATAACAACTTGTTTTGCTATCGCAATTCGGAAATAAATAAAACAACTTGTTTTAACAAAGTTTTCCCCTCGCCATAGAGTTTAAATAAGAGACACAGACAACACTGGTTTATTGATTAAAAATTAGATGTCTGATGCTCCAGCTCACTAACTTCTAGATTGAATATCTTGAGATAAATTGAAATATTACTTTCTACAGGAATTATCATTTTCGCATATTTTTTAAAAGAAATTTCTAAGACAAGAGGTGCCGTCTCTGCTAGATTTCAAAAAACAGAAAAACGTGTTTAAATGCTTGCAATGGCTGCTCTCGAAAGAAGTATTATTCGAAAGGCAGTTCTTTCGCTATCAAATTTAGCCCGCGTTCATTTCCGTCCGTGGATTCAAAAATCTCAACTTACGCTCCTGAAAAAGATTGACAAAAGGAGACGATTCTCTTAGGTTGCGTTTCCTCAGCCCTGTAAGAAGTCTAAGCCTGTCGTGACTGGAGATCTGAAAAGATTCGGGAGAGAACACCGGAGTTCGCTGCTGCTCATAGCTTTGACTCACACCTCCCTCCTCTCCACTACTGGGATTTTCCCCTAAGGCTTTTGCATGATCTGTGCTATACAATTCGCTAGAGTAGGTCTCAGAAGCAGCTGTTTCGGGAGACGACGTCTCTGAGGTAGAGTTACTCATTCATACAAAAACTAAAAAAAGGACACGCTCTTGTTGAGAAAAATGAAATTAAGTCTGAATTAAATAATTCTTCATTTCAACGGAGGCCTGGTTGAACATTTTACAATTCTAAGAAACAGCAACAAGAAATTAACTTGAGTGACATGAGCAGAAAAATTAAGTAAGCATCTATCTAAAAACAAAAGATCGCAAAAGGAAGACGGAACAGAACATTTATCTTGAATTGGGTCTATCGCTGTTCGGCGGGGAGCTAAAATTAGACGAATTAGGACAATCTAAACGCCGATGTTTGGAACTCGAAGCACCACTGATGTCGGAACTATTCGGATGTTTTGAACTTTTACTCGTGATACTTTGCGACTGCATAGCTTGCGACCTCCTCAACTCCGCTTTCTCTTGTTGCTTCTGAAACAATCCTGAGATTACAACGAGTGCATGCGTTTTTATGCATATCTCAAACTACGTGGCGGCATACCTTCAGTCTCCATTGATTTTGTAAATAAGTTGATACAATAGTCGACTTCTCAGTTTCAATTTCTAAACAGAATGGTTAACAAATTTGTTTAATTACAAAAATTAAAGTATAAGTTGTCTAACTAGATGACGGCGGCAACTCCTCTGTCGAAATGTACAAGTCACTTCTGTCGGAAAGCTGAAAGATAATTGCTAATATGTTATCTTGAACCGTTTCTGATCCAAGTTGAGCTCTTGAAACGAATTTCACCTTTTTGGATAAGACTTTTCCTTCTTTAATTTGGGAAAAGCTTCTTTGGGAACGCACAGGCAGATTAGTCAGTCCGAAAACCTACAGAAGTTGAAACAACTGTAACAGATTATTTCAAAGCGCAAAGATTACAAACTTACTAATTGATTAGGTTCACTTTTTAATTCACTCATCTGGCCACCTGAAGAATAAACAATACAATTCTGTTCCCCCAGTGTTTTTATGACTCCAAGTTACAAAATGTGTTGCTATATAGCACGTTACTATGTAAAAATAATGCACGTTCACCTGGGGGTCATAAAACATAAATTCCCACTAAGCTGGGGGGTGGGGGCGAAACAGAATAGATCCCAATATCCATTAGTAGAATCGCTATTAACTGAACATTAAACTACTACTTTTTGCCGCACCAATTTATCGATGCAGCAAAGAATAAAAGCTATTATAAAAACCATTTACGAGACTCAGCGTAAAGCAGCAGTCTGATGTGTTCAGATTAGAAGCCAACAGGTTTTCTGTGATCAATTTTAACTGATATATTGGTAGAGATAGTACCAGAGTAGGCTTCAGAGCATGAGCTCTAGGTGATTCACACCTTTTACAGATCAAAATTTAGCTTAATCGTAGTTTGCCTTCGATGTTACAGTTTCCGCATCTGCGAGAGATCTCCATTTCCATTCGTTAGTCTCACTACCTTTTCATGGATTAATTTTGCTGGAGGTCCGTTAATGTCTATTTAGTAGTAGTGGTCGCAGATTCTGGGTATTACTCAAACCCAAGGGTGGTCTGCACCCTCGTTAGTTAGTACACTTCATCTTTTTCCAAGGATTGCAATTTCCACATCTAAATATGCACCATGTTCATTTGTCATTGAAATTGGAGGAAGATATCTGTCTTGTCTTCCATGAACAGTCGCAGAGGCACCGATGAAGCCCTTGTATAGTTCTTTAGTAAGTATCGAGTAGTTGGCGTCGGTCATCCGTCTGGATTGGCTTATACACATAGCAGCTCGCTTCTTTCAGATTGCCTGGTGCCAACGCGTGTAATTCTAAAGAGGGACGTCATAGTTGTCGCTGGGTATGGCTAGCAGAATCAGAATGTCGCGCATCTCAATATAAACACTTTCCGGGTACAATTTTCCGGACTATTAGTTACAATAGAGTCTCAGTTCCCGTTGCTTTTCCAACATCCTCAAGGGTTTTATTTGTCAAGGTGGCTTACAGTTTTCCTCTAAGTCTGAGGAGTGCTGATTTCTTGATGTTTGGTAACAATCTATGAGAGTCCAACAATTTTTCGACTTTTGCTGTAGCACTGTTCAGTTGGCCTTGGTTGGGGATGATGCCTTTGAAGGGCATAGCCGTAGCCAATAACTTCAACGAAAGTTCCAGGAAGGTCGTTGATTAACAGTAGAAAGAGGACGCCCTAAATGGACTCTTGGGGGACTGCGCTTGTCGTTTTCAGGGTGGATGAGTTGTCTTCAATGTGCACATATTGTTGGCTAATTGTCGGGTAAGAATAGACACGGAAGGGAAATTTTATCCAGGTGTCTTGCGGAATAATATCGAACGCGATGGCAAAGTCTTAAAACAGGAGTGTTGTTGTTTAGGCCAGGATTTCTCCAAGCCTCGAGACTGATTCTTCGGGGGACCGCCAAAGATCTTCGCACTTGATTCCACCAATACATTCAACAACGTGCGCTGCTGTTTCACGCTCTTTACGACATTTCCTGTAAGTGTCTGGTTCGTCGCTCTTGATTTTGTTTTTGAAGTCTCCTAACAGAGGACAGTAGGAAGACCTCATTTGAGAGAGGAATACCCTTGCTTTTCGGGAGAGTCCTACCTCGCCACTTCTTTGGGGGTCACGCTGGGAATGGCGTGAAGTAATCTGTTGGGTTCACTGTTTCATCGAAGATTCCGCAAATTTGGTTTGTAGAATATTTTGCACTTTTAGAATTTTCATGTCAATTTCGTATGTTTCTTCACAATTTCGTGCAAAAGTAAAAAGCGTTTTATTCCTTTTGTAGGTGGGTTTCGTCAGTAGATCATTGCAATGGCGGTTGGGGTCATGAATTGAGGCTGCAAACTGGGCTGTCAAGAGTTTGCAGTAATTTTCTACGGAGAGAATTCTCGTTTCGCGGCGAAGATGGTCAATTTTGTACATCCAGTTATAACTCTCAATGCTTCGTTTTGTTTACTTTCAAGTTTATTCCAATTGGTTCCTGGCAATGTCTCCTGGTTCTACGCGCCACCAGTACTCCGAAGAAACTCACGAGGATCGACAAACCAAACGGAGACAAATATATCCTGGATCTTTCCAGACTTCGAGACTGCTATTCGGGAATTCCGCCGGCGGGTTTTTGTTCCTGGATCAGCCCATGCCACCGACGCTGATCCGTGCTCTTAAAATAGGACTACCAGTTGAGGTGTTTCAGGTTGTACTTACACCTCATACAATCGGTTGGGAATCAACAGGAGTTGGATTGCCACCCTTCTTTTATCGCCAATTAACCCTGTCTCCGAAATCTTTGTACAGCAGCAGAAAAAACAAATCCGTCTGCAGAAGCTCATATCAGCTTTGTTATGCTCCTTACAAATTGGTGTTACTTGGTACGTGTTCCGAGATTTAGGACAATGAAGATAAAAATAAGATAACATACCCTAGTTTTACGCCGTAAAAATTGAAATATGGAGGCAACATTACTCCAAAAGTTCATCACAATTCAAAAGCGCTTTAAAAACCATTAGTATCTGTCATGCTGAACATCAATTTCAATTGCATTCCTGCATATGCTCTCCCTCGTATGTTTTCCGGCTTCTGAAAGTTTGATTACTGATTTTCCTTACTTTATGATGAAAACTATGACGCTTGTTTTGCAACTCGTGATTCAGTTGTACATTTTACTTTCTTCTTTTTTCTCAGTTCTCGTATACGCATTAGGATTTTTTTCACACAATTCGAATACTGAATCTACTATTGTTTGTGAAATCTTGTTTTGCACCGCAATGCAACCTCTACTCTGAGAAAACGACAGGGCACAGTCAGCGTTTCAGTACAAACTTAACTGATAAATTTTGTCTCTCTGAGTTCGCAAAAGATAACGAAAAACACATCATTAGGAGACGAAGTTCGCGAAAGACAACCACTATTATTTACAAAATCTTGTTTTGCACTGCAATTTGATCTCTACTCCAATTAAGAACACATGGCGCTGTCAGCGTCTCAAAACTACAAAATAGAACTCCCGTTATTGATATATTTTGTCTCTCTCTAAGCTCACAAAAGAAAATTATTTTGAAAAATCTGCAGTGTGAAATTCGCCAACATAATTTTTACGATGAAGCGATCGAAGGATCTTGGTATCAGTCAACACGTGGAAGAAACAAAGGACAAAAAGCAGATCAAAATGTATCGAAGAAATGTCCTGGAGCTATACAATATGAAATTTTTTCAGCTTGAAACAAATGTAATCTTGAAACAAATGTAATCAAAGAATGGTCTCCTTGTTGTTTCTAAGTGCCGGTGCGTGGCCAGAAAGATGAATATAAGAAGCAATCTGAGCATGCTGTGCTAAATCCGCAACCTTTTTTACGATAGATCTCATCCCATTTCGAAAACATCCAACGTTGCACTCATATATTGGGTTTCTAGATTTAACAAAAAATTTTACGAGGTGAGAGTTATGAAGATTCATTAGAATTTTACGAACAAGCTGAAAAACTTCAATTGGAAGACGAAAGAACACGCTAATAGGAGACACAATCACTGAAAAAATTTAGGAAATATGAGACACAAAGCGATTAATTGCGGTTAACGGACGATGCTAACTTTATCTTAATCGTAAAATTCTACTTGTCTGGTCTCTCATGAAACGTCGAAAACCAACGGACGAGTCAGAGGTCCGATGTGTTCGGATTATAAACCAACAGGTTTTTTTTCAATCTGTTAGTTACTCTCAATCTGTTAATTGTTGTCAATCTGATCTATTGATGAATATTTAAAGAGCAACATCAAATTCAAACATTGTGTCATATTCTTATGCAGTAAAAGCTCATACTTTGAGGCTAAATTATTCCTAATTTCAATCGACTTCCCAAATTATTTTGTACACTATTAATCACTGTGATAGTGGCCTAGATTATTTTCTTCAGTCTTTGTCACATCAAGTTCAATTGTTTTAGTTCTCCATGATTTTTTCAGGCTTCTGGAAATTTGATTTCCAAAACATTTCAATAGTTTATGATAAAAACTTTGATCCTTATATTTTGCAACTCGTTATTCAATTGTACATTTTAATCCTTATGATCTTTAGATTTGCATTACTTTATGATAAAAACTATGACACATATGATTCGTAACTCCAGATTCAATTGAACATTTTAATCTTTCATTTAATTCTTCTGTTCTCGAATTCGCACACGCCTTGCCTACCAAATCAATAAATTCTTCTTCGTATGTTCTCCGGCTTCTTAAAGTTCCATTACTGATTTTCCTCATTTTCCTTACTTTATGATGAAAACTATGATGTTTGTTTTGCAACTCGTGATTCAGTTGTACATTTTACTTTCTATGCTATTTTTCTGTTCTCGTATTCGCATTGGGATTTTTTTCACACAATTCCAATACTGAATCCACTATTGTTTACGAAATTTGTGGTGTACAGCAATTTAATCTCTACTCTGAGAAAACGACATGGCAAAGCCAGCATTTCAGTACAAATTATCGACAAGAAAACAATTCTCTTATCTGATAAATTTTGTCTCTATAAGTTCGCAAAAGATTACAAAAAACACGCCATTTGGAGACGAAATTTGCGAAAGACAACCACTATTATTTACAAAATCTTGTTTTGCACTGCAATTTGATCTCTACTCCAACTAAGAACACATGGCGCTCTCAGAGTCTCAAAACTACAAAACAAGAACTATTTTATTGATATATTTTCTCTCTTTCTAAGCTCACAAAAGAATATTATTTTAAAAAACCTGCTGTGTGAAATTCGCCAACATGAGGCGATCGAAGGATCTTGGTATCAGTCAACACGTGAAAAAAACAAAGGAAAAATGCAGATCAAAATGTATCGAGGAAATGTCCTGGAGCTATACACTATGAAATTTTTTCAGGAAGAAAGCCTTGAAACAAATGTAATCAAAGAATGGTCTCTTTGTTGTTTCTGAGTGCCAGTGGGTGGCCACAAAGATGAGTATAAGAAGCAATCTGAGCATGCTGTGCTATATCCGCATCCTTTTTTACGATAAATCTCATCGCATTTCGAAAACATCCAACGTTTCAAACACATTTTGGGTTTCCAGATTTTACCAAAAATTTTTACGCATTGAGAGTTATGAAGAGTCATTGGAATTTTACAAAAAAGCTGAAAAACTTCAATTGGAAGACGAAAGAACAAGCTAATAGGAGACACAATCACTGAAAAAATAAGGAAATATGAGACACAAAGCGATTATTTGCGGGTAACGGATGATGCTAACTTTATCTTAATCGTAAAATTCTACTTGTCTGGTCTCTCATGAAACGTCGAAAACCAACGGACGAGTCAGAGGTCCAATGTGTTCGGATTATAAACCAACAGGTTTTTTTTTCAATCTGTTAGTTACTCTCAATCTGTTAATTGTTGTCAATCTGATCTATTGATGAATATTTAAAGAGCAACATCAAATTCAAACATTGTGTCATATTCTTATGCAGTAAAAGCTCATACTTTGAGGCTAAATTATTCCCAATTTCAATCGACTTCCCAAATTATTTTGTACACTATTAATCAATGTGATAGTGGCCTAGATTATTTTCTTCAGTCTTTGTCACATCAAGTTCAATTGTTTTAGTTCTCCATGATTTTTTCGGGCTTCTGGAAATTTGATTTCCAAAACATTTCAATAGTTTATGATAAAAACTTTGATCCTTATATTTTGCAACTCGTAATTCAATTGTACATTTTAATCCTTATGATCTTTAGATTTTCATTACTTTATGATAAAAACTATGACACATATGATTCGTAACTCCAGATTCAATTGTACGTTTATTCTTTCATTTAATTCTTCTGTTCTCGAATTCGCACACGCCTTGCCTACCAAATCAATAAATTGTTCTTCGTATGTTCTCCGGCTTCTTAAAGTTCCATTACTGATTTTCCTCATTTTCCTTACTTTATGATGAAAACTATGATGCTTGTTTTGCAACTCGTGATTCAGTTGTACATTTTACTTTCTATGCTATTTTTCTCAGTTCTCGTATTCGCATTGGGATTTTTTTCACACAATTCCAATACTGAATCCACTACTGTTTACGAAATTTGTGGTGTACAGCAATGCAATCTCTACTCTGAGAAAACGACATGGCAGAGCCAGCATTTCAGTACAAATTATCTACAAGAAAACAATTCTCTTATCTGATAAATTTTGTCTCTCTAAGTTCGCAAAAGATTACAAAAAGCACGCCATTTGGAGACGAAATTTGCGAAAGACAACCACTATTATTTACAAAATCTTGTTTTGCACTGCAATTTGATCTCTACTCCAACTAAGAACACATGGCGCTCTCAGAGTCTCAAAACTACAAAACAAGAACTATTTTATTGATATATTTTCTCTCTTTCTAAGCTCACAAAAGAATATTATTTTAAAAAACCTGCTGTGTGAAATTCGCCAACATGAGGCGATCGAAGGATCTTGGTATCAGTCAACACGTGAAAAAAACAAAGGAAAAATGCAGATCAAAATGTATCGAGGAAATGTCCTGGAGCTATACACTATGAAATTTTTTCAGGAAGAAAGCCTTGAAACAAATGTAATCAAAGAATGGTCTCTTTGTTGTTTCTGAGTGCCAGTGGGTGGCCACAAAAATGAGTATAAGAAGCAATCTGAGCATGCTGTGCTATATCCGCATCCTTTTTTACAATAAATCTCATCGCATTTCGAAAACATCCCACGTTTCATACACATTTTGGGTTTCCAGATTTTACCAAAAATTTTTACGCATTGAGAGTTATGAAGAGTCATTGGAATTTTACAAAAAAGCTGAAAAACTTCAATTGGAAGACGAAAGAACAAGCTAATAGGAGACACAATCACTGAAAAAATTTAGGAAATATGAGACACAAAGCGATTAATTGCGGTTAACGGACGATGATAACTTTATCTTAATCCTTAAACTCTACTTGTCTGGACTCGAATGAAACGTCGAACACCAAGTGAGGAGTCAGAGGTCCGATGTGTTCGAATTATGAACCAACAGTTTTTTTTTTAATTTGTTAGTTAAGCTCAATCTGTTAATTGTTCTCAATCTGATCTATTGATGAATATTAAAAGACCAACATCAAATTGAACCATTGTGCCATATTCTTATGCAGTAAAAACTCATATATTGAGGCTACATTATTGCCGTTTTCAATCCATTTCCAAAAACATTTGTTACGCTATTACTCACTGTGATAGTGCCCAAAAAATGGATTATTTTCTTCTATCTTTGTCACATCAATTTCAATTGTTTTTGTTTTCCGTGATATATTTTGGAAAGGGCTTCTGGAAATTTGATTACTGATTTTTATTACTTAATGATAAAAACTGTGACTTTTATGTTTTGCAAATCCTGATTCAGTTGTACATTTTATTTTCTAAACTATTTTTCTCAGTTCTATTATTCGCATTAGGTTTTTCTTCACACAATTCGGCTACTAAATATTATGTGTGAAATCTTCTTCTGCACCGTTATTCAATCTCTACTCTTAGAAAACAACATGGCACTGTCAGAAAATTGGTACGAATCATCTACAAGAAACCAACTCTCTTAAAAGTAATTTTTGTCTCTCTAAGTTTGCAAAAGATAACAAAAAACACGCCATTAGTAGACGAAGTTATGGCAAATATTAGAAAACAAAGAACGCAATGCAAATCGTGGCGGGCAATGTTTATTACAAACTTAAACTTAATTTTAATGGTTGAAGTTTACTTGTCTGGTTTGCAATGAAATATCGGACAAGGACAGATAAGGCAGTCATCCGATGTGTTCGAATGATAAACCAAAATGTTTATTCTCAACTTTAATGATCTATTGATAGCTATATACAAATAAATCGTAAGAAAATCCCTTATTTGCGGGTAGATGTAAGCTCATTTGATAGTTTTGTTTAGACGGTTGATGAAATAATTTGAGTGACAGTCACTGAGTGATTTCCTTGTTCACATTTCCAGTCGCCTCTATGAACTTGCTGAGGGATTGGCAGTAACCGTAAGTCACTAGATTAAGCTCTTCAATGTTCTGTGGTCTGTACTGGTCCCATAGACGGCAAAAGACGAAGTAATGTTTTGAGTTTTTCGTCACCGGGGCCGCACATACACAGTGGTGATGCACACTGACTCAATCTTCATTTGACGTCTGTGAAAAGAGGGGTGTTACCAAAAAAAATTTAGCATTTTCTGTTGGCTAAGTAAGGATTTCCAGGGCTCTGGTGGCTCTTGCTGTGGCAGTCTGTCATTGTATTTCTGAAAAATTCTCAGGACAGCAAAGGTATCAGTTGAGCACAATCCTCTCAGCCACAGTTCATTGATGAAAGCAGTGACTGTCTGATTACTATATACTAGAGCAGGATAGTTGATCGTGACTTTTTCAAATCTTCTCAGACAGCTTTCGAGGAGATGCCCTGTCGACTGCGCGTGATCAAGTTTGTTGTAGTAAACTTCAGCCACTATATCCGATTGATTCTGTTTTAATTTAGTCAGCAACATTGCGCTAATGCTCTGGAACAGAGTTTCTAGTCGGGGGACTCCGAGCAATACTTCATAGGCAGACAATGCCATTCTGTTGGAATTGTAGATTTTTCAATTGAGAATGTTCCTAAACTGGGGAAGCATAAATGAGTTGCGGTTGGATAACGGTTTTGCAAAAAAAACGTCTGAGTGTTAAGTGTGGACCCAATCGCCTCAAATATTTCCGCTGGATTGAGTTCCAAGTTTTCTGCCCTTTACTAAGAGCATTGTTGAGGTAATTTTTGAATGTCAATTTCCTGTCGGTGATTAATATTAGTGACTTAGTGAATTCTTTCGTTTTGCTTAATAGACTGTTAAGATAGATTGTAGATGGTATAGGTGGAGATTGATGTACAAATTTTCGAGCTCCTCTGCAGATTAGCTGGCGAATCCGCATGAACCAGTACCAATGTATCTTCTGCTTATTTGAACGGGTTGATCAAGAAACTGTAGATAAACAAGATCAATTGGATCAGCGAAAAAACGCTTCCATGAGGCACACTATTTTGAATTTCGAATTCATCAGCGCAAAAGGAGTCAATCTGAATGTAAGTTTTTCTGTTGCGTAAAAAAGTTTCTATGAGATTGCAAAGATTACCACTGAAAATTTAACCTTTCTGGAGCGGACCGCTGGTCCGAACACTATTAAACGGTTTTTCCATGTCAATATTTAATAGGGCACTAGAGTGGCTATTTTTCATCTTCTCCTTTTCAAGGTGTAGTCGATACAGCGAACTAACTGTGCCTCTGCGAGATCTAAAACCTTCCTTGTTTTCTAGAAGAAAACTGTAACTATCGACGTGTCGTTTTATTCTGTGCTAGATCATTCACTCTCAAACCTTTCCAATGTGGGAACCGATCGACAGAGACCAATAACTTGAGTGGACATCGTATGATTTTCGTCAGCTTTTTTAATGAATATCACTCTAGAGTTTTTTCAGGGCCAGATATTTTTCCTGCGGCCACATATTAAAGAGTCTTAGTATAATCGCTTTAAATCTGACACCGACATTCTGCAACATTTTAGGATGTATCTGATCATTGTCGAAACAAGAGGAGCGAGAGCAGCTTTTTAAAGCGCAGACAAGTTCGCACTCGGAGAAATCTTCGAAGAGGGGATCGTTGTCCCTAGTATCGAAGAAGTTTGATGAGACTACTGCTGCATTGACATGAGCTTCGTGAACTCAATTGAACGTTTCTTGTTGGAGTTGTCTAGCTTCTAAGAACGTTTTCCCGAAATCCCACGCAATTTGGTTGGATGAGCAGAGGTAATTTTCATAATTGTCTTTCATTGTACCAAACGTTCCCGTTTTGTGTTCAAAGAATCGGTTATATGCCTGCCAAGGATCTGCTTTTTTTGTGCCCGCGTTCCACGGGAGTATCCGATAACCACTTCGAAGAGTGTTTGCTAAGGAGCCTCTTGAATTACCCTCTTGCTGTATCGAGCTTAGCCCCGCTACTTGGGTTAGAGTGGTACTTGAACTCTTTCCTAAGGTATCGAAGGTTGTGACCGGCAATCGTGAGTTTGCCGCTCAAAAAGTGTTGCTGTGTTTGTTAGTAGTCTTGAGGGATATGAAATTATTGGTCGCTTTGCGGACAATTTTAACCAGTTTTAGCCACAGGGCGGTGGGATCATCCTCTTGTATGGTTTCTGGTTTCGATAATTTCACGCCATTTTTCCGAGTTGTCAATCCATGCTTTTCTCTAAAAGCGGAAGATTGGGGAAAGGCGGCTCCAAACGACTGTGGCGTTTTTATGTCCCCTGTTGGGACCCTCGTTGAGGAGCTCAACATCTTCATCGGTAGCCAGAGTGCAGGTTTCGTTGGTAATTTTTCCCGATCTCAGGCACAAGTCAATGACGCTGTTATCGTTGCAGGCATCAAAATGTGGGCTTACCTTTGTTGCAGTTTTTAACACTTGAGTCAAGGTTCCTGTCTAAGAAAACACCATGTGGTTTAGCTGTGGAATCATTCCAGTTAGTATGTCGGGCTTTCAAATCACCTAGGAAGAGAAGCCCTAGCAGCTTATGGGCCTCCACAAACTCTTGTGCTCTTGTGAGCTGAGACAGCCATATTTCTAACAGCGCTTCTGAGTTGGGGGAATATACGCAGTTGTGGTTTGCATTTTGACACTTTTTAACACGACGATGTTCCAAACACTTTTAAACTCAGGTAAAATCCGATTGTATGAGATATTCTCAAACAACAAAATAGCAATGCCTCTATCATCGTGGGAATATTCGGCAATGTAGTTATCAAAAGTATCTGTCTCAACAGAAGTCCTCGTTTTGTTGAGAAAACAAAGAGAGGGTTTCGTATCCTCCAGGTATTTGTTTCAGGTTGATTTGCAGTGATCACTCAGTCCGTTTATATTCAGTTGCAGAAATTTACAATCTTTACCACACGTCATTTCCGATATGGAGTCGATTCATCAGTTTTAGGATATGGTTTGGCAGGGTTGTACCTCGCAATGAGGATAAGTCTGATATACATTTCAGATACGGGGGTGTGAGTCGAAATAGCTTCGCGATTTCCGTTGAAGTAAGCACAATTAGCTTGACTTTTTCATCAAAGCTTTTGAAATTGTGGTTGCCCGAGCAATGCCCACATCGAGGTGTTGAATTGCAGTTTTTGCTTTCATGTCCAAAGCGTTGGCACTTAAAACATCGTATGATTTGTATCGAACGTTTTTGTCTGTAAAACAATCTTTCGATAAAGATGCCTATTATGATTGTCTTTTCCGCGTCGTTGAGATTTTTGGCAACTAACTTAATGGTTTCTAGATAAGTTCCGTCTTTTTTGATGAACATGGATGCTTTCAGGCCTTCAAAGTCATTCGCCGGGAGTTTTTGTCTTTTGGAGTTTTCAATTTCGGTTGGTACGCATTTGATGAGCAGGCTAAGGTTTGGCTTTACTCTTGCAAGAGGTGAATATTTCTTCCGCTTCCTCTTTCGTGAGGAATTCTAGATGTATGTTACCTCGAACCGTGTGAAACGCAAACACTAGTCGTTTGAGAGGGAAATGTTTAGCAAAGTCCTTTTTGATAGCTACACTGTTTTCGTAAGTGTTTGTTTTGGACACGATTAGGATTTTTGACAGGTCTCTTGTCACTGGTTTATCTACCAGTGCTGTTTTTTTTCGAGGCTTGAACAGGTACAGCAGCATCGACTTTCGATTTCTCAGCAAAAGTAGGCTTTGTATCAATTTTGGCTTGAAGGACTTGTATGGTGGCAGTCATGTCATTGATTTGGTTCTGTGTTTCCAGTAGTTTTGATTTTTTGCCGTTTTGTTGATCTACAGGAGCAACAAGTATTTTGATCAAAAGCTTGAATTGGTCTTACTGAATGAGATTCCATGGCTGGGACTCGCAGTTTTTGCATACCGATTTCATGGAGCCGTAATTTGCTGAAAGAGGTAGATCAGCAGCGTAAATTTTGGCACAAGAACAATGTAGCCAATCTTATTATCTATCACAACAGATAGCAAGGTTGCCGTTTCTGTCAAATTTTTCCTGAAATTTTTGAAATTTATTATTAGAAGTTGAAGTTAGATTGGTCCCCCTCATAATGAATTCTCGCACCCTCACCCGCACAGGCAACTCCGGAAGAGCTATATCCTTTTAAAGTCACCATTACGGAAAGAGGGAGAAAACTCATCTAGGCTTGTGAGAGCTGTTTCTTGAGGAGTCTAGTCTTCATGGACTTCTTGTTCTTCCTAGCGACACCTTGTTGGGTCTGCCTATTCTTGGGTCGGTTTTTCTGACTGAGACTTTGTGACTTGTGAATCTTCTGGGGATAATCGAGCTGAGTTTTTACCCGGTGCCGGGTGAGTGTTGGTGAGGGTCTCCACAAACTCACGGTTTCTCAGGGTCCGCTTGGTCAGTAGATGTTTTCTCACCTGAATCACTAAAATGTTTGTTGATTGAATTGTCATTAGAACATTCGGGGGCCAGCTTAAGTTGCAGGTAAACAATCGCAAGGTTGTTGTTCTTCAGGCGTATCAGGTCTTTAACGAGGGACTGTACGGGATAGGGGTTCCGTGATGGTTTCCTAGGATGGCGGGAGACAGAGTTTTGATAGTGCCAGATAGTTACTTCTACTTCTGCCTTGGAGAATTTAATTTATTGCTCTGCTATTTGGTTCGAGTGGCATTTAGGGTGGAAGCTAAGACAGAAAGATAATACAAGGAGCTAGCTCCTAGCAAAATAACCCTAAAGGAACGAACTCACCATACAACCCATAGGGCAAAATATGATAAAACAACCCTTATGGTAAAACAACCAAAGTAAAACAACTCAGTCAGACAACCTTTTGAGCAAAAACCTGTAAAACCGTAGGGAAACCGTTCAACACAAACAGACGGGTTCCACAATTTGATGGACTATCACCCAGAATTTTAGCCTGTTTCTGAACAAATATCTCCGAGAAATTGACCGTGAAATTGGGACAGAAGCAACAAAAGGACAAGACCACCGGACAAACGATCATGACTACGCTAAAAAACAGGGCATCGATATCCACATATTTGAGACATGCAGAAGATTTGGGTTTCATGTGGGACAGTCATGAAAAAGCAAAAGAAACTGTCCAAATATTCTCAAAACTCGTAGGGAACCACAACCTTCAAGTTAGCCAAGCCGAGACTGAATACATTATCTATCACAAAGACATTGATCTAAAAAAGGAACACAGGGAACAAAACTAAATGAATGTGCCGAATATCTAAGAACAAAACAAATCGCAACAATAGCCCTGCTCAAATATAGAAAAGTAGGGAGAAATCGATATATTAGCGTGACAGACAAGATGACCTTCTGTAACTTATATGTTCTCTGTAAGTATGGAATTTTTTCAAGACGAGAACTTGAAACAAACGTCATCAAAGAATGGTCGCTTTGTTGTTTCATCGAACTCAACCGTTTTGCCATATTCTCATGATGTATAAACTCAAACTCTGAGGCACAATTATTCCAAATTTCAATCGAATTCCCAAACCGGTTTTTAAAATATTATTCACTGTGATAAAAAGCTAAAACAAATCATTTTCCTTAGTCCCTGTCAGATAAAGTTTAATTATTTTAGTTCTCCCTATTTTATGTTCGGGCTTCCGAAAAAAAAAGATTTCAAAAAGTTTCATTACTTTTTATTAAAAAACTGAGATCATTAAGTTTCGCAACTCGTAATTCGTTTTCACATTTCAATCCTGAAAATAAAATACAGAAAAACATTACAAAATTTTACAAATAAAGACAATTTTAACAATCATTTCAGTTCGAGTTTTTTTCATAGTTCTACATTGAGCACAGTTCCATTTTGAACTACCAGGAACACATAAACAACTGCGGTTAAAAAAAATAGCTCAGATAATCCTTCGAAAGTTTCGTCCTATAATTAGAAAGTTTGGCTACATCAACACCAAAATACTGTCCAAGGATATTAGCCAAAGCCTTGGCTCGCAGCCAAAAGTCGTCTTCTTGCTTGTTCCTCTTAATTTTTATTCATTTGCACTTGTACTGTACTGATAACCTTCGTTTATCACTCTTTAATTTTTCTACATTTAATTTCCAGTCTAGCCCAAAATTTGTAGTTGACATTTGAAATAGAGTTTACATGTAACTCAACATAGAGCGCCACTTGAAGTAGCTTCAATTTCTGAAGTCTTTCTCTATATGCAAAGGAACAGTTTTTAAAAATTTTTTGAGGCTTTCTTTTGCACACTCTCAATTTTTTTCAGGCAGTTTTTCGATGCATCCCACAAAACTCATAGGGAACTACAACCTTCAAGTCAGCCAAGCCAAAACAAAATACACTATCTATCACAAAGACATGGATCTAAAAAAGGAAACAAGGAACAACACTAGATGAATGTGCAGAGTACTAAAGAACAAAACAAATCCCAACAATAGCCCTGCTCAAATATAGAAAAGTATGGGGACATCGATATTTTAGCGTGAATGACAAGATGGCCATCTCTAATATATATATGAGATCAATTTTACTTCACAATAGCTCGACATGGTTTGCAAAAAAGTCTGTTAACGGTAAAATTGATTCTTTCTATAGGAAACATCTCAGAAGACGTCTAGATCTACGATATCCTGAGATAATAAAGAACTTAAAACTGTACAGTCTAACCAAACAAACACCAATTTCACAGACAATTGCATGAAATCAAAAAGCCCACCTAGGACACATATTGAGACGACAGACTCCAACAAGAGATTCTCTTGAATGTATTGTAACCCCACCACCCGTGAATAGACCATAAAAATCCCAAAAATCGTAAAGACGTACAACAAGGATCCCAGAACAAAGCAATCCAGGAACTGGAATCCAATTGCGTTAGCAAGACGATTTCAAAAACCAGAGGTTGCTTTGAACAGAGATGAACTGATTCACCTGCCAAAACCACTATCATTTACAAAATCTAGTTTTGCACTGGAATTTGATCTTTACTCTTACTAAGAACACATGGCACTTTCAGCATCTCAAAACTACAAAAATGAAACTCTTTTTTATTAATATCTTTTGTCTCTATAGGCTCACAAAAGAGATAACTTTTTAGAAAATCTTGTGCTGTGTGAAATTTGCCAACATATTTTCCACGATGAAGCGATTGAAGACTCTTCTTATCCGTCAACACGTTGGAGAAACACAAGAAAAAAGCAGATAAAAATGTATCGTAAAAGAAATGTGTGGGAGCAATGCACTATGGAATTTTTTCAAGACGAAAACTCTGAGGCACAATTATTCCAAATTTCAATCGAATTCCCAAAACGGTTTTTCAAATATCATTCACTGTGATAATAAGCTAAAACAAATCATTTTCGTTAGTCCAATTCAAATAAAATTTAACTATTTTAGTTCTCCCTGATTTATGTTCGGGCTTCCGAAAAACAGATTTCCAAAAAGTTTCATTACTTATTATTGAAAAACTGAGATTGTTACGTTTTGCAACTCGTAATTCTTTTTTGCATATTTTAATCCTTTAAATAGAAATTATAAAAATATTACAAAGTTTCCAAATCAAGAAAAACTTAACAATTACTTCAGTTCGAGTTTTTTTTGATAGTTCTACAATGAGCACAGTTCCATTTTGACCTACCAGGAACACATATCCAACTGCGGTTGAAATAGCCCAGATAATCCTTCGAAAATTTTGTCCTATAATTAGGAAATTTGGCAATATCAACACCAAAATACTGTCCAAAGAGATTAGCCAAAGCCGTGGCTCGCAGCCAAAAATCGTCTTGTTGCTTGTTCGTCTTAATTTTTATTCATTTGCACTGGTATTGTACTGATAACCTTCGTTTATCACTCTTTTTTTCTACTTTTAATTTCCAGTCTAGCCAAAATTTGTTGTTGACATATGAAATAACGTTTATTTGAATGTGTAACTCATGATAGAGCGCCACATGAAGTAGCTTCGATTTCTGAAGTCTTTCTTTATAGGCAAAGCAAGATTTTTTAAAAATTTTTGAGGCTTTCTTTTGTACACTCTCAATATTTTTCAAGCAGTTTTTCGATGCATCCCAAAATTATTCCAAACTTCAATCGAACTCCCAAAACGGTTTTTAAGTATTATTCACTGAGATAATAAGCTAAAACAAATCATTTTCCTTAGTCCTTGTCAAATAAAGTTCAATTATTTCAGTTCTCCCTGATTTATGTTCGGGCTTCCGAAAAAAAGATTTCCAACAATTTTCATTACTTTATAATGAAAAACTGAGATCATCATGTTTCGCAACTCGTAATTCATTTTCACATTTTTATCCTTAAAATAAAAATTATAAAAATATTACAAAAAATTTCCAAATCAAGACAAATTTAACAATCACTTCAGTTCGAGTTTTTTTGATAGTTCTACAAAGAGCACACTTTCATTTTGAACTAACACGACCAAATATTCAACTGCTGTTGAAATAGCTCAGATAATCCTTCGAAAGTTTCGTCTTGTAATTAGATATTGTACTGTACTTACTGATAATCTTCGTTTATCACTCTTTTTTTCTACATTTAATTTCCAGTCTAGCCAAAATTTGTTGTTGACATATGAAATAACGTTTATTTGAATGTGTAACTCATGATAGAGCGCCACATGAAGTAGCTTCGATTTCTGAAGTCTTTCTTTATAGGCAAAGCAAGATTTTTTAAAAATTTTTGAGGCTTTCTTTTGTACACTCTCAATATTTTTCAAGCAGTTTTTCGATGCATCCCAAAATTATTCCAAACTTCAATCGAATTCCCAAAACGGTTTTTAAGTATTATTCATTGGGATAATAAGCTAAAGCAAATCATTTTCCTTAGTCCTTGTCAAATAAAGTTCAATTATTTCAGTTCTCCCTGATTTATGTTCGGGCTTCCGAAAAAAAGATTTCCAACAATTTTCGTTACTTTATAAAGAAAAAAACTGAGATCATCATGTTTCGCAACTCGTAAATCATTTTCACATTTTTATCCTTAAAATAAAATTTATAAAAATATTACAAAACATTTCCAAATCAAGACAAATTTAACAATCACTTCAGTTCGAGTTTTTTTGATAGTTCTACAAAGAGCACAGTTTCATTTTGAACTACCACGACCAAATATCCAACTGCTGTTGAAATAGCCCAGATAATCCTTCGAAAGTTTTGTCTTGTAGTTAGATATTGTACTGTACTTACAGATAACCTTCGTTTATCATTCTTTAATTTTTCTACTTTTAACTTCCAGTCTAGCCAAAATTTGTTGTTGACATTTGAAATGAAGTCTATTTGAATGTGTAACTCATGATAGAGCGCCATATGAATTAGCTTTTATTTCTGAAGTCTTTCATTATAGGCAAAGGAAGAGTTTTTAAAAATTTTCGGGGCTTGCTTTTGTACACTCTCAATATTTCACAGGCAGTTTTTCGATGCATCCCACAACTTTCTTATCTCCAATTTTGCAGATTGTCAGAACCTCTGCTGTTTTTCAAACATCTGAAAACACAGGTTTGTTTGCAATAGTGTTAAAAACCAGTTTCAGCGACATGCAAAGAACATCCACCATTTGCTTTGTAAACAATTTGCCTAATCCATCCGCACACTTAGCTTTCGTGGTGTCTAATTACCCAAGTACGCCTTTGATATAATGCTCAGAAAACTGAATTTCTTGCAGTCGTTGCAAGTTCCGTTCACTAATATTTCTCTTATAAGCAGTCTTAGATAAAAAAAAACAGACTAGAAGTAGGTATTGAACAGTCGTGCTTTCTCCGAGTCATCGGAAGTCTTTGTATTCTCAAAATACGTTTGAGAAGGTAACCTGATTTGTTTTTCACTGATCTCAGATATTTTTGTACTTTGGAGAGGATGCTGCTGCAAAATATATTTTTTTCAATGCTGATTTTCAGGTCTTCTATAAGTTGTTTGAGCTTTCCTTTCAGTTTTGGTTAATGGGAGGTCCACTTTTAAAGAGTGGTTTTTACTTGAATCAAGTTAGAATTTTACTTTGACACCCGTGGAGCCAATTTCATGCAATGTTTTGTTTTCCTTGGGATGGCTGAGCTCATTGGTTTAAAAGCAACCATTCATTAACCTCCTAAGTTCCAGTAGAACATTGACATCAACAAAGCATCACCGCTAAAATAGATATTCGATAACTCTTCCTTCTAACGCCTTCCCATCTCCTTTGTCAAGAAAAAAACCAGGAAAATTGAGCTTTGATCTTTTTACACAATCTCTTTAGTAGTTCGACTGTAAAACTGATATTATAAGTATGATTGAGTTTGGCAGATGGTCTGTCTTGAACGCCTGTTTCAATTTGTGATCTGACGTCAATTTATTAATTTAATTAGGACAGTTAGTCAACACAACATTGAGTTGCCTTGAGCCTTCGTTTATCAGTTGAATGATGTTTTTCTGCAGTAGAAAAACCAGAAACTGTTTTTTATCTGGTGCAGTAGAATGGCATTGTCTTTTTGTACTTTTAATTTTGATTTCGCCCACTATGAACACTGCATTACAATCCGCCAAGAAAATTGCCTAAAGAAAAAATTTAATCGATCAGGATTATGTTGATAAAAACTTGGTTTTGTAGAGCTAAAAAGAAAACGCAAAGCAAAGTTTTCGCAACCGCTGTGTACTTTCAGGACAATAGCATCTTCAATTAAAATCTCCAGCACCAGTTTTTCATTACTGATTACAGGTTTGACTGCAATCAAAACACCACCATGCTAAATGGCTGAGCTGCTTTTAGTGACCCTCGTTTGGCGGTGAATGATGTACTCGTCAAGGAACAAATGCGAGTCGGGAATATCTTTTGTCAACCAAGTCTCAGTCAAACAGACTATGTCATTTTGACGGATTATCTGCAGCGCCTTTCAAAATATCAGCCTTCGTTTGATGTCTAGAATAATTCTACACATTTTAGGGCAGAATGCGTTTTGTCATAAATGCGTTTAGTCTTTGTCAATTGGAGTCCTCTGTTGACGGGGTCTTCACTTCCATCCAACTATCATCTTTTTTTTTCTGGTATAGTTCGAAATCTTTTATTTGAAGGTTTCTTTCATTAGTTTCCTCATCAACCAGTTTCTTGCGGCGTTTCAAAGGCTCAAGCTCAAGCTTAGCTTCAGATGGTGTCACTTCACGGCTTACGAACACTTGCCACTCAAAATTTCTCAATTTGGCAATGGAAGACGGAATGAGTCGTTTTTACCAGACATTCGACACTTTTCTCTATAATAGTTCGACATTTTTTGCTTATGAACGTTCCAATAATTTGCGAGCAAACAACTTCTGATTTGACTTACACATAATTGAGAACCCGCAAAATGTCTTGCGTGGAGTGCTGATAACATTTTTTTGAGTTTTTTTTTTCAAACACGGGAACACCTCGCATTCTATTTTTTGAAGGAAGTGGTTCCACTTTCGGAGGATCCTACGACAGCGGTCTTCTGTCTCTTAACTTAACATTTTGTTTAACCTCATTTACCGCTTGTTTGATTTCAGAACTTCTTTCCATTTCCAGTTATTTGATACTGTGTCTTTCTTCTGTTTTCAGTTCTTTGAGCTGATTTCTACACTCCGCAAGCTTAACAACCTTTTCAGCTTGAACTCATTTGCTAGAGAGTAGAATTGCGTTATTGTCTATTTCTCTTCCACGATCAATTGCGAAAACCGATAAAAACGTACAATTTGTAGTCAATTGCTACACAAGTGAAACAACTGAAGATAGCGTAACTTGAGTTGACCGCTTTCTTGCAAGTGAAACATCCCTAAGAGTCACTTGTCGATTGAAGTTTTGATATGGTTGTAATAGTTATATGTTTATATTTAGCTACTTAAGATAACCCAGCGTTGCACCAAACAAGGCAATTAAGTCTAACGAAAGTCTTCTTTAGATTATCAGAAATAACTGTGAATAAACTTTTATTGTTGCAATTGCTGATTGGATATTTTCTTGGAGGTGCGTTCTTTCGATGAACTTCCTCCTTGCCGACAACATTGACATTGATTTTTCTCTTTTTTTGCTTTTCCTTGACAACTGCCGGTGTTTTTGATTGTTTTAGTCTTTTGGAGTTTGAGTTGTTTGAGATTTATAGTTAAAAATCTAGTTTCCCCCTGGGGAGAACTTTCGCAAATCGCTTACAGTTTCAGCACTTTTTTGCTTACAATCTGAAATAAGAGCGTTCACGTGAAAACCCAACTCTTCTTTTCTTTAGCTGCTTGACGAAAATCAAGGCACTGCATCTTCTAGCGTAAACCACCGCAGATATTTGGTCAACGAATACGTTCAAGAGTATTTTCAATTCGTTAATGTGACAAGGACTATTTCTGTTGGACTTATGACTGTTTATAGAGCTGTTCTTTAGATTTTTTAGGTTTTGCTTACTTCACGGTATAAACTATGGACCACACGGTTCGCAAGTTGCTTTTCAATGGTCCATTTGAATCTTTAAAATAATTCTTGTGCTCGAATTCGCACGAACTTTGCCTAACAAAGCCATTTTGATTTCAGAAATCTTAAGCATTTAATCAGTTTTTTATTTGCTTGCTTCTGAAAGTTTGTTTGACAATTTTCAATTCTTTATGATAATAACTCTGACGCTTATGTTTTGCAGCTCAATATTCAGTTGTACGTTTTATTTTTTAAGCTATTTTTTTAGTTCTAGTATTCGCATTAAGATTTTTTTTGCACAAATCCGCTCAAGAACATTGTTTGTGAAATCTTGGAGTGCACCGATATGTCACACTCAGTACCTCGGATGTTAATAAGAACAAAAGATCTGATGAAAGAACATTTTTCTCGAAAATCTTTTATAACTCCCTTGTGGCGTGCATTTCCTCAAAATGAATTTCTATGATGACAGAAATGAAGGTTTTTCATCAGTCAACGCGTAAAAAAGAATCAACAGGAAAAATTCAGACTGAAATGTATCGGCTACATATTTTTCCATTAGTGTAAGACCAGGAAATTTTCTGCGAAGGAATTTCAAAGCAAGTGTCACAAAACAACGACTTCTTGGTTGTAGAACCAATATAATTGTCAAATTAAAGTAATTTCTGATATACAAAACAAACGTTTTTGAACTTAACGGATATCGTAACGTTGAAACTATTTCACAAATTGTTAAAGAATAAAATGAATATGTTTTTACACTGGTCTGATATCATAATTTAGAAAATTTAAGGAACAATCTTGAAAACTAAATTGAAAATTTTCCTTTTATACAATGTTTAGACCAATTGCAAATTACACCAAATATCAATTTCTTCAAAAAAAATCCCCATTTCAGATTTTCCGTTTGGTTTTTGGATATTTTTTTTGTATTTCCATGTCAATTCAGAATTATTCCGAACCCTATGTATCTTTTTTTGTGGGGTTTTCCAAGTCTTGTTTTATCATGCACAATAAATTTCGGTATTGTTTTTATATTCCAAGTCATAATTATTGATATTTTAGCTTAAACTCCCGCCTCTATCTTCAACACGTGTGTATTGAAACGGTTTCATCTTGCTGATGTATATAGCTTCAATGGTCATTAGTTTCCCTACTCTGCGGCAGACATCCACAACTTTCCATTCAATGTCATTCGTGGAGCCACCGCACTCAACAAGATGTTGACCCACCTGTGAAACCTTCCTTTGATGTTCTGATACCCTAGTGGTAGTATGCAGGCTTGTCTAACAAACAAAGATGGAACCGCATCCTCTATATTTTATATCCTATACCACTTGGGATTTTAGGTTTCTATTGAAAGATGTTCTTAGCGTTGGGAGGCATTAATTTAATTTTCGCGTTATGAATACACTTTTCGAGTCACAAAATATCTTCAATATGCCAGCAAATTTTTGTGAAAGTTTGCCTCTCTATTATAGAAAAATTGTTGGTATATCTAGACATCAATTCTGGCATTTTTGTTCAAATTTTGGTGTTGTTTTCAAATGATCTTAACTGCTAATCACTATTTTTTCTAAGGTCTGGTTCAATATTTTTTAAGAGCATTCATCTGGCTAGTGTTTGTGGTCCAGCAATTCTTGTTCCCCTCTGGCGCATGATTGAAGACCAACCAGTTAGATGTTGCGTTAAAAACCCTGTGAACCGTCCCGTCAATTGTCTTTTTCTTGTGCTTAAGTGGTGCACAGCTGCAACAATTCAGTGTTATTCCTCTGTCAGTTGAGTTTTCATACCAATGACAGGTAATTTAAATTTTTGTTGCTATCATTTATGTTGCTATCACGAAACGCCTGTTTCTAAGGTAATTTCCTGCATTTTTGGTTTAATGACTTTTCGAATTTTAAGTATTCGTCTGGGTCACCACGAAGTGAGCAGATAATGTCATTCACATACTTGTTGAAAATTTTTTTCCTCTCAACCTGCGCTTGTCTCCTGGTTGCTGCATTACGTACAAATCCAAACAATTTTTTGGCATTTCGTTAAAAACAGTTTTTGCATGACACACATCTACTCCTTTTCCTCGTAAATTTACTCTTCGGTTGCAGTTTCAAAAAATCGGGTTTTGATCAGATTTAGGGATATTTCCACTGAGCTCTGGTTTCCTCGGTGATGTCTCAATCCATTTCATCTACTCGTTTGCTAGTTTTACAGCCAGTGATGCATCCATGGCTAGACCTTCTGATTGTACATACCAGATCGCGTTACAATTAAAATAAATGTTTGTACTTCTAGTCTTAATAGACTTTTCATTGCGGACCTCGGGATCTCCTGAGCTAGGTTGCTTGAGTAGAGTTCTCTTCGAGCAATTTCTATAGCCTCTCCAACCGGCATATTGGCGGACAGACGTTTCTCGTCAAGGATACTAGTTGCCCCTTATCGTCAAGAGACAGTAACTCTGAAGTTTTTCTAGCATCTTTCGTGTTTGGTTTTAATGTTTACGCCAAGTAATTGTGGAAAAGATTGAGATTGTGCCACAAATCAGTTCAAGTTTTCCTGACTGCTAACAAGTATCGAAAGAACAGGTCAAAGAGATGTATCGTTTTTGTTCATCATTGCTAGTCCATAAAGCCTCGCTGGTTGTGAACCAGTTGATCTGAGTTCTTGAACCTAATTTCTGTAGGAGGAGAATCCTGGAACCAATGTCACTTTCCCTAAAAATTTTTTTTTTGATCGAAAATGGGAGATTTGAATAAACGACTAGATAAAAATCTTATTTGTGGAAAACTGTCAAATAGAAATCACCTTTTTGGAAAAGAACGTAGTCTTGTTTTTGATTTAAGAACGATTCTGCACGATTCTGAAAAAAGGACCAAAATTCAAATTAAGACGACAATTAGTAGAAGCGAAGAAGAAATAGAAAAGAACCAAGAAAGAATAATTGTTAATTTAAAAAAATTTTCAACGGATGATGAATCGCTTGAAATGAAAAGAGTCGACTGTCTCTTGAAATATTTATTCTTGAAGACGCAGCGACAAACAAAAAACAAAAAAAGTCAGGAAAAAATTTTTCGACAGAATTGGAATAGAGGTGGTATTAAAGTCGTACGTAAACAACTCCGTCGAAGCATTGAGGGTACTCCTTTCATCACAAACACTTCTGGAATTTTTAAATCAGAAGCAATGAAAACATTCATGGTGAGAGGGTAATAGGACAATACTGTGGAGATACCAGTTCAATAATTTGTAACTCAGCATCACATAAAAAGGTAATTACAGAACTGAGAATATTTAAACATCAATAGCCAAAAGCTATCCAAACTGAGTAACCAGAGAAAAAAAATCAAGAAATTTCTTATTCCGATCAATGTGGGAAAGAAATTGTATACCGATACAAAAAAGGTAGGAGACAACCCAGTTACCTACAAGACTGAGTAGAAATGGAACTCAAACATTTGATGCTAATCGATCTCCTAATAAATCATCATCATGCTTGTATGAATTATTTTACTCCCCCATTGTATAGTAAATCAAAAGAGATAAATCCATAACACTTGCACTGTATTCAAAGATAATGAAAAAATTAAATGCCAAATATATCAGTAACACTGGATAACGCGACCCAAGATATATATATATATATATATATATATATATATATATATATATATATATATAAACACCAAAAGGAAACAGGGTTAAGTTCCAATGATCTTAAATTTTCTTACAGTCAACTACCGTTGCATACAGACACAAGTAAACACTGAAACTTTAACACAGTCGGAGTCAAAACCACAGTTTTACGAGTTTGTATGGACCAACAGATATGGCAGAAGGTTTACGGAAAGCAATAGATATGGCTTCTAACAAACAGTCATTAATTTCATGGCGACTCTTTATTATCATCCTCCGGTTCCAAACAGGAACACATGGAATAAGTTTTCAATTGCTTAAACAAATTGGACAAAGAAAACTTTGCATAATTTAGAAAATTGCAATTACAGAATTGTTGGGCCAGAAAATTTTGAAATCAGGAGTGATCTCATTGGAAACAAAAACTGAACAAATAGAAAATTATGAGCACCAAAAAATGGAAAACAACTAAAATTTTTCTTAGGGACAACGAATCGTATTGCACGTTTTATACCAAAAAATGCAACTCTTTGCACACCATATATATAGATCTTCTCAAGGAAAATGAAACGTTAAACTTGTCAAAAAATCTTGAACTCTCACTTACAACACTGAAAAACAATGTAACACTCACCACCGAAAATACACATTACAACAATGAAGTGAAAGCAAGACCAAATGTGACGCATCTAAGAAAGTCCTCGGGGCAAAAATGGGAAAATGTCATGATGGCATTCAGAAAACAACGGCTCACGCATCTATATTCTTGAATATATGTGAACAAAAGTATAAAATTTGTCAAACGATTTTCATTGATGTATGTCTGATAGTCAATGAATCGAGTCCAATTTCAACAAAACTATGTCAAGCGTACACCAAAGTTGTTCACGCTGTATAGCCGGGACAATTGAGGCTGTTAGATAAATAAGGCAAGACCTTATGGCCAAAGAAAAACAGGCAGTTGATTGAAAAAGTTGAATCATCTCAACCCCGTTCAGCGATAGGTAAGAATTTACAACCATTAGGCACAAAAAACATGCAGTTGAACCTATAAAGATTCGGTACAATTTTACTACGCTGGACAATCTCTAGATAAACGAAATGAAGCGATGTATATCGTGATAGTAATTCATAGATACTCTAAATGCATCTGAGCTGAAGTAACGAATAAAGCAAAAGTAATCAATGCAACAAAACCTAAAAAACTATATTAATATTCATTCGATTCCAAGTACAATTAGGTAGTGGGGAATAGGTTCTATCCAACCAACCACTCAACACTAACGTGTATTCGTGCTTCATTGGATAGCACCTTTTTCCCTTTACTTCATATACAGATTCAACCAATCAACTTTAACGTGTATTCGTGCTTGTTTGAATGTTTATATCCAGTATATTTCGCTTTATTTTCCCTCATCTATCATTTCCTGTCTCACTTAGTGCAATTTACTAGTACAGAGTTAAGCTGGTAATTATCAATTATCAGACGGATAGTTCGGGTTCTATCCTCACTGACTCCAGTGAACATATCCCAGTACTATAGTAACTAGATTGATCTTGTAAAAAGCACGTAAACCAACTTGCAAAAAATATTAAACATAAAAGGAAAACTTGAACAAAAATTGAAAAAAATATTAAATCATAAAATTTTTCATATAATCCCCTAATCAATATTTAATCAATCTAAAACTAAAACTTTCTGTCTCACTTGGTGTAGTGGTTAAATCATCGAGTCTAGTTAAACTGCTTTAGCAATGCTTTAGCAAACGGAAGGTTTGGGGTTCCTTCCTTACTTGCAAAACATAGAAAATTGCAATTACAGAATTGTTGGGCCAGAAAATTTTGAAATCAGGAGTGATCTCAATGGAAACAAAAACTGAAGCAATAGAAAATTATGAGCACCAAAAAATGGAAATCAACTAAAATTTTTCTTAGGGACAACGAATCGTATTGCACGTTTTATACCAAAAAATGCAAGTCTTTACACAATATATAGATCTTCTCAAGGAAAATGAAAAGTTTAACTTGTCGAAAAATCTTGAACTCGCACTTACAACACCGAAAAACAATGTAAAACTCATCACCGAAAATACACATTACAACAATGAAGTGAAAGCAAGACCAAATGTGACGCATCTAAGGAAATCCAGGGGGCAAAAATGGGAAAAAGTCATGATGGCATTTAGAAAACAACGGCTCACGCATCTATAGTCTTGAATATATGTGAACAAAAGTATAAAATTTGTCAAACGATTTTCATTGATGTATGTCTGACAGTCAATGAATCTAGTCCAATTCCAACAAAACTATGCCAAGCGTACACCAAAGTTGTTCACGCTGTATAGCAGGGACAATTGAGGCTGTTATATAAATAAGGGAAGACCTGATGGCCAAAGAAAAACAGACATTTGATTGAAAAAGTTGAATCCTCTCAACCCTGTTCAGCGATAGGTAAGAATTTACAACCATTAGGCCCAAAAACATGCAGTTGAACCTATAACGATTGGGTACAATTTTACTACGCTGAACCATCTCTAGATAAACGAAATGAAGCGATGTATATCGTGATAGCAATTCATAGATACTCTAAATGCATCTGAGCTGAAGTAACGAATAAAGCAAAACTAATCAATGCAACAAAACCCAAAAATTATATTAATATCCCTTCGATTCCAAGTACAATTAGATAGTGGGAAAACGGTTCTATCCAACCAACCACTCAACACTAAAGTGTATTCGTCTTTGATTGGATAGCACCTTTTTCCCACTACTTCATGTACAGATTCAACCAACCACTCAACTTTAACGTGTATTCGTGCTTAATTGAATGTTGATATCCAGTATATTTCGCTTTATTTTCCCTCATCTATCATTTCCTGTCTCACTTAGTGCAATTTACTAGTACAGAGTTAAGTTGGTAATTATCCATTATCAGACGGATAGTTCGGGTTCTATCGTCACTAACTCCAGTGAATGTATCCCAGTACTAGTGTAACTAGCGAGACCGTGTAAAAAGCACGTAAACCAACTTGCAAACAAAACTTGATTATAAAAAAAACTTGAACAAAAATATAAAAAAGTATTAAATCATAAAAATTTTCATTTATCCATTATCAGACGGAAAGTTCGGTTTCTATCCTCACTGACTCCAGTGGACGTATCCCATTGCTAGTGTAACTAGATTGATTTTGTAAAAAGCACGTAAACCAACTTGCAAAAAAAACTTAAAAAGAAACTTGAACAAAAATTGAAAAAAATATTAAATCATAAAAATTTTCATATATTCTCCTAATCTATATTTAATCAAAATAAAACTAAAACTTTTCGTCTCACTTGGTGTAGTGGTTAAATCATCGAGTCTAGTTAAGTCGCTTTAGCAATGCTTTAGCAAACGGAAGGTTTGGGGTTCCTTCCTCACTGACTCCCGATTTGATGAATTACTATAAAACTAAATGAGATAAAAAAATAAATTCAGAGTTTTAAAAAGGAAGATCCCTGCTGTGAGACTGTACATAGGACACACTGTGATGGGTATACAGTAAAAAAAAGAACACGGAGATCGGTGGAAACACAGTGATTAGTGTTTTTTTCAGTGTAACCAGTGAGACCAAGTAACCAATTCGTGGATAATCTGCACAAAACCGGCCTAACTCTAAAACTTTATATTTAATTTTTTGGCATATTCCTTGAAGTTTTCTTTGGTATATTTATATCCATATCTATGCAAATAAATACATAATCTGCCTCTCCCATTTATAAACCTAAAGAAGGAAATATGCTTAATAACTTTACACATATTACACGCTAGATATTGATCTGGATTAACCTAATAGTCACTCAAATGTTTAATATAATTTTTAAGTTTAACTATATCCTTGCATATATAACAACAATATTCTAAATCTTTGCAATCAATACAACACTCTTTCCAAGGCTTATTTTTACACTTAACACACTTCTTTTTTCATTTCCGAAAACTTTCTAATTTTCCCTAATAAAAAACACCATGTCTCACTCAACTAACAGCAATGTGAACTTCTGCGACGCCTGTAAATTATCCTTTGAAACAATGAAGAGTTTATACAGGCATCAAACATACGATTCTAAACATAAAGAATTGTAAGAAAAATTTTTTTGTTCTGATGAAGATGGAGATAAAATTGAAGAGACAAAGTATGATTCGGATGTAGACTTTATCTATGCCAAAACAAAAGATAACACTAAACATATTATTAAAACTAAACACATCACGAAACCTAAAACTAAAACCAAAGATATTATCTACACCAGAATTAAGTTTGAATGTAAAAAATGTCATGCAAAATTTAAAAATAAAGTAGCCCTAACTACTCACTCTTATAGTCATAATCGCAAGTATCTAGAAAACACAGAGTACTTTGATATAATAAATATAATCTGCACAAAACCAGCTTAACTCTAAATTTTATATTAAATCTTATGGCATATTCCTTGAATTATTCTTTGGTATATTTATATCTATATCTATGCAGATAAATACATAATCTGCATCTCCCATTTCTAAACCTAAAGAAAGAAATATGCATATAAATTTTACACATGTTACACTCTAGATATTGATCTGGATTAACATAATGTTCTCCTAAATGTTTAATATAATCTTTTACTTTAACTATGTCATTTCATATATAATAACAATAATCTAATTCTTTACAATCACTACAACACTCCTTCCATGGCTTATTTTTAAACTTACCATACTTCATTTTTCATTTTGGAAATAATATTTTTTTCCAAACATTTCTCTAATAAAATACACCATGTCTCACTCAACAAACAGCAATGTAAACTTCTGTGATATCTGCAATTTATCTTTCAATTCGATGAAGGATTTAATCAAACATACTTTATCGGGCAGTCACCAGAAAAAAACCAAGAATATGATTACGGATCTTGATGAAGCGGAGACGGCTTCACCTCGACAACCACAACTCAAGCCTAAAAGTACCCCACAAAGTACAAATTGGCGAAGCAAGGCCTGCCTTTCGCAAACGTATAGGGGCTTCGCACTTGGTTCCCCAACCTATACCTATACCTGAAAACATGGAGAGAGTGTATGACCCTGAAGCAGATAACTACATTCTCGCTCCTAGAGTGGTTTTACCAGAAATAAAAAGGGCTTCACCCCAGCCCCCCAAATTAAAACGGGGTCTAAAATTGAACTTGAAATTAGGCCTAAACCCCAAACTGTAGTCCCATGTTGGGTCTGTGGCTAAACTTTTAAAAATGATATAGATCTACGCACCCACATGAAGAGACACTGGAGGGAAAACGTGGCCCAGGACAAAAATTTTAATATTAAATCAAGCTTCAGTCAAAGAGAGTTATATATTACTCAATCTGATGACAGTTTTATCAAAGATAATAATGAGCCAATAGATTACAGAAACAATAAATTTAACTGCTTACGATTATGTAATACAGCGGCATTATTCCCTGCAGCTGATTATGCAACTAGAGAAAGTAAATTTATTAATAACCTAGTTGATGAGAATAACCTAGTTGAGGTACTGAGAATATTTAAAACTCAATAGCCAAAAGGTATTCAAACAGAGTATCCAGAGAAAAAAATCAAGAAAACACTTAGTCCGATCAATGTGGGAAAAAATTGTATACAGGTACAAAAAAGGTAGGAGAAAACCCGTTACCTACAAGACTGAGTAGAAATGGAACTCAAACATTTGATGCTAATTGATCTCCTAAAAAACCATCATCATGCTTGTATGAATTATTTTACTCCCCCATTGTATAGTAAATCAAAAGAGATAAATACATAACATTTGCACTGGTTTCAAAGATAATGAAAAAATTAAACGCCAAATATATCAGTAAAACTGGATAACGCGACCCAAGACATATATATATATATATATATATATATATATATATATATATATATATATATATACCAAAATAGAACAGACGGAAACAAGGTTTAGTTCCCACGATCTTAAATTTTCTTACAGTCAACTACAGTTGCATACAGAAACAAGTAAACACTGTAACTTGAACACAGTCGGAGTCACAAACACAGGAACATACAGTTTTACGGGTTTGTAGATTTACGGAAATCAATAGATATGATTTCTAGCAAACAGCCATTAATTTCATGGCGACTCTATATTATCATCCTCCGGTTCCAAACAGGAACACATGGTATAAGTTTTCATTTGCTTAAACAAATTGGACAAAGAAAAACTTGCCAAACATAGAAAATTGCAATTACCGAATTGTTGGTCCGGAAAAATTTTGAAATCAGGAGTGATCTCATTGGAAACAAAAACTGTGCCAATAGAAAATTATGAGCACCAAAAAATGGAAAGCAACTAAAATTTTTCTTAGGGACAACGAATCGTATTGCACGTTTTATACCAAAAAATTCAACTCTTTGCACACCATATATAGATCTTCTCAAGGAAAATGAAAAGTTCAACTTGTCAAAAAATCTTGAACTCTCACTTACAACACTGAAAAACAATGTAACACTCACCGAAAATACACATTACAACAATGAAGTGAAAGCAAGACCAAATGTGACGCATCTAAGAAAGTCCTGGGGGCAAAAATGGGAAAATGTCATGATGGCATTTAGAAAACAACGGATCACGCATCTATAGTCTTGAATATATGTGAACAAAAGTATAAAATTTGTCAAACGATTTTCATTGATGTATGTCTGATAGTCAATGAATCGGGTCCAATTCCAACAAAACTATGTCAAGCGTACACCAAAGTTGTTCACGCTGTATAGCCGGGACAATTGAGGCTGTTAGATAAATAAGGGAAGACCTTATGGCCAAAAAAAACAGGCAGTTGATTGAAAAAGTTGGCCCTGTTCAGCGATAGGTAAGAAATTACAACCATTAGGCACCAAAAAGCATGCAGTTGAACATATAACGATTAGGTACAATTTTTCTACGCTGGACAAACTCTAGATATACGAAATGAAGCGATGTATATCGTGATAGCAATTCATAGATACTCTAAATGCATCTGAGCTGAAGTAACGAAAAAAGCAAAATAAATCAATGCAACCAAACCCCAAAAAAACTTTGTTAATTTTCATTCGATTCCAAGTACAATTAGGTAGTGGGAAAAAAGTTCTATCCAACCAACCACTCAACACTAACGTGTATTCGTGCTTGATTGGATAGAACCTTTTTGACCACTTCTTCATATACAGATTCAACGAACCACTCAAATTTAGCGTGTATTCGTGCTTTGTTGAATGTTTATATCCAATATATTTCGCTTTATATTCCCTCAAAATCTATCATTTCCTGTTTGACTTAGTGCAATCCAATAGTACAGAGGTAAGCTGGTAATTATGCATTATCAGACGGAAAGTTCGGGTTCTATCCTCACTGACTCCAGTGGACGTATCCCATTGCTAGTGTAACTAGATTAATTTTGTAAAAAGCAGGTAAACCAGCTTGCAAAAAAAACTTAAAAAGAAACTTGAACAAAAATTGAAAAAAATATTAAATCATAAAAATTTTCATATATTCCCCTAATCAATATTTAATCAATCTAAAACAAAAACTTTCTGTCTCACTTGGTGTAGTGGCTAAATAATCGAGTCTAGTTAAGTCGCTTTAGCAATGCTTTAGCAAACGGAAGGTTTGGGGTTCCTTCCTCACTGACTCCAGTGAACGTCCCCCGATTTGATGAATTACTATAAAACTAATTAGATAAAAAAAACAAATTCAGAGTTCTTAAAAAGGAAGATCCCTGCTGTGAGATTGTATAGGGGACACACTGTGATGGGTATACAGTCAAAGAAACAACATTGAGATCGGTGGAAACACAGCGATTAGTGTTTTGTTCAGTGTAACTAGTGAGACCATGTAACCACTTCGTGGACAATCTGCACAAAACCGGCCTAACTCTAAACTTTTATATTGAATCTTTTGACATTCTCCTTGAATTTTTCTTTGGTATGATTATATCTATATCTATGCAGATAAATACATAATCTGCATCTCCCATTTCTAAACCTAAAGAAAGAAATATGCTTATAAACTTTACATTTATTACACGCTAGATATTGATCTGGATTAACATAATAGCCACCCAAATGTTTAATATAATTTTTAACTTTAACTATATCCTTGCATATATAACAATAATATTCTAATTCTTTGAAATCAAAACAACATTCTTTCCAAGGCTTATTTTTACACTTAAAACACTTCATTTTTCATTTTCGAGAAATTTTTAATTTTCCCTAGTAAAAAACACCATGTCTCACTCAACTAACAGCAATTTGAACTTCTGCGACGCCTGTAATTTATCCTTTGAAACAATGAAGAGTTTATACAGGCATCAATCATACGATTCTAAGCATGAAGAATTGTAAGAAAAAATGTTTGGTTCTGATCAAGATGGAGATAAAATTGAAGAGAGAAAGTATGATTCGGATGAAGAATTTATCTATGCCAAAACAAAAGATAACACTAAACGTATTATTAAAACTAAACACATCACGAAACCTAAAACTAAAACCGAAGATTGTAACGGCTGCTCTCCTATCAAAGTCAAGGAAAACTTTACACCGCCCAGTTAGTTTCAGCGGTTTCAAATCTGTCCGGATATTGTGTTTTTGCAGTTAACTTTTGTGAACTGTATTATCCGCTATACTTTAGAATGCCGTTGCATTACTTGATACTCAATAATTTCAAATAACTAATTGTTTAGCTTTGCTGAATAACAAATAACTTCGCTTCAATTAAGCAAAAGTCCAAAATTCCAAATAAGCAAATTAGTTCAAATTAGAGGTTTTTCAGTGATATCTCCTTAACCACAAAAGCTAGTGAGATAAAATTTCACTGGGTTAAGAACGTTAGGTAGGCCTACTATCTGATGTGAATTTAAACAACGCGGGGTAAACTGCGTTGGTGGGGCTACCTTTTATATTTTATACCCAATCTTAATACATGGGCAAAAATTTCAATGTTGAATAACTCGGTAAGTAATGATTCAAAATTGAGCAAACTTGGCAGTGCACAACACTGTCACACAAGTAATCAAACGAAAAAGGAATGAACGGAATCGGTAGAATTGTCTTTGAGAAATAACACAACAAGTTTCACCTCAGATTTGAATATACTGAGTTAATTTAATCATCAGCTTTTGTTTCTCAATTGGCCTCAATAACACCAATGTTGAACTAGAGTAGGCTTCGTTAAAGCCAGTAAGAGAAACTGACTTTATTTTTTGCACAAAGTTTCTCTTACTTAGGAACTTCGTTCCTCAGAAAGAAAGTTTTGAGAATATCAAAGTTAATTCTCTTTTCACAAGTCAAAGTAAAGTTAAAACTGTACAATCACTAATATGATCTACAGAAACAAGACACGATAACAAGTAATTTACCGCTCAAGAAAGTGTGCTTCAATACGCACTGTATGTCAGTTTAATACGACCAAAATTGCAAGTTTTAACTGATTTTTGGTAGTTTTTCAAGCTCTATTTATACTGCCGTACATGTCAAAATTGCATCTCTGATTGGTGGTAGATTACTGTGACGTAAGATTCTCTGAATGCACTGAAGTTGGGGTTCGGGATACCTTATACGGTGCCCCGCACTCTCTGAATTAGTATAAAAATCGCAAAATTCATCGAATCTGGCTTACCTAGTTGGGTATCTCTTGCTCCGTTTGAGCTAAATTTGTGCGATTGTGAACACTTGAATACGTGGCAATAATTGCGTAATTAAAGTTTGAGTTTCTGTTTCACTTCATATATGACGATTACGTACTAATAATAGTTGCTAAATATAAATGTTGAACAAAATGAACAAATCCGTTTGGCTTCGATAGAATGTAGCATTAAATTTCGCTTGTCACACTATTCTGGCTTTAAGGCTTGAAATGGCCTTGAAGCGCTATTCAATTTGATTTCTGAGTTGTTAAGCTTAGCCGCAATATCGCCGGCCCTGTTTTCCATCGCGAAAACATCTTTTCCAGGTAGTACTGGGGCGAGCTTCACTACTGGTCTCTTGTACACTCCGTCGTTCGTTCGAACTATCGCTGATCGAATCACACCGTCAGACCCATCGATGGTCTCCGTAATTCTACCAAGGTTGTAATATCCACGCTTATTGCTGTCTTCGATCAACCAAACAAGATCGCCTTCTTTAAGGGTTTCATTCGCCGTAGATCGCCATTTTTGCCGATTATTCAGAGTTGGCAGATATTCTTTCCGAAATCTGTCCCATATGAGATTTGCATAGGCTTGAGTTTGTCGAAAGAGCTTTCGATGATCAACAAATTCTTCCGCGCATGGTAGGTAGGGTAAGCAAACGTTCTTGTTGCCAAGCAAGAAGTGATTGGGGGTCAATGCCTCCAAGTCATTAACATCTGAACTGACTGGAGTCAAAGGTCTTGCGTTCAATGTCTGCTCAACAATACACATCGTTGTTGAAAGAACGTCCTCGGTGACTGATCTGTTCCCCAACACTGCATACATTGCTTTCTTGCAACTTCTCACCAACCGCTCCCATACTCCTCCAAAGTGAGGTGCTGCGGGTGGGTTGAACTTCCATCTGAACCCTCGTTGAATTAGATGTTCTTCGATCCCTTCTTTGTTCCATGCCGCAACGTACTCTGCAAACTCTCTTTCAGCTCCAACAAAGTTTGTCCCGTTGTCGCTGATGATTGTACTTGGTTTGCCTCTTCGAGCAATAAATCTCATTATTGCATTGAGACAACTATCTGTGTCCAACTTGGGTACCACTTCTATATGCACCGCTCTCATAGTTAGACATGTGAAAATACAACACCATCTCTTTTCATTTCTTCGCCCAATCTTCACATTGAAAGGGCCAAAGTAGTCAACTCCAACATTTGTAAAAGCTGTAGAAGCATCTAACCGTTCTTCGGGTAGACCTGCCATTACTGGTGCTATCGTTTGTGCTCTGCCTTTTCTGCAGGTAATGCACTTGTTCTTGATTGATCTTAAGGCGTTCCGTATGCCTAGGATCCACATCTTCTGCTGAACAATGTTTCTTACATGCTCAGTGCCCTCGTGTTGACTGTCCTTGTGCTCGTTTCGCAAGAATAATTCAACCGCATGATGTTTCCAATGTAGCAGAATTGGATGCTTTGCATTGAAGTCCAACTGACTTTTGCCTATTCTGCCTTTGGCTCGAATAAGTCCTTCTTCATCTAGGAAAGGTGAGAATTGTAAGATTTTGCTGCCTTTTGGAATTTCCTTTTCAGCTTTGAGAGATTTCATCTCTTCACCAAACTGTTCTTGCTGTAGTACCTTGAAGATTGTTGCTTTTGCTTTTTCTCTTTCTTCAATGTTGACCACGAGTGTTGCTGGTCTGTGTTTGTTCAATGCTCGCTGTACGTATGCCACTGTATTTACTAGTCTGTTGAAGTTACTGAATCGTTCCCACTGGATAACAGCTTTCTTTTCTTCAGCCTGTATCATGAATACTGATGAGGGTATATTCTCTTCATCTGATGCAAATATGAGGTTCACCTGCTGTGGCCATTCGCTTTCTGGTCGCTTCAACCAGGCCGGCCCAGTGAGCCACTCACTTCTCTTGAGTTCTTCAATGTTGATTGCTCTCGTGCCAATGTCAGCTGGGTTGTTGATACCGCTCAACTGTTTCCACTGCGAAACATCGGTTGTATCTAGTATCTCAGCCACTCGGTTGGCCACAAACACTTGTTGTTTGCGATGGGAACTGTGTATCCACTGCAGTACCGTAGTTGAGTCTGACCAAAAACTGCAACTATTTATCTTCATTTCATGTTCCTTGACTATCTGTTCTTTCAACCTCACTGCCATGACTGCCGCTTGCAACTCCAATCGTGGTATTGAAAGATGCCTCATCGGTGCCACTCTGCATTTTCCAATGACAAATGCTAAGTCAGCTGAGTATTCTTTTGGTTGTGAACGTAGATAGGCCACTGCACACATCGTGTCTTCAGATGCGTCAGCAAACACATGAAGCTCAGTTTTATCCCTTTCTCTGTTGAAGTATCTTCTATCGATGCTTGTTTCAGCCACTATTGGAAGTTGTTCTTTCCATCTCAGGAATTCTTCTTCTTCACTAGGTTCCACTTCGTTGTCCCAATGTTGTCCATTCTTAGTCCAGATGCCTTTCAGAAGTCGTCTCATATGAACACTGAACGGAGCAAACAATCCGATCGGGTCGAATACTGAAGATACCAGTGACAGAATCTTCCTCTGGGTTATAGGTGCTTCAACTTCCTTGTTTGTACCTCTGCATACTTGAATACTGTCATCAGTAACGGTCCATTGTAGTCCTAGCACTTAAGATCCCTCGGTACTGGGTTCCACTTCGACTTGCTTTGTGTTGCTGATTGACTTCAAGTCCTCTGGGATTGCTTCGGTAACCTCATCGTTGTTGCTTATCCACTTCTTCAGCTCGAATCCGTGTTGTGAGAGAAGAGGTTGTAGTTGATTGAAGACTTCAATTGCTTCTTCCGGGGTTTCTACTGATTTGATGAAATCATCCATGTAGAAGTTGTTTTGTATTGCCTTGGTTGCTATTGGATACTCTTTTTCGTTGTCCAGTCCCACTCGCTTGAGAGCATAGCTCGCGCAAATTGGAGAACTCTTAGCTCCAAATACGTGACGCTGATATTCGTATATCTGAACAGGTTCGTTAGTTCTTGGACGCCATAAAAACCTCAAGCAACTTCTATCCTGTTCGGGAACTTGCACTTGTAGAAACATCGATTCGATGTCGGCGGTTAGGGCTATTGGTCCTTCACGGAATCTGAATATTGTTCCAATCAACCCATGTAACAGATCAGGTCCTGCTAGTAGCTTATCATTCAGGCATACTTCTTTGTGCTTGGATGCGGCATTGCAAACACGTCTTACTTTGCCAGGCTTGTTCGGGTTTAGCACTGGATGGTGTGGCAAATACCATTCTTTCCCGAAGGTGCCTTTCACTTCGGACTCGTCCAATATCTTTACGAATCCTTTTTCTACGTCTGTATCTATTGACTGTTGATACAAATTCTTCAGGTTTGGGTCCCTTTGGAATCTTCGCTCCAGTGAGTAAAGCTGACCCAAGGCTGAGCTGTAGTTGTTCGGTAGGTTTGGCTCTGGTTCACTCCACAGCATTCCCACTTCGTAGCGCTCGCCTGTGAACTTTGTCGTACTCTCTAGCATCTTTTGTGCCTGCAGTTCCTTCTTTGACTGACTGACGACGTTGATTTTGGAAGCATAGGTTTCTATGTCCCACCAGGTTTGGATATTCTCAGCCACTTTCACATCTTCAGTGAAGGCGAAATGACAAACATTTTGTCTTCTTTTGCCCGTCATGGGTCCACTGACTACCCATCCTAGCTCTGTTAGAACGGCGAAAGGTTCACTTCGTGTTCCTATCTTGTAGTCCAATGGGCGTTGTAGCTCATAAGCATCTTGACCAAGGATGATGCCAACTTCCATCAAGTTGAAGCTTTTGTTGGGTAAAACACTCAAGTGGTTGAAGCTTTGCTTCAGCTTGTTGTAGTTGTAGTTTGTGTTTCCCAGGGAGATTGACGGGTGTGCAAACGCCTCGATTGAATGCACCTTTGAATGTAGTCCCTTTATTTTGAGAGGAACCTTTTCTGTCTTCAGATCCTTCGTTCCGTGTATGCCAGCTATGTTGAGCGTCACACCGGTGCCTTGGGCCCGTAATTTCTCTTGCACACTTTGATCGATGAATGAAACCGTTGATCCACTATCGAGGAAAGCATATGTGTTCAGCCTGTTGCCACCGCTCTGTATTGAGACAGGAACTATCTGAAGAAAGCTAGTAACTTCGTTACTCTGGTTGATTGTTGCTGCGCTTACGTTGACTGCATGATTGCCCTCGTCCATTTGGTTTTCTGAGTGTAGCAATCGGTTGTGCTTCTTGATGCATCCATTGATGCCGCACGCATTGACTTTACAATCTTTGATTGCATGTCCTTTGCCTAGACATCCGTAACATAAGCGTTGCTTTCTCACTGCTGCGTACCGATCATTCACACTCATGTTCCTGAATAGTGGACAGTTCCATATTTTATGAGTGCCATCAGCTAGCGGACAGTGATCACTTTGCATTTGCTTCGTTTCTTTCACGTTGGAACTTGCACTGAAGTTCGACGTTTTCGAGAACCGTTTGTCTCTATTTGTGCTTCTTCGGTCTTCTTCTCTTCGCTCTCCCTTGAAAGCTGAAAACCCTTCGTGCACGAATGCTATCCTTGATAGCCATTTTTCAAACAAAATCAGATCAGGCCAATCTTCATCTTTATCATCAACATAGAACCACCACTTCTCTTTGAGAACTTGGGGTAGTTTATCTACTGCCATGTACAATGTCGAGCTTGATTGCAGATGACCAATCTGCTTGTACTCTTTGAGCACATTCACAAAGTTCGAAACAATAACTGAGAAACTGATCAGACCTGTTGAGTCGTGTGGTTTCACCTGACTTGCTTTGCGAAGGCTCTCCAGTTGTGCATCAATGATCACATGAGGCCTTCCAAATTTCCTCTCCAGAATATTCCATGCAGCACCATAGAATTGTCCAGAATAGCCCATTCCAGAGATTGCTGACCTTGCCTTGCCTGTCAGTAGAGTCTTCAGATGGCTCATCTTCTCTGAGTCTGGTATTGGTCGTTGATCCACTGTAGCAATGAACATACTAGACCACTCCGGCCATTCGAGAGGGTTCCCGTCGAAGTTGTTCAACTTCAGCTTTGGTAGGCTACTACTACCTGAATAGCCAGTGTTGTATCGTAATAGACCAGCTCGGGGGGAAACGTCTCGGTCTTCAACACTTGAGGATCGGTCTCGTGAACTGCGATATCGTGAGAAGTGACTTTGCCTGTTCACTTCAGGGGTTACTTCGAAGCGAGCTGTTGATCGATCTGGTGTTAGAAGGTTGTCGATTCTGCTGGCCCAGTCAGAGACATCTCTTTTCTTGGGGGTCCAGTTGAAAGGCGATTTGTCTCGAGCACCAGTTGATTGGGAACGAGCATCATCGTTCTCTAATGCTGTTCTCTTCACTTTGCGCTCTAGCTCACGCTCTTCCTCCAGCAGTTGATGCTTGGTTTCCAGTTCCTTCATTTGCATTTCCAGCTCTAGCTTCCTTCGCTCGAACCGTGCTTGTTCGAGTCGCATCTTGGTTTCGAACTCGATATCGAATTTCTTCATCCTTTCCTCGCGCCTTTGCTTTGCTGAAGATGTTTCCGAAACATTCTCCGTCTCTTGGCCACTTGCTGTTGCTCCATTTTGCACTGTTTGAGCAACTGGGTTGTCCGTTTGGTAGTTGTTGTTGCTCTCGCTGTCGTTCACTGCTTGAGCTGTGTTGCTTTGCTCTGCATTCATTGCTGGTTGCGTGCCTTTGCTTATATATGCAAGCCAATGATAGTCCAAACTTGCTTTGCACTTTCTTGCTTCTTTCAGATGCTCTTCAACGAAATTTGCTTGGTAGGGCACAAGCTTGTTTCGACGCTGCAGTTGCTTGGGTATTTCTTCCTCTAGGAGGTGGACAGTCTGTTGGTAGAGGACCTTTAGTTTGTTGGGTCGATCTGAATCTTCAATAATTTTGTAGCCAATCCCTGTTTTGGTGTTGACTTCTTCTAATAAATCTTGGAACTTCTTGTCGTACCTTTGTGCTGTTGATTGAAGCTCCTCTCTGCTGATTGTGTTAGGATTGCCTGATTGCTTTTTGCTTTGCTTGCTCCTTTTAAGCGAGGTTAGTTCTTCAACGTAATTTGTGAAGTGCACTCGGAACTTTCGCTCTGCCTCAATGGCGTTGCGCTGTTGATTTGTTTGATTCTCTTTGGGGGGTGCCTTCGGCACTCTCTTCATCAGATTGGACAGCAGTTTGCCTTCCACTGTCCGGGTCGGCGGACCAAATGTAACGGCTGCTCTCCTATCAAAGTCAAGGAAAACTTTACACCGCCCAGTTCGTTTCAGCGGTTTCAAATCTGTCCGGATATTGTGTTTTTGCAGTTAACTTTTGTGAACTGTATTATCCGCTATACTTTAGAATGCCGTTGCATTACTTGATACTCAATAATTTCAAATAACTAATTGTTTAGCTTTGCTGAATAACAAATAACTTCGCTTCAATTAAGCAAAAGTCCAAAATTCCAAATAAGCAAATTAGTTCAAATTAGAGGTTTTTCAGTGATATCTCCTTAACCACAAAAGCTAGTGAGATAAAATTTCACTGGGTTAAGAACGTTAGGTAGGCCTACTATCTGATGTGAATTTAAACAACGCGGGGTAAACTGCGTTGGTGGGGCTACCTTTTATATTTTATACCCAATCTTAATACATGGGCAAAAATTTCAATGTTGAATAACTCGGTAAGTAATGATTCAAAATTGAGCAAACTTGGCAGTGCACAACACTGTCACACAAGTAATCAAACGAAAAAGGAATGAACGGAATCGGTAGAATTGTCTTTGAGAAATAACACAACAAGTTTCACCTCAGATTTGAATATACTGAGTTAATTTAATCATCAGCTTTTGTTTCTCAATTGGCCTCAATAACACCAATGTTGAACTAGAGTAGGCTTCGTTAAAGCCAGTAAGAGAAACTGACTTTATTTTTTGCACAAAGTTTCTCTTACTTAGGAACTTCGTTCCTCAGAAAGAAAGTTTTGAGAATATCAAAGTTAATTCTCTTTTCACAAGTCAAAGTAAAGTTAAAACTGTACAATCACTAATATGATCTACAGAAACAAGACACGATAACAAGTAATTTACCGCTCAAGAAAGTGTGCTTCAATACGCACTGTATGTCAGTTTAATACGACCAAAATTGCAAGTTTTAACTGATTTTTGGTAGTTTTTCAAGCTCTATTTATACTGCCGTACATGTCAAAATTGCATCTCTGATTGGTGGTAGATTACTGTGACGTAAGATTCTCTGAATGCACTGAAGTTGGGGTTCGGGATACCTTATACGGTGCCCCGCACTCTCTGAATTAGTATAAAAATCGCAAAATTCATCGAATCTGGCTTACCAAGTTGGGTATCTCTTGCTCCGTTTGAGCTAAATTTGTGCGATTGTGAACACTTGAATACGTGGCAATAATTGCGTAATTAAAGTTTGAGTTTCTGTTTCACTTCATATATGACGATTACGTACTAATAATAGTTGCTAAATATAAATGTTGAACAAAATGAACAAATCCGTTTGGCTTCGATAGAATGTAGCATTAAATTTCGCTTGTCACACTATTCTGGCTTTAAGGCTTGAAATGGCCTTGAAGCGCTATTCAATTTGATTTCTGAGTTGTTAAGCTTAGCCGCAATAAAGATATTATCTAACCCAGAATTAAGTTTGAATGTAAAAAATGTCATGCAAAATTTAAAAATAAAGTAGCCCTAACTACTCACTCTTATAGTCATAATCGCAAGTATCTAGAAAACACAGAATACTTTGATATAATAAATATAATCTTAACAAAACCAGCTTAACTCTAAATTTTATATTAAATCTTATGGCATATTCCTTGAATTATTCTTTGGTATATTTATATCTATATCTATGCAGATAAATACATAATCTGCATCTCCCATTTCTAAACCTAAAGAAAAAAATATGCATATAAATTTTACACATGTTACGCTCTAGATATTGATCTGGATTAACATAATGTTCTCCTAAATGTTTAATATAATCTTTTACTTTAACTATGTCATTTCATATATAATAACAATAATCTAATTCTTTACAATCACTACAACACTCCTTCCATGGCTTATTTTTAAACTTACCATACTTCATTTTTCACTTTCGAAATAATATTTTTTTCCAATATTTTCTCTAATAAAATACAATATGTCTCACTCAACAAACAGTAATGCAATCTTCTGTGATATCTGCAATTTATCTTTCAATTCGATGAAGGATTTAATCAAGCATAATTTATCGGGCAGCCACCAGAAAAGCATCAAGAATATGATTATGGATCTTGATGAAGCGGAGACGGCTTCACCTCGACAACCACAACTCAAGCCTAAAAGTATCACACCAAGTACAAGTTGGTGAAGCAAGGCCTGCCTTTCACAAACCTATAGGGGCTTCGCACTTGGTTCCCCAATCTATACCTATACCTGAAAACATGGAGAGAGTGTATGACCCTGAAGAAGATGACTACATTCTCGTTCCTCATGTTAAATTTTGTTGACAATGGAGTTTTCACTTTTTTATCTGCTGTTGTGTTTGTTTCGGAACATTCACATCAAAAAGCACTCCTGAATCTAGCCACAAATCATACAATCAGTTACACTTCAAAACATCACTACATCGAACTTAATTAGTTGGCATGCTCAGAGAACCAGCACATCCGCAGATTATAATGCTACAAATAACTAATCTCCATTGGCGGCGTAACTGCAGCTTTTTTGTTTGTGATAAATTTATTAAGTAGATACGGCATGACCGTGGTTTGCCTGTGTGTGGTGAGTTGCGAGTGTCTTGGTCCTGTTCCCAGAGGATTGTGATGTTTCTGTGTATGTGTGTCTGTCTGTCTCCCTGACCTTTTGCACTATTTTTCTCTGCAGATTTTTTCTCCGCAGACTTTTTCTTCTCTCACTTTATGCAGACTGTTTCTTCTCTAACTATTTCTAACGCTCAATTTCATTTATAATCTAAATCATGTGTGTGTGTGTGTGTGTGTGTGTGTGTGTGTGTGTGTGTGTGTGTGTGTGTGTGTGTGTGTATTTTCTCCACATGACCTAGAGAATAAAGTTTAATTCTTTTGCAGTTGACGAAAACATGCTTTACAGCACAACTGCTGCCCTGGTATGCTGAATCCTCATTATTTGTATCCATCGTTGAGGAAAAGTGTATAGATGAAAACGCTGTTCAGATCTTCATTCACTCTTACTGCAGAGCAAACTTGTTTAACTTCATCAACGCTCATTGCAGTCAGTGGCTTTATTGGCAAGGTTCAATGACCTCAAATATCCCTGTCCGTATTTTATCGAATGCTACCGTGTTCTCATTAAAATAGTAAATTAAGTCTGGCCTTGAAATTTCATAGCGTCCAAAGTCATTGCTACTTCAACTCAAAACAGACTCATAACGCAAAAAATCGATGCCATGAATTCTGCCCCTCATCATATACTTCAGATGTGTTGTCCTATTTTTGATTGATCAAATCTTCTTTTTATAGAGTTAGTATCATATTTCATTCTCCAGCAATCTGTTCACGTTATATCTAGCAGCGTCATATCTTTTTCTAAGGAAATGTATCAAATTGTGTACTCCTTTTTCTGTTAGTTCTCCTACAGAAACCAGCCTGCCGTTATTATTGTCATATGGTCAAAATTATTCCTCTAGGTGTTCTTATAATCACGGAGGTGTTCTCTTAGTTTGGTGCTACGGCTCCGGAGTGTACATGCAAGCCTACACAACAAAAAAGTCGTGATTTCTTGAGCTATAACTGCAATTCACAAATAATGAATGAAACAAGATAGGGAATAAACGATTTCTGAAAAAAGATTTTGAGTTTTCGTATAGAGAAACGTTGCGGATTCTATATAGTGAATTCTTTCACCGGCAGCTTCTCGTTTCTACTTTGCACTGACCACCAGGCAAAAGCAAAATTGAACTCAAAATTGCGGAACAACCTAAAAATAATCCGCGCTAAGACGCTGAAGATAATCCACAAAGCCAAAACCTAAAGACATGCGCAAAGATACTGCCTCATCAAACTGTCGCTAGATTGAAAAGCAGTTACGTTGGATCCTTTTCGGAAAAAGAGTGGACCTATGGATCAGTAGCAATTTCGATAGGATGCCAATTAAACGAAGCAAAAGAATTTCATGAGCATTTACGACAAAACAATAGAAAACAAGAAAATTCCTAATACAAGGCCTCTGATAAACAAATGGAAACTGGCGAGATATCAAATACTTTAAGAGTCTTGTGTGATTATGGAAGACTTGGCGTCTCATCCACATCAAATAAACTTGGTGGAGATCCGGTCTTAAGACAGCCCAATGGTTCAGATTGTTAACATCATTTAAGACGTCGTCAAGCAGCAACCTTCGTAAAACATTGTCGAAGCCGCCTATAAAAATGCGACTGAATAATCAGCTTTTTGGCCTCATATAATATTTGCCCTTTAATCGCAACTGATAATTGCCCGTAAGTCAGAACTATTGGTACACGCGAGGTGTTGACAAGAGTGTCAGGCAAAAAATTAAGAAAAGTGTAAAACAAGATCTTAAGAGAATTGGACGAAATGCACAGCTATATCTAGGACTAAAGAGTGACATTGAACAAACAATCCATATGTTTTGTCGACGAAACCACGATAAAAGTACAGAAGCGATTTCAGTCATTGATGCCCACGACCCTTTCATTACCCTGAACAAAGCTAAACTCGCAAAACTTTGTTCCTCATTTTTTGCAGCACTTAAAATCCCTTATAAGACACCATCAGACCACTCCAAGGGTAAAAAAATAACCATTCTCGAAAAGGTAAAAAGTCAAGGGACACGACAGTAATGGAAACTTATTTTGTCAATACTCATCCGTTCATAGGTTTACGCGATGCGGAAAAACCACACTTAAGCGGTACTATTACGCCAGAGACTGTAATTTCGCTTGTACCGTTTAGTCTTCAAATGTTGTACTTGAATGGATCAATGAAAATGCTAATGCTTTTGTATACAATGTAACTAAGTGTTGGCAAATTTTGAAACCGAAATGCGCAGAGACAGCTAACAATTTTTTTTTGATTTTAGATGTTGACATGATTGAAAGTCATTGTCATTTCGCATCCACAATACGCTCAAAAGAATTTTGCGGCTGATTCTCGAAACCGAAGTTGGGAATTTTTTTGTCTTTCTCCAAAGACCTTCTCGACACAGTCAAGGCTTCCCTCAGAATGTGTTTACGTCTTACACGAATAGAATCTAACGTAAAATCAGCTTCTTTAGAAGAAAGAGGTCAGATTCCGCCTAGCTATTTGAAGATGCAGGAAATATGTTAAAAAACTGATCGCGTCTATGATGAACAATCCCTCCTTCATTGATAAGTATAGAAAAATCTTGTTTTTCTTATAATGAGAAAAAGTGGCCTTAACTTAACATTATCTGAAGAAAGAGCAAACTAGTAGGAAAGGTCTCTTCAACTCTGTTAATCCTTGCTGGAAACCCAATTGTCATGCTGGAAACCCAAGACTTGAGGAAATCCGAAAACAGAATTAGCTTCAAGCTTTTGATAAACTTTTGCACGAGAGAGACGTCATTGAAGAGACGTCTAAGCCTTATTCTCTAGGTTTTGCAAATGAAAGAAAACTATCATGCCAGTTGAATGCAACCCTATCAAAGGATAGAGGTTTGATCTATTCAAGACAGATTTTTTAGGTGGCGTTGACTACCGCCAGATATGGCTGGTAACCTCAAAAAAAGACCATCAATTTGTGTATGTGGAGGACAGTGTAGCGTTTTTTTGCAAAGAGAAACCTTCGAAAAAAGAAGTGCTACAACCGATGACAACAAAGGCTGAATTAGATAACAAAGCAAATAGGCTGTTTGTTTCGCGCCTCAGAATAACGTTTTTATGTTAAAGTGTTCAATGCGTATGCTAAAATTTTCCCTTAAATGTTATGGGACTCACATAAATATCACAAGACGGCAAAAAATTGATTTCTGGATAGTGAGTATTAGATGTCAAAAAGGTCATCTTCTGCCCGTTGAGCATCTCCTGCAATGGGGTAGCTATCCCGAGATTGTCGAAAGCCATACAGAAGTTTACAATAAAAATCAGAAAAAGAAATTAGGATTACTATTCTGACATGATTATTTCCACAAGGAGAAAACTAGGCTTCCATCTCTTGCTTTGCTCCTTACTCATCCTCATATGCACGCAATCAGTTCGACGGCGTCCCGTTATCAATGCTTCAATTTGACCAATAGTAGGAGAAGTCCAGTTGTTATCCTAAATCACTCTATAAATTCATCAAACCCCTACTTAAAATCATGTTTTATGCAATCTTTTTTCAACAGAAGCCATCATTAGTTTTTTTTCGACGTTTTGAGATTTGAACACTGTCAGGATTCATGCATTTCCAAAAAAAAACAGGCATTACCCGTCAATGGCACTACATTTGATTACTAATGAGAAAACACATTTAGTATCATTAAAGCTTCAACTAAGAAATTGTACAAAAAATGCACCCTGTTGAATATTAAATTTAATTTTCAGATACACAACTCACAAATTCCCCTAAAAATTTATATCAGCATCTGAAACAAAAACTGCACAGGATTTCAAAACCTACAATTATAAAAATTCCCTCTGAATAAAAATTAGTTATCTCCAACAATCGCGTTGCAAGCAACTTCATCATACGCACATTTTAAGAGCATGGAAGCCCACAAAACTCAAATTCTCCGAATGTTACCTGAGGCAAACGTCACGTTTTTTGAATAAAAAAACAGAGCCCTGAACTGGCTTACTGCCTTGCCACTGGAACGGTAGAGTTTTACGCTGAGAAAGCCCGAATTCCGATTTCTGCAATGTTTTTGCAGTTGGTACTATTTTGAAGCAAAAATTACACCTATTGGTGGCCCTTGTGCTAAAAAATTGAAATCAACCAATGATATCCACTGTGCAAATGGGGTTATATTCACATACGGGATAGCGAAATTAGAGGCTAAATAGCAAAATTAAGGCATGAATTTTGCTATGAATTCGTAATTGAGCCAGCACTTCTGTTGCTAGAAGACAAATGCTTTTACAAAAAATTCACAGGAACTGTTGAAAAAGCTCGCCCTGACATCGAAACAAAATGCTTCTGAGTGTTCAGATTCAACAGAACGCTCTTCGACAAACTTTTTCTATCCAATTGTCATGTCAAACCCCAGAGAAGCTAAAGAAGCATACAAACATCACAAGGCAATTAAAAGTCAAAAATTTCGACAAGGAATTTTGAAAATGTTAAAAGGAGTTTTGTTCCACTCCCGATTCCATTCATGAGAACCGCACGGCTCTCTTCAACACGTACTTTAATGCAACTAGCAATAAAAACTTCTGATAGATAGTACACATTTCTTATACAATATAATAGATTTGGACAAACAGAGGTTGCGCAACCAATGCAGCGCAATTATCTACCTCAGAGGCTACCGTGGTATTAAGCGTGTAACTGAGTTTGATAATACTTATAACGTTGATGACCGAGAGAGGAGTCTAGACATCTAGGTACGTTATTGATAGTTGCACCTCTTGACGCAGCACCTAGCAGCTCCTAGAGCCTAGCATTTTTTGTAAATTTAAAATACAATACAGTAGATTTCAAAAACAGTGCTTTGACGTGTCATATTGGGAGTTCACTGTTCCGTCCATTGAGAAGATCATACCCCATTTTTCTTAACTAATATAATGCCTCAACCTATCAAAAAACCTGCAGATTTTAAATTATTTCAGATAGAGTTGATTCCTGGGACAACCCTGGTTGTGCCCAGTTTAATTAAATTTTTGCTACCAGCACTTTTGTTAATGTTTTTCAAGAGTCTGATGAGATAGGATAGAAATCCAAATACAAAATGAGTTCATATTTCACCTGATTTCGTTCGGCCCTTAAATACAAAGCCATACAATCTCTAATGGTGATCGAAAACAGGTGATTGGGCATCGATATTATTTTTTGGCATCAATTTGAAAAAAGAATAGCTCAACGCCGCATAAAAAGCGACCGGGTAAATTCTTTAACTACAGAAAGACTTATGTTGGTTGTGCAAAAATTAACGTCAATATATTTTTTGATTGTTTGCAGCAAACGTTACACCAACAGCTGTCTTACTGATGACATTGCTCCAAAGTAGCGGGAAACTTTTTTTTCTGTTATTGAAGTTATTAAACACCTGACCTTAAATCGACAGAGAAATTCCCCAGCACAATCTTTGAATCACAAAAGTACATCCAGATATCGTGTTGCAACTGAATCTGGTCATTGAAATTATCTATTGGTTATAGTTTCTTGCAGTGTATTGCCTGATTTGTCAGTCACCTGACCTCAAGAGTTTTTTCATTTAGGAGGAGGTTTTTCAGCTGGTTTTCGTTGCTTGATATTTGCTTAACCTCAGAAGTTCAATCTCTCAGAAAGTATTAACTGTTGTTTAATTCAGAGTTGCGCACATTTTTGAATTTGTTTGCCTAAAATGGCTGAGTTTGTCCTCGTCTAGCCTAAGACCTTTGGTATTAATCAACTGTCAATGAACTGAATGCTTCTGATATTTTTAACTTCTTTGATTAGTAAGGCCAACAAGGCGGCTCGGTAATGTGCAATGGCACATAAGGTTCCGACCCCGCCCATCCACAATTTTGTGGATGGGCGACCAAATGAGGAACAGATAGAAAAACCCAAAAATTATTTTTTGCGAATCCCAAAAAAGCCCAAGTCTTTTTCAAAAAATTCCGTATGAACGATAAGATAACCTCCAAAACAAATAACTCAGTGGAGTAAAAATTGATGCATTAGATTGCTGTAATATGTCAATATTAAGAGAGCGAGTCAAAACGAACAGCAAAATCAAACAACAACAACAACAAACATTAATTATATCAAAAAATTTATGTCCCTCTTAAAAACTAATGATAAACTAAAACTAACGTCAGATAAACCTGAAACTAAACAAAAATAACTTAAAAATCACCACAAAACATATGCGACCAGTCCATAGAAAGGTTGGGTAATAATTATACAAAAAAGAACAAAAACAGAAAAGTAAAAAAAATTAACTTTTTTTTGAAACAATTAACTTCAAAGTAATAAATACCATTAGGAATAAATTAATATTACCACAAATTTGCGATTACCACTGCTTCTATAGAAGGGCATTAGGACCTGACCTTATTCATTTTTTAGAGCGGCTAAAAAGAACAACAAAGAACAAACAAAATTTAAATTGAAACTTGCCAGAAAACGCTGTCAAAACCGTCAAGCCAAATTTTGGCACTCAAAATATATTTGATTGCGCCTTCTTCAAACAGTTATAATGTAGTACGTGGCCATTCATTAGTAAGACTAGGTAACAAGTAGACAAAAAAGCGGAGTGCTAAAGTATGTAATACTTTTAATTTTTTTTTCGAAACAAAATTACATTCAATGTCATGAAAGGCATTAATTACAAAAAGAACTATTTAAATATCGTCGTTTTTTCATGAAAAAGAAACCCTCGAGACCTGTAATTATCCAGAATATTTCTTGCATCTACAAAAAGAACGTCAAATATGACAAAAATCAAATTAATTTAATTTTTTTTTGTGAAAAAGCGGTGTCGAAGCCAGTAAGGTCATAACAAAATCTTTAAAAAAAAGATTTTTGGACACTAATCCCTTTTATTCCCTTGACACCCATAATGTCATATTTGACCTGTAATCAACTAACGAGATTAGGTAACAAAGAAACATAAAAAGAACAAAATTGCGAAGTTAAAAAATTATTTTTTAATTTTGGAAAACGATGGGTTTGAAAGTCATAAAAGCCATCAGCTATCTGCTAATATCAGAATATCGGTTTTTCTATTCTTCCATGAAAAGCCAATGAAAGCTATCACTAAACAGGAAATTTCATACGACCGAAACGACAAAGTATAAATGACAGTTAAGACAAAATTAAAAAATTCAATTGATTTCTTCAAGAAAGAGGCGTCGAGGCCATTAAAACGATGATTTATATCTTTCAAGATTTTAATATGTTCAATTGTGTTTTAATTTGAATGCTAATAAGGTGACATGAGAACTGTCAATAATGTGATAATGTGACAAAATTAGAAAACATGAAAAACTGGCAAATATCAAAACAAACAAAAATCTAAAATCTTGTAGTATCAAAGCCAGAAAACAATAATTTCAGGCTTAAAACTGCAACCGAGAATAAATGTTAACTCAGTAGAAAGAAGAAGCAGTCTTTTTTTGCTGACACTAAGCTGGAAGTTGAACAAATTAAGAAAAAAATAGAGGAAAAGTTAATTAAGCCATTATTTATTGAAAAGTCAATTATTTTTAAAAAAAACCACCATAAACTTTCAATTAAAAAACTAAATGAATTAGCCTGGAGCTGTTTCGCAAGCGAATTGGTTGGACCTATCACTCCTGAGCTTTGATTTGATATGTTCTGTTCTTTATTATTAAAAAAAAGTCTTTTTTTTAAAAAAAAAGACCGACTGATTACAACCCGATTTTTTTTTGGATTGTAACAGTCCAAGAATGGCCCAAAACTACCCCTGTTAATACTTATTGTCCGTTAAGAACAATTGATTTTTCAAATGTTGTAGATATAGATAATTTCTGAGTTGAAACTCAAAATAAATTTTGCATTTTTGATAATCAACGAGTAAAGTTAGCAAAAAACGGCAAAGTTTTAACTACAAGGCACTCTCTGCGGACTCTGAAGTAGAAATAGCCCCCCTCTGAGTCTACAAAGATTTTATGAGTTTTGTTTGGGGGTGTACTGTAGGCAAATTTAATCAAAGTGGACTAAAGTAGCTTATTTCGTGCTGTTGTTGATGAAAAAGGCTAAATTTTGAAATGTTTATCCAGTTTTTTTGACCAAAAAATTAAATCAAAACAATCAAAAATGCTTGTTCGTCTTCAAAAATGAAATCAACGACACTATTCTTAAAAATTATAACAAATTTTAGCAAAATTGACGAAAATTTAGGCAAAAATTCCGGAAAATGTGAATAAAAACAACGTGAATTCACTCTTCTTTTCTCAGAAGTTTAAGCCTCGATAACTCCCTGTAGAAAACGAAAATTAAAAAAATCTTTTTAATTCCATATTCTACGCTGAACGAGCTTTCTAATGATACCAGTCTCAACTCTCTACGATGAATATATCGAGCGGCGAAAATTCACTGAACAAAAAAAAAAAAAACCCAGTTGAGTATATAGTTCCTCCCCCCTCAAGAGGGTCGGAACAAAAAAACAACTTTAGAATGTCGTTTACGCAAAGCAATATTGAAATTTGACGCGAAACAAAAGTTCGTCGATCTTGCAGCACCTCTATCTTGCTATCCATGAGACACTAGACATATAAGTGAAAACCAGTCCCATCCAACTTCAGCAAGGAAACAAAGACAAATAGTTTGTACCTGCTTCGGCAAGTGAAGACATACAACCATCTGTTTTGAAATCTGTTGTAAGAACCTTGGATTAGTGTGATTATGGTCTCACTGCCCAACAAAAAAATCTATATAACATCAATCCGAAAATTACCGTTGAACGAATTGCAACTTCTTTTGAACAACATGTATTGTGATATTTTTGAAGTTACAAACCCATAATTGAAAAAATCAAACAAATTGAAAACAAAAGCACTCACATTTTTGAATTTGTTTGCCTAAAATGGCTGAGTTTGTCCTCGTCTAGCCTAAGACCTTTGGTATTAATCAACTGTCAATGAACTGAATGCTTCTGATATTTTTAACTTCTTTGATTAGTAAGGCCAACAAGGCGGCTCGGTAATGTGCAATGGCACATAAGGTTCCGACCCCGCCCATCCACAATTTTGTGGATGGGCGACCAAATGAGGAACAGATAGAAAAACCCAAAAATTATTTTTTGCGAATCCCAAAAAAGCCCAAGTCTTTTTCAAAAAATTCCGTATGAACGATAAGATAACCTCCAAAACAAATAACTCAGTGGAGTAAAAATTGATGCATTAGATTGCTGTAATATGTCAATATTAAGAGAGCGAGTCAAAACGAACAGCAAAATCAAACAACAACAACAACAAACATTAATTATATCAAAAAATTTATGTCCCTCTTAAAAACTAATGATAAACTAAAACTAACGTCAGATAAACCTGAAACTAAACAAAAATAACTTAAAAATCACCACAAAACATATGCGACCAGTCCATAGAAAGGTTGGGTAATAATTATACAAAAAAGAACAAAAACAGAAAAGTAAAAAAAATTAACTTTTTTTTTGAAACAATTAACTTCAAAGTAATAAATACCATTAGGAATAAATTAATATTACCACAAATTTGCGATTACCACTGCTTCTATAGAAGGGCATTAGGACCTGACCTTATTCATTTTTTAGAGCGGCTAAAAAGAACAACAAAGAACAAACAAAATTTAAATTGAAACTTGCCAGAAAACGCTGTCAAAACCGTCAAGCCAAATTTTGGCACTCAAAATATATTTGATTGCGCCTTCTTCAAACAGTTATAATGTAGTACGTGGCCATTCATTAGTAAGACTAGGTAACAAGTAGACAAAAAAGCGGAGTGCTAAAGTATGTAATACTTTTAATTTTTTTTTCGAAACAAAATTACATTCAATGTCATGAAAGGCATTAATTACAAAAAGAACTATTTAAATATCGTCGTTTTTTCATGAAAAAGAAACCCTCGAGACCTGTAATTATCCAGAATATTTCTTGCATCTACAAAAAGAACGTCAAATATGACAAAAATCAAATTAATTTAATTTTTTTTTGTGAAAAAGCGGTGTCGAAGCCAGTAAGGTCATAACAAAATCTTTTAAAAAAAGATTTTTGGACACTAATCCCTTTTATTCCCTTGACACCCATAATGTCATATTTGACCTGTAATCAACTAACGAGATTAGGTAACAAAAAGAAACATAAAAAGAACAAAATTGCGAAGTTAAAAAATTATTTTTTAATTTTGGAAAACGATGGGTTTGAAAGTCATAAAAGCCATCAGCTATCTGCTAATATCAGAATATCGGTTTTTCTATTCTTCCATGAAAAGCCAATGAAAGCTATCACTAAACAGGAAATTTCATACGACCGAAACGACAAAGTATAAATGACAGTTAAGACAAAATTAAAAAATTCAATTGATTTCTTCAAGAAAGAGGCGTCGAGGCCATTAATACGATGATTTATATCTTTCAAGATTTTAATATGTTCAATTGTGTTTTAATTTGAATGCTAATAAGGTGACATGAGAACTGTCAATAATGTGATAATGTGACAAAATTAGAAAACATGAAAAACTGGCAAATATCAAAACAAACAAAAATCTAAAATCTTGTAGTATCAAAGCCAGAAAACAATAATTTCAGGCTTAAAACTGCAACCGAGAATAAATGTTAACTCAGTAGAAAGAAGAAGCAGTCTTTTTTTGCTGACACTAAGCTGGAAGTTGAACAAATTAAGAAAAAAATAGAGGAAAAGTTAATTAAGCCATTATTTATTGAAAAGTCAATTATTTTTAAAAAAAACCACCATAAACTTTCAATTAAAAAACTAAATGAATTAGCCTGGAGCTGTTTCGCAAGCGAATTGGTTGGACCTATCACTCCTGAGCTTTGATTTGATATGTTCTGTTCTTTATTATTAAAAAAAAGTCTTTTTTTAAAAAAAAAAGACCGACTGATTACAACCCGATTTTTTTTTGGATTGTAACAGTCCAAGAATGGCCCAAAACTACCCCTGTTAATACTTATTGTCCGTTAAGAACAATTGATTTTTCAAATGTTGTAGATATAGATAATTTCTGAGTTGAAACTCAAAATAAATTTTGCATTTTTGATAATCAACGAGTAAAGTTAGCAAAAAACGGCAAAGTTTTAACTACAAGGCACTCTCTGCGGACTCTGAAGTAGAAATAGCCCCCCTCTGAGTCTACAAAGATTTTATGAGTTTTGTTTGGGGGTGTACTGTAGGCAAATTTAATCAAAGTGGACTAAAGTAGCTTATTTCGTGCTGTTGTTGATGAAAAAGGCTAAATTTTGAAATGTTTATCCAGATTTTTTGACCAAAAAATTAAATCAAAACAATCAAAAATGCTTGTTCGTCTTCAAAAATGAAATCAACGACACTATTCTTAAAAATTATAACAAATTTTAGCAAAATTGACGAAAATTTAGGCAAAAATTCCGGAAAATGTGAATAAAAACAACGTGAATTCACTCTTCTTTTCTCAGAAGTTTAAGCCTCGATAACTCCCTGTAGAAAACGAAAATTAAAAAAATCTTTTTAATTCCATATTCTACGCTGAACGAGCTTTCTAATGATACCAGTCTCAACTCTCTACGATGAATATATCGAGCGGCGAAAATTCACTGAACAAAAAAAAAAAAAACCCAGTTGAGTATATAGTTCCTCCCCCCTCAAGAGGGTCGGAACAAAAAAACAACTTTAGAATGTCGTTTACGCAAAGCAATATTGAAATTTGACGCGAAACAAAAGTTCGTCGATCTTGCAGCACCTCTATCTTGCTATCCATGAGACACTAGACATATAAGTGAAAACCAGTCCCATCCAACTTCAGCAAGGAAACAAAGACAAATAGTTTGTACCTGCTTCGGCAAGTGAAGACATACAACCATCTGTTTTGAAATCTGTTGTAAGAACCTTGGATTAGTGTGATTATGGTCTCACTGCCCAACAAAAAAATCTATATAACATCAATCCGAAAATTACCGTTGAACGAATTGCAACTTCTTTTGAACAACATGTATTGTGATATTTTTGAAGTTACAAACCCATAATTGAAAAAATCAAACAAATTGAAAACAAAAGCACTCACAATGTTATTCGGCCTCGACCAGTTAAGACAATGTTTATTTCTGTGCAAGCAACGTGCCATATCATAAGCAAGAACTTGGAAAAGAATTCGTTTTTTATAAGCCAAAGCACTTTTGAGAAAAAAATAAAAGAGAAAGTATTTTTCAAAATTGCTGCAAACTAATTGAAAAAGGACCATATTGCTCCCTGTTCCACATAGGTGACCTCAAAGTCTTCGATAATGATGAACTCTTTTACGAAAACGAATTCCAAGGCATTTACCAGCTGTCAGCAAAATCGCCAACACATTCATCTTCCTCAGCTCATGTTGTGAAATGACTATCCGTCGCAGAGTGTCTTTGAAAATTTTGTGGATTATTTTCAATCTCCAAGCTATTTAAGCTATCTTGTAAGTGTTTCTGACATCAATTTCTAACAGCTTTTTGTTGCAATAACGCCCCATAAAGGATCTGTTTTTTTCGTTGATTGGACAATATACATTGGAGTCACAAACCGAGCAATCTCACGAATTTCATGTAGGCCTAGCTATATCGAGAAGAATGATTTTTGCCCGAATGTTTATGTTTGATTTTGACGATTGTTCGACGAATCCTCAGCCCGTCCTTCTCTATTTTGCGCCTTGATCTAGCAAGCTTCATGTTGGTAAAGAAAATGATAAAGAAAATGTCTGAACAGCTGCTTTTGTCTCTTTACCTTTTTTTCAAACACCAGGCATGCCCAACGACTATGTTATAGGGGACTTCGACTTGTTTATCTCCCACTGTGCTACAATGAACAGTGCTAATTCTGATGAAGCAAGCATCCTTGACATTATCAACACGTTTTACGTTTTCCACTCATCTCACAGACTACGCATAGAGCAGGACAGGTCTGGGAGAACGTTTTGACAAAAATAAAGAATGAAATTGTTACAGACATCAATATCTGTCAAACAGTTTCATTTTGTTTTTCCACAATTTTGTTTTTAGGGGAACTATCTATAGTTCAACGTTGTGAAAAGTAACGCCTATAGTTTTCTTAATTGGTGTTTTTAAATGAATCACCATTGCCCAAATTTCTCTAAGCTGACAAAAAACGCATCTTACGGCACAAATAATGCTTTCCCAGTGAGACTATTACTACTATGCCTTGATCTTTTTAGCAAATCGCGCTATTCCGTATTCTGCTCAATGATTTTGATCAAAATATCTCCATTTTTTCGGAAAACAAACTCTTTTCAATGTACGTCCTCCTCTCAAAGGAAATCTTTAAATGATATCTTTAATTGCAGACCAATTAGTTTTGTGTGAATTACATTCAACTTTCATCTCAAACTTCATCCAAAACAGTTTGGGTTTCAGTCAACTTCAATAATTCAGTTGGATAATTTTATGAAATTTTTTTCGGAAATTAGGCAAAAGCAAAGACTCTCTACACCCTCTGCTTTGCTTACTCAAAAAAAAACTTTGATAAGTGTCCTCTAAGTACTTCTGACATCAAAATAGATTATATTCGGTGAGGACAAGGGAATTATTAGTTTTCTAAAATCTTTTCCAGAAAACCATCATTATTTATTACCTGAAATAGTTAGTTTTACCAGTTAAAAGCGGCTTAGCCCAGGGGTCTGTCTTGGTTTGCTTTCTGTTGATCTTTTTTTAGGGTCTTAGCCTTAAATTTGCTCGAAACAAATCCACTGTTTTTTGCACACGATCTGAAACTAGTATTCAACTCCGAAAACATTGAAAATGAACTGATTCGATTAGCTCTGAGGAACTTGAGAATTGGCATGAAATCGAACGATGCTAAAACGAAACGTCGCTTGTTTAATCTAAATTTTTGCGAAAAATGACAAAATAAAACCATCCAAACTGTCACTTAACACAAAGATCTTGGAGTTTTTGTTACCTCAAATCTAAAATACAGCATTAATTTGCAAGATATTTTTGCAGAGGCTCTTAGAAAAATCTGCCACCACAAAAACAGTTTTTCGTGGAACAAGGGTTACTCAACAAAACTGCAAACTTAACCTGTTTAAGAGTTATGTGTTAAGAGTTTTAACCTACGGTTTATCAGCTGCTTCTCCGTAACAATTTTTTTTTAAATTCGAGAATCTTCAAACTAAGTGTTGCCGCTGGATTTTTGGGCCACGGAAATCCTGTATTGAATAACCTGGTAATTCTTCCATAATGCTATCAATTTGAACTTTTAACCGTAACGCTCTTTGTTAACATGTAACTCGGAAAATATGATAATAATGCTATCGAAGTTCTTGTGATGTGACCTTTAGTTTCAATCAGTGGTCCAGACGCAGAATTGTCCAAAATCTTTTTGTTGCAAATTTTTACTCGAGCCCCTACCATTTTTTTGCGGGGCAATATTGCTGACCAACTTTCAATCGAATACGTACGTATAATCCAGAAGTATTTGCGAAAGAAAATTTATAGCTCTTGTTTTTTTTTGTATGCAGATGTCAGTTTTGTAAATTTTTAATTAGCACAATGTAATTATTTGCCATTTTATGTATATGTGATAATATTTTTTCTGGTTATCAAATATAATCGGAAATATGAGTCTCTCTCGCTCTCTCTACCGAGTGAATTAACATTTGATAGTGCTGCTGAACCATATACACAAACGCAATCCAACGCAGAACACATCATAAAACAAACAATCCCGAAACCCAACGGGATCATCGAGAGTTTAAATAGTCAGCAGGGTTGTAAAAAAAGGTTTATCAGATAACGTTACCAATATGGAAGTGGTCTTCATGGCCGTGCGTAAGTGATTCCTAAACAATAATGAAGCTCGGCTCAACAATTTTTTTGCTTTTTCACGTTGGTTCGTCCTGATTTTCGAGAGGAATTATGTTCTTTGACGAAGAAATTACTGACGATCTTGTCTCTATCGGGCGATTATTTAAGAAAAACGCGTATTGACGCTAGGCTGAAGAAAAGAATTTAGGTTTAGACCTCCCTAGAAGAAACATGCAGCGAAACAATGAAAGAATGATTAAAAAGAGTCTGTACAAATCACTTTTGCTTCCTGTCCTTCGGTATGGGTTTCCTGGCATAGCATTGTTTAACCGTGAAATTTGCACGTTCAAAAATACCAGAAGAAATTGGTGACATGGTTTTGAGTAAACAGAGACACAAGAGGTACACACGCACTTGAGGTACGCACGTGCCATTTTTTTTACAATGATTTACTTTGTAATGGCGCGTGCTCTGTACTTAGGCTTGCATAACATAGCGGGGTCAGGAACGGAGAAAATCTAAATAATCTGAACATCCTCATGTTTCTTCAACTAAACAGCATTTTGATGCTCATATATTTAGCCAAAAGCAAAGAATGCCTGCTAGTACTGCCTATGTACGGGAAGACCAAAGACGCAATGTCTTAAAACGCAATATCCAAAAAATCATGAGCTGGAAAACTAAATGGAACGCCTGTACTGGCTACGTTGTACATGTCGTAGGCTACGCATCCCAAGTGTGGTACGCCTATAAGGGAGATATGAAAGCGCTAGAAAAGCTAGAAAGAAAAGCTACCTTGGTGATTATGAACTACCCATCAGACATGTCACACAAAGAGTGACTTGAACGCCTCAAGCTACCACCGTAGTCGTTCCTCTTCGAGTAACATGACCTTCTCTTCCTCGATGTACTTGCGAACAAATACGACTACGACGTTTCCGAGCAAATACGAGGGACTGTAAAAAACGAGACAAGGAACAAAAAAGAGTTCGTTGTGAAAAAAAGAAGGCAGATCGCAACTTCCTTCACCGCACAGCAGAGACGTCCAGCAGTATTTAATAGTCGGTCGTTCAACCCATCTCGAAAATTGCAATCAAGTTTGGTAGCTGCACATTAGAAAACATGTCAATTTGATAGAAAATGTCGAAAAATTAGTTAAGGAATTTTGTCAATCAATTGAGAGAATTGGACTATTAGTCGAGACTAAGGGTACTGAATATTCCAACCCTTGTTTACATAGAAATGTAAAATCTAACAAACCAGATAGCTGTGCAAGTGACAGATTGCTTGAGTCTAACTTAGAATCTCCAGAGGAAACCAGAAGAAGGTGTTGTCGAAAAAAGCAAGAATCGAACTGCTTCACTGTGCGAGCTGCTAAAGACTGGAACAATCTGCCAGAAGAGGTTTCTTCCAGGCCAGGTCTAAACATCCTCAAAAGAAGACTAGAAAGGCACTCGGTTGACCTCCACACAATCATCTGATATGTGGATTGGCACGATGGAGCTGGTCCCAGAGGCAACGTCTGTTGACCAGAGAACCTGACCTCATCTTGTTGAACATCTTGCGGTGTACTCTTCTATCAAATGCAGACAATATCAACAAAAAAACCCGCACTGGTATATCATGACAAACGTGTCTTTAGTACAATGAAAATGGTTCCTCCTGCTCATGGTGCATTTAATGACTGTCTGGAAACTGCAGCCCAAAATCTAAACCCAGACTCTAATAATCAAAACTCGTGCTAAATTTAAACTTTGTAGGTTGAGTAACACGTGTACCCAGAAGCCAGAACTACTACATCAACTACTACCACCACTAGTACCTCCGTGTCTACCACAGGCCTTCAATATGCCAAAAAGACGAACAGAGAAAGCGAGAATCAATTTCGTAATTTGGAAATTTGTCACAGAAAAATTTTCTGGATTTTTTCGTTTGTGCCTCTACCAGCTTACTGGGAGCATCGCATAGTATTTGCACTACCAGACCCTCGAAAAGATCCGTTTTTCTGAATATAATAGCTGCACAGGGCAAACCTTTCCTTCATCGAATGCAACAGATGCAGAAACAACGACATTGTTTTAAACGTGACGGCAGGGAGAGTGTCCCCACAGCTAGGGCTGTTAACTCTCTTCAACAACGACGCTCACCAATAATGACCCAGGGAAGCCTACATGGAGATCATATTTTGTGCTCACCCCGAATGCTGGCAATTATTCTGATGAAGAATGATGAAGAAATTTATTCATACCGCGTAATTATAGTCTGTTCTTTAGAGTGTAAACCTTGCCGCGTATTTCGTAAGAATATTGGCCCCAAACTTATTGAGCCTAAATTGCTTTTGACACCCATGCGCAAGTGCTATTTTTCTACATTGTAACGTGCTATATAACAACATATAATTTGTAACTGGGGGTCATAAAGTCAATTGGGGGCCGAAACAGAATAGATCCGAAAATTTAATCTGTCATGTCTTTCCCATTAGATCCCTCTCCCAGCTTAGTGGTCAGATAAATTATTGCACCCCAATCAAGATAAGTGTACCATAACGGGGGTAATAATGGGGAACGCCTAATCAGTCAATCCAGAACTGCAATTTAAGAAACTAAAAATGAGCATCACTTAAAGAGAGGAAACTCAAAAAAATTTTGGTAGCACAAAATAATGAAATTATAGATGATGTATAATCTCTTGCATGAATTGATTGGTTCTCCAAATGTACAACAGCTGAATTTTTGCAAGGAGTAAACAGTGCTTATGTACAATATATGTTGAAATTATTAAAACTCACGCAGTTCCAAAATCAATTATAGACCAAGTACGTTTAAAATTATCGAAAAAGTAAAAATCTTTTTTAAAAAGTTACATTGTTTTAATCAGCAATTGACCACCTTGCAATTGTTTCAGTAGAAAGATTGAATGGAATTCTAAAATTAGGTCTTAAGTGCAGTAGAAGACTGGACAATTGAATTGCCTTTCAATAAAAACCCATAATCAACTAAAAGATCCAATTATTTGAACACAGAACGGTCAACATTTTCCCTCATTGAATGCAACTGACTGAGCCTATTTGTTATGATAAATTTACTAAAAAGCGTTTGCTATTCAATAAGTTAGTTCTTCAGATCTTGTTTTCGCCATTCAGTGAGGGGAACCGTGATAGAACACACCCTGAGACACTCGTCAGGCAACAACATCACCCGGTTATCTCTTTTCATATCAAATTTTTCAAATGTATCATAAATATATTCAAAAAATCGATTTGATCATTTGCTTTCCACGTACTGCCATAGTCTTTTTTAGGGGAATGTTGACTCCACCCTTCAAGGCGAAGAGAATTCCAGGCTTTTCAAGGAGATTGCTCATCGGAACATCGCGGATGAAGTACCTGGAACCTAAGCAGACAAAGGCGACAATACACTCCTTCAGAGTTGCTACCCTTGAGAATTTGACCAAAAATCTTCAACAGTATTGACTAAAGAAACTACACAATGAAACTGTAATTCCTGTTTGTAATGATCAAGACACAAGCGCGAATGATTTTTCAAATAACTGGAGAAAATTAATAATCACGGTTATTGACAATTTTCATCCACTTTTCATCTTTGTCCCAAAAATTATTGGCTGCGCAAATATCGTTTTATAAATAATCAAATTGATAATCTAAATTATGCTCTTTAAAAATAAAAAGTAGTTTTTTCATCCAACCATTCAAATTGTGTCCCCATACTTCAATATCCCTTTTAATCACTTCTGTAAAGGTGGTAGACATTTCTCTTTCTGTGATAACCATATTTTTTGTTAGTTTTTTAACTCGCATATTTGAATTCTTCAATCGTTAGTTAATCATATGACGTCAGACAACTAACAGCCTGCCTTTTTTATATCCCATCCCCATGTCCGAATAGTCACGCTGCTCAAAAAGTTCAAATTATCTCAAGGGTGGAGGGATTTGGTGTCATTCATGCGCCATTTACCATGCGCCATATGTAGTGGACTAAGCACTAGGCAAGAACACCATAAGAAGTTCCGCTGTGTAAGCTGCGAGACGAAAGAAACTCCAATTTTCTCAGAGGCAACAACTCTAAGCCATGCAGCGGCCAAAAGCAAGACATTGCAAGCTTCCATGGAAACCTGTCCTGAACCCTGCAGTTACTGGCTCAACCTCAAGGAGAGCAAAAAAAGTCTTATGAAGAACATCTACACATAATTTTTTCATTGGAGAGCAATATTTTTTACGCTGCCAAGAAACAAGCCCTTAAGTTACCGATATCTTGAATGAAATCATGTGTGCCACTTTAAATGACTCTAACGCGGAAACAGCAATGTAGTCGCCTCAAGAACTAGAACGGAGGTTGACGCCTCAAATAACAAAACCATTGCAAGACGGTTAGATCAATGGATGAAGTGAGACATATATTCCCTGTTTCTTGAGGCAAAATTTATCTAGGAACTTATGAGCAGAACTAAAGCAAAATGATCTTCTGATGAATACAAAGCATTTGATAAACACATGTCAGCAGAAAAAATTTCCAATGCACATCGAAGTCTTCTAGAAGAATTGAAAGGTTGTATCTTTTCTTTAACTGACAATGTTGACAAAAAAACAGTCCATGATGATTTACGCGAAAAATACCCGGAACCAAGCAAAGCAAATTGAATTTATCCAGTGCGCAATGAACATCCAAATTGTGTTCAGTACCATCAATCAATGTTTGAAAAACTCAATGCGTCAATAGTAAGAAAGTCTGCCATGAAGGCGCATGGGAGTCATGGCCCTTCGTCTCTTGATTTCAACGAATGGCGAAAGCTTCTAACTTTTTTTAAGTTGTCCGCAATTGATCTATGCGAAACAACTGCTTAACTAGCAATATGCATAGCTACGCCTCAATTGACCTTTCTCCTACCAAATAGATCAAGTCGGTTGATAGCTCTTGATAAATGCCCTGATGTACGCCCGATAGTAATTGGGGAAGTCTTCAGGCAAATTTTTGGAAGAACTATTTTCAAATGTGTTAAAACCAACCTTAAGATATTAGTTGGTGATCAGCAGCTATGTATGGGTCAAAAAGGAGGAATTGAACATGCAATCCATTTTTTGATAGCTGCTTTTAAGGACACAGAATCGAAGGCGATCTTGCTAGTTCACGCAAAAAGCGCTTTCAATAGTCTCAACCGTGATCATGCCTAACTTACAAAACATCGAGAAACCATGTCCTTCTCTCCATCATTCTATATGTAATTCATATCATGAACCATCAAATTTGTTCATCAACAGACAAACAAAATTCTCTCGGGAGGTACAACTCAAGACATCACCCTTGCATTGTCGATGTCTGGAATTGTTGATACCCACCTAATTGATTTTCTTGACGATTGCTTTACAATTCAAAAGTGCTATGCGGACGATGTAGGCTCTATTAATAAATTAAAAAAACTTTTTGACCCATTGAAAAAACATGGTACTGTTTTCGGTTATCATTTTACCAAACGCCACACCATTACTAAAAAAATCTTTTTAGTAAGGCGCAGAAGATTTTTTGTTTATGACGAAGTGGAAATAGTTGACGTCCGTAGAACAATTGGTAGATCACTCAAACAGCAGAATTTGCTGTTAAATAAGAGGCCACTCATGTCAATGTTTCACCTCAAAATGTTTATAAATCGTTGATTTCATCGGTTGAGCAAAAATCGATTTTCTTAGCACGTACAACACCCATTATTGAAAACCTTTTAATAAAAATTGAGATATCAATCAACAATGAGCTATCACCTAATCTAAAAAAGAATCCCGCCCACAATAAAAAATTCAAAACTATCTTATTCCCAATAATGGAGGGCTGCCTATACATCTTTAAGTCCAAACACCGCTTTAGGGAATGTGAACGATCAGTTCAACTGTCAAGTCTCTTAGTGCAATCTTTGCCAAAAGTCGAATTAAAGCGAGAACAGATCGTACAAGAAATATAAAAGGAGAAAGAGCTTGCTATCAAATCAAAACAAACAAAAATTAGGAGTGAACTGAACAAAAACGAGATTCGCTCACCTGACTTAGCTAGTGAAAAGGGAGCATCAAGCTGGTTAAACGCTATGCCATTGAAACAATATCACTATGACATACCAAAAAGCGAGTTTTGTGATGGCATTGCCCCTCACTATGGCTGGGACCCAAAGAAGATGCCATAACAATGCGCATGCAAAAAAAACTTCACTTTTGCACGAAAAACTCGTGCACGCACATGAGACATTATGAACTCCACAATTTGGTTGCAATTTTGTTACATGATTTTGAGATCAAACTTTATCTTCAGCCGTTGCAAGGGGAAACCTTTGCTCTTAAATCATCAACAATTGATGATGATGCAAGATTATATATGAGGGCTAACGGACTTTGAGAGTCGAAATTCAACAAAACAACAAAACTTAGTTTGATGTTAACATTTTCGACCCGCTGGCAAAAAGTTGTCTTGAAAGCAGTAGCGAAGCCTACAAGTATCAAGAACCTATCAAAAAGAACAAGTATATGCATAGAATAACTGAGGTTGAGAAATAAACATTTTGTTCGCTTGTCTCCGAATTCACTGGTTAAGCCGGCCCATCAGCTTCAAAAGCGCTGAAACAACTGAAATCAAGGTTCTCTGCGCAAAAAGAAGACAGCTACGCTGATATCATATCATTCCTAAGAATTAAATTTAGCTTTGCACTCCTGAGGAGTTCAATCCTCTGCATTCGCGGATCAGGGACGCTTAGGTTAGTCGAAACTGTTGATGCTTTAATGTGAGCTGTGGTTGAAGAAGGGATGCTGTTAGTTTGAATCATCTAATTTCGTCATTAGTTGTTTCTTTTCTAATTCTGTCTGTCTTCTGTTTTACTTCCTCAGCTGATGTTTATATATATATATATATATATATATATATATATATAAATATATATATATATATATATATATATAAATATATATTTATATTTATATATATATATATATATATATATATATATATTAGTTTCCTTGATAGATTTAAACAATACGAAATGCTTTATGAAGACTTAGTGCTGGGAGGGCCCCCAGACCAGCAAATATACCCATTGTTGGACAGAGGCATTTCTTAATTTGAATTCTTTTATTGAATCCCACTTTTGCAGTAAACCGCATTCTGTGCTAAGCAAAAGATGAAATGTACCAGGTGATACGCAATTTGTCTTATCGAAAAGTTATAAATTTTTATTGAAGGAAGACACGGTTCGAGCCTAGAAATAATCTCCTGGGACGGCATAGGAAGAAGAGGAGAAAAATCTTTTTGAGAATTAATCCAATAAACCTAACAAGGAGGCCCGGTAATGTAAGACCGCACATAAGGCTCCAACACCGCTCATCCAAAGTTTTGAACTAATTATCTACCAAATGAGGAACAGATAGTAAACCCCAAAAATTCGTGTATTTCTTTACAAAAAAACTGGTGCATGAACGAAAAGATAGACTCTAAAGCAAATAACCCGATAAAGTAAAAAATGATTCATTTGATCGATGAGATATGCCAATATGAACAAAGCGAGTCAAGACCAACAGCAAAATCAAGCAACAACAACAAACATTAATTACATCAAAAAAAAATTCCGTTCTCAAGAACGAGACTTGATAACAAAGTCAAAAAAGCGTCAGATAAAACTGAAACTCAACAAATAACTTTTAATTCACCAGAAAAGATATGGGACAAGTCCATAACAAGACTAGATAACAATTAGGCAATAAAGAACAAACAAGGTAATTTTGAAAAACTTCGCTTAATTGTTTTAAATTTTTCAATTATTTCCAAATTAATGAAAACCATTAGAAATCAACTAAAATATCCCATAGGTTTACGGTTACCATGAATTCTAAAGATGAGAATTATGAACTCTCGGTATTCATTTTTAATTCGGTTACAAAAAGAAACAACAAACAGACAACAAACAAGAAATCTGTTAAATTTTGCCAGCAAACAATATCGAATCCGTACAACCATACTTTGGCCCTGCAAATATGTTCGATTGCATCTTTTTGAACAACGATAATGTAGATAACGTATAATCTGACCCCTGTTTTATGAAACCAGGTAATAACCAGACAGAGGCAAAACTAAGTAATACTTGTCGTTTCAAACGTTCCATTGACAACAATATTGTATTATGTGACCTGTAGTGGCCAGCTATCTACTAATATCTGAAAATCAACCCATCTTTTTTTTCATGAAAAATTAAAGAAACCTGGTCATTGTACAGGAAACTTCATACGACTAAAGAGACAAACTAAGAACAATAGTTAAAGACCAAATTTAAAAACTCAAAGAAATTCTTCGATAAAATATTGTCGAGGGCGTTTAAATCATAGTCTATATCCTTAAGGGTTTTAATATTATTAATTGTGTTTAATTTTTAACGCCCAAAATGTGATATTTTCACTGTCAATAACGTGGTAATGTGACAAAACTAGAAAATGTGGGCAAATACCTGAAAAAAAAGAAAATGTGAAATCTAGTAGTATCAAAGCCAAGAAACAATAACCTAAGGTTTAAAATCGCAATAAAAGTTGAATTTGAACTCAGTAGATAGAAAAAGTATTCTTTCATTGCCGACACTAACTGAAAATTGAACACTTAAGAGAAAAATGGAGACAAAGTTCAATAAGCCATTATTCATTTAAAAATCAAATATTTTTAGAAGTCCAAACGAAGATAAGCTTTCAAGTAATAAACTACATACAATAATTTGGAGCTAATTAGAAAACGAACTGAACCTATTACTACTGAGCTTTGATTTGAAATGTTCTGTTGTTTAATTGATATAGAAAATAGATCGAATTTTTTTTGTAAAGAAGACCGACTGATTACAATCTGAGTTGTTTTTGGTTTTCTAACAGTTCAAGAGTGGTCCAAAACTATCTCTATCGCCCATTAAGAACACTTAATTTTTCAAAAATTATATAAAGATATTTTGTTAGTTTAAAAATCAAAACTAAAAATACTGCGTTTTTGATAACGAAGAAAGTTAGCAAAAATCGGCAATGTTTTAATTACGGAGCACTCGCAACGAAAGTTGAAGTAGAAATAACTTCCTTTTGAGTGTAAAAGATTGTGCTAGTGGTGTTTGGATGATGTGTACTTCCTGCAAATTCAATCAAAGTGCACTAAAACGTCTTTTGTTCTGTTTTTGATTTAAAAAAATGTTGAAATTTTTAGCCAGAAGTTTTGACAAAACAAATCAATAATTTTTTTTCCAAACATGTGAATTAATAAAATAACCGAAAGGTTAAAGTTTACATGCCTTCAGAATAATCACGAATATTTATTTAAATAATCAAAATTTTACATCAAATTTCTGGTAATTAATTGATGTTACCCATTAAGCTGTTCGTTCTACTATTAAAAAAAAGAAGACACGAATGATCCTAACTGTCTATCTATTGGAAAATTTGCTGACGTTGCAAAAACTCTGTTAAATTTCTTTTGAAAAGAATTTTGTTCTCCGTCGCTCTTACGTTAGAGGGTAACTTACTCCATTTTTGTATACTCTTCAAAATCAAAGATCTTTTACTCTGCTTATTATACTTTTGCGTTCTTATTATCAGCTGTTTTGTCCGTTTGTTCTGTTTTAGTTGTAGGCGGTTTGCACATTGTTTAAATGTTTCTGATACTATCCTTTGATTCAAGTCTGTGTGGAGTTTCAATATACTAAACTTTGAAGTTATTAATTCAGCTGGTAGGACTTGCGATTTGAGAATTATATCACGACAATGATCGAAATTACGACGCATATAACACACTTTTATGCCCCAATTAATCTGTCGATTTTACGCTGTATATTTTTTGCTGACAATGTTTGTAAATAAACTCCACTGAATGACAAATGAGAGAGTACTAAGGATTTGAAAACTTGCAACCTGATTTCCAAAAGTATATGGTTTCTTACTAGATATAGTGAGCGAATGGTGGCCGCCATTTTTTAAGACTACATCTAGATGTGCTTCAAAGGTCAATTTTGAGTCAAGGTGTATTCCTAGATAACGACAACTCTCAGTAGATTTTCTAAAATTTCCGTTAAAATAATTTTTGGTTCTAATTCGTCCCTGGTAGAAAATTAAAGTAGTTCTGTTTTATCAGCATTCAAAGTGAGTTGTTTTTCCTACCTTTTTAAAATATACACTGTCCGTCTTCAGTAAAATTTTTTCAATTTTTGTTGCAATTGTTTCTCCTGGTTCTTATCGACATAAAATACTAGTATCGTCTGCAAATTGAACAAGCTCAAAATCACCTTTGATTTTTTTCCGAAAAATCGTTAACGTATAAAAGAAAAATTAGGGGTCCTAATCCTGTGCCTTGCGGTACTCCAAGGTTAACGAAATTGTGTTCTGAGACCTCGGTGCCTATTTTGAAGCATTGTGATCTTTCTTCGAGAAATTATCTCAATAAATTTACTGCAGGCTCAGATCAGAGAAGTTGAAGCACTCTGCTTTTTTAATAAATTTTTTGTGCGAAATTGAATTGAAAGTTTTTGCAAGGTCTAAGAAAATTGCTGCTGTGTTTTGCCCATTTTCACGGTTTTCTATTACTGTCTCAGTGAATAATAATACTGCATCTGTTGAAGATTTTTTTATGAATCCAAATTGCTTTTTATTCAAAAAATTGTTTTTATCAATGTGGTCCATCATTTGGAAAAGGAGAAGCTTCTCAAAAAGTTTAGAAAAAGTTGGTGTGGCCGAAATTGTTCGATAGTTGCACACTTGTGTTGTTGATCCTTTTTTGTGAATTGGTGTGATATATGCATGTTTTATAACAGTTGGAAAGACACTGTTTTGAATATATTCATTAAAAATAAATTGCAGATGATTACCAATTGCCGCCTTTAAACCGCCTTTAAAGCCCATGCATGGAATAATCCTGGATCCCGTGATTTACTGTTTTCTAAACTATCATTAATTTCAAAGATTTCTTTTAAAGTCAATACTCTAAAATTGAATTTTTCAGAACAGTGGTCCAATTTATGGATATTGAGAGGAACGAAATCACCAGAATATTTGCCCATTTCCGCAAAAAGTTTATTAAATGCATCGCAGATTGCTTTTTTGTCAATGGTCATGGCTCCGTCTATTTCAATTTCTGACACATTAATACCTTGTTTGTGGTTTCCTAATCTTTTATTGATGAAATTCCATTTCTGCTTCGATGTTTCACATTGCTTTAAAAAATTAATAGAATATTTGTGATGTGCATCTCGTATATTTCGGCTCACTTGGTTACGGCATTTTTTGAACTTGTCAAAAACATCGTAGTTTTGAGAGAATTTGTAATGATTGTACAAATGATGTTTTCTGCTATTAATTTTTTGAGTTTCTTGGATATCCATGGTTTATCACTTTTTTTGTTTTGTTTTATTGAAGAATCACAGATCTGTATAGGTGCATGTTGATCGAATATACTTTGAAAAATTTCATTAAATTTTGTAAACATTTCATCACAATATTCCTCTTGATACATAGGTCGCCAGTCCGCAAAAGCCAAGTCCCTGCTGAATTTCTCCCCCGAGAAAAATTCCATGTTCCTTCTTAAAAAATATGTATCTTCGTTCCTCCCTATCATTTCTAAATTACTTCGATAAAATTTGATATCGTGGTCAACCTCAATGGGCGGCAAACAAATCTTCCATTCTAAAATTTTATTTTTTGTCAAGAAGCGGTGATCGATAAGGGATTGATTAGTTTTGCTGATGCGAGTGGGAATCCTAACATTTGTTGGGTTAAGTGCCAGACCAGATGTAAAGTTATCAAGCATTTCTTTCTCTTTTTATTGAATTGGTCAATGTTGTAGACACCAAATAGAAGAAGATTGTCTGTTAAGAATGTGCATTAGATACTTCGGCACTCAACTCTTTCAGGAAAAAAATCGGAAACTTTTATCATCGGGTTTTACGAAATGTTCAACAAACATTTATGTTTCAGAGGTTCATTAATTTCGAGCCACATTGATTCGAAAGAATTTGCATAAGCTATCTCAAATTCTTTCTTACATTTAGCATTGAAGCGTCTTGGGATCCAAACTCCGACACCCCCACCTCGCTGGACTCCCATTTTTTTTGATCGAGCTTTTTGTAAGAAAAGATGTTCATTACTAATATTGAAATTAGTGTCCTGTTGCTCGGAAATCCATGTTTCGGTTACTTAAAGTGTAGTTTGCGAATTTAGTTGTTCAAGCAATTTTGAAAGGTCTTCATACATATTTTGTATGCTACGCGCATTTATGAGAAAAAATTTCAAACACTTTTGGGATGGATCTAGCACTTTATCAAAATTCGACAAGTTCGATGTATTAAAGGGTCCAGGATTTTCTTCAACAACTCCCCAAAAGAGTAATGTTTTTCTCAAAAACAAATTGCAAAGAAAACGAACAGCTTTGAGGCGCAAAACGAACAGCTTTGATTTTTGTGCGAGTTTGTCAGAAAAAAAGTACTACTAATATTAAGAATTAAATTCTCATATCTTTCACATTATTCAACTCAAGCAATATTGCGTTAATTTGGAATTTTTTGAGGTTGGATCACATTCTGTGCTGCAGGTAGAATGTTCAAGACATTATAGTGATGAATAATATTCACAAGGTTTTTGATTCCATTTATGTTTGGGTGAACCCCGTCATAAAAAATATGAATATTTGTCAGAGCATTGTCAAGACATTCAACTTTTGACCACGGATACAGACCATCCAGTTCCAGACATATCATTTCAAGTTGCTCATTAAACTTTGTAATTGCCTCATTATTACTATTTCGATCATAACAGCCGTCCTTGACAGGTGAAATTTTGCAGACAGCTACACGGTGTGGTTTCAATTTTTTCATGCACTTATCAACTGTAACTTTCATTTGCATTGCAGCATCTTGCCCAGATAAACCTTTATCAGTTGAGTTATGTCCAGCGTGTAGTACTAAATTTTCCGTCTTAGACCCAGGAGAATATGTTTCAACAACATTTCGAATATCTTTAATTGTTGCTGACGAATATGAATGTATTGCCGTTTGCTGCGAGATGTCTTCTTGATTGATTTTGCGGTGTGTGCTATCTGATATTAAAAGTTGCTTAGCAAAGCGCGGTATCGCTTTCGGAAAATATTTTTTTATCTGGCGTTTCAATATTTTTTAGTACACGCGAATTATCCTGCTTTTCCAGCAAGTTATCAATGACTTTGGATGTCTGTTCTTTGAAGTATTCAACATCTTCCTCCAGACGATTTATTTCTCTTTCTGGAAAGTAACTGTCTATTTCTGCAATTCGTACTTTGCCAAATTTGTTTTCTAGAGATTTTATGATTCTATCCTTCCCATTTATTTTTTCGCTGGTTTCTAGAAGTTTCGCAATTAGTTCCTCTTTGCTACATTTTTCAAGGACTTTTTTTGAAAACATGATGATCTTGTATTGCTTTTAGTTGAATATTAAACAAAATTACAGCATCATTTTTTTTAAAAAGTTGGCGGAAAAATTGTACCTGAAATAGAATTAATGATTATATGATGTAAATGGTTTGGTCTCACCGGATGACGAGATGGAATACAGCCCAATTTATGTGTATAGAATACCCAAATTCAGAAATTGACGTTCAAAAAAATTGCGATTAAGTTATCAAAAAAAATATTCTTTAAAAAAATTAACAAATTTTAGCAAAATTAGCGAAATTTTAGTCAAAAATTCAGGAAAATGTGAAAAAAATCAACGGAATTCACTCTTTTCTCAAAAGTTTAAACCTCGATAACTCCCTGTAAGCAACGAGAATCAAGAAAATATTTTTAATTCCATATTGGGTCTTCCCCATTATAGCCCCCTCCCCAGCTTTGTAGTCAGATAACCTATAGCCTCACCCCCCAAACATGGTAATTATAGCATAATGGGGGCTATAGTTTCAGGGGGGCTGTAATGGGAAAGACCCTCCATATTCTACGCTGGATAAGCTTTCTAATGATTCCAGTCTCAACTCTGTACGATGATTATATCGATCGGCCAAAGTTGTCTGAAGAAAAAAAAACCACTTGAGTATATAGTTCCTCTCCCCCCCCCCCCCACCCCTCAAGAGGGATCGGAACAACAAGTACTAGTATATGAAGGACATGATTCACAAATGTTTCAGATAATGTTCTGATAACTTAGTTTCAGCACCATGGAGTTGAGAGTTGGTAACAAATACCGAATAGGTCGTAAAATTGGGAGCGGCTCTTTCGGAGAAATTTATTACGGAACAAATGTTCAAACGAATGAAGAAGTTGCTATTAAATTAGAATGTGTGAAAACAAAGCATCCACAGCTTCATTTGGAGAGTAAATTTTACAAACTACTGCAAGGCGGAATAGGAATACCTTCAATAAAGTGGTGTGGAGCTGAAGGAGATTTCAATGTCATGGTCATGGAGCTTCTGGGCCCGAGTCTAGAAGATCTTTTTAATTTCTGTAACAGAAAGTTTTCACTCAAAACTGTGCTTTTAATCGCCGACCAATTATTAACTAGAGTAGAATACGTCCATATGAAGCATTTTTTGCACAGAGATATCAAACCAGACAATTTTCTTATGGGAGTGGGGAAGAAAGGCAACATCATATTCATCATCGATTTCGGTTTAGCAAAGAAATATCGGGATCCGCGAACTCATCAGCATATTCCTTACCGTGAGAACAAGAACCTTACTGGAACAGCGCGGTACGCGAGTATCAACACACATATGGGAATAGGTAAGTGAATGCGTGCTAACAAATATTCTGCGTTCTTTGGATCCATCCAAACTAGCATGCAGTGCTAAGCTTTTTTAACGGTTGTTGTTCTTTTTATTATTTAGGCTGTCTAAGGATTAAGTTATTGGACGGAATTACGCAATAGTTAGATGATAATTTTGGCTTGCTGTTTAGCTTTGCATATCATTCAAATCTAATTTTTGCTAGGAACTTGCTATTGTGCTTCGGTTTGTTTTTTTCTGATATTTCCAGTATTGAACTAATGAATTTTATTTTTGGCCCGCAGATTTTTTGCTTCAATTTTTTCGATTGTTTCCAGGCTTTGAGACACACTTTTTGGAAGCGTCGGGAGAATTAAGATTTTCTAAAATGTTTACTGAAAGGTCTTCTATACAACCTTTCAATTGCTTAGAATTTGCTTTTTCCAATCGTTACCTTAACAAAACCTAACTAAAACGTTTACTTTGACTAAAACCTTTCCCTTATCGGAACAAACTTGCCAATTTATACCTAACCTAGGACGTAGACTTATCTCCAATTGAACTTGAAGGCACAGAAACTGCTGGAGTGAAATTTTTGTAAACAGTTGGAGTTCGCAATTTTTAAAGTTGGCTGTTTGAAATAAACAAGTTGTTTTCTCTATTATATTTATGCGAGTATGAGAAAGAAAATTGTGCTTATTTTTCTGAGGCGGCTGTTTCAGTGATGAAGAGTTAATCAGCTAGGGCTTTATTTCAATTTCAAATCGGGAGCCGCTAGGACATCGTTCACGAGGACAGGTGTCTTGTCCGACAATTAAGGTTTAAATTTCAACGACACCGGAGAATAGTCGTGTGGTAGTCACTGATGGTCCTCTTACCAACAATGTTCATATCATTATGCAGATTCAAAGCTGTGGATTGTAGGACGCTTTGATAACTTTCGTTGTCGAGATGTGTATGTTTCGAGCATTTTTCTCCATCAGGTAGTTGAACTGGTAGAAATTATAATTGACGTGTGCCATAGAGTTGAAATAATTCATGATTCAACTATCGACGATGGTCGAAGCATTGTGTGCTGTCATTAGGCATTGTGTGGTGAACTGGTCCCTTGACCCTCGTTTGACCTCTTCGACGAAGCATTGAACGATTTTTACTCATTTAATTGCTTCAAAAATCTGTTGTTTGATGGATTTCTTGAAGGTCTAGCTGATGCAAAAGCAGGATGATTTCTGCAAGCTTTTGCATAATTTACAATGCACTCGGAAGGTCTTTCTCAGAGAAACATACCTCTTTCCAAAACGTGCTCATTCCATTCCAGGCTGACCGGTGTTGGAAGCTTGCTTAAGTCTTGATTGACATTTGTGGAATGTATAAGGGTTAAATCCAAGTTGTTAGAATGTGTCTATGAGGGTTTGGAGGAAGGGAGAAAACTGCGTGTAACTGTCGGGGAGACACTGTCGATGCTTGCTGAAATTGGAATGAAACCACTAGAAGCAATTCCTGAGGACAAGGCATTGATAATAGTGCTGGCACTTGACATTTTAGCGGTTATGATGTTGAGCCAATATTGCTGGCAGCAAAAATGACTTGGAATCTTCCATTTATCAACTAGGTGCAGCATTGTTGAGGAATGATTCGCTGTAAGATCCGTTCTTAGCAGGTGCTCAAAAGTCGTCGATGATTGGTATTGATTGGTGAGAATCAGTTTGTTGTCTGCTGTTAAAGGTTACCCTTGAGTTTCCATTGTTTTGAATTTTTTGTGTGAACACATGTTTCTCGTTGTATATCTGATATACGTAAGTGGTCTTACGTATCTTGAATTTGAGTGTGCCGAAATGCAAGTATACTATTTTTGCGTCACGTTAAGTTCTTTTGTCCAAAAACTTGTGGAGCTCCTTGATTTCCTTGAGTTTCCTCAACGTTTCGTAGTCCTTGAGGCAGTCAATGCCAGATGTAAGAACTTCATTGCTTTTTTCATTTCAATATTATACATCAGGTGTAAGTTGGTCAGACTTTTTATTTGGGGACCCACAGAGAAATGTTCGTAATTTTTGGTTTTCGAGTCTTGCGTCGGCAAATTTGCGGAGTTTCGTTAATACTTCCTGTCATGTGGTTTTTTTAGGAAAATCTTTTTTCTATTAATTATGACACTTTCTAACCAAGTACGTCATAACCTGCCAAGCCTATTTTACCGAAAGGAAGCCAAAAATTACCTGATTACCTAACACCTTTATACCTAACAGATGACTACCCATAACTCACCAGATAACTACCTGAAACCTGCCTGATACCTATCCAAAAGCTACATTATTTCTACCCGGAAGCCACTCAAAACCTACCTGAATATTTACCTACTTATTCTAAATTTATCTACGTATACCAGAAAGCTTACACGTAAAATTAAGGTATTAACTTTTTGGGACAGAAAATTATTGAAGTGCTTTTCAAAAAGTTTACGTACCTTCATTTTTCAAAGCAAGGAATAATTGCGAAGGAGTGATTGTTAACTCATCAACGTTCTGTTGGTAATTTTTGTTTTTATCTGGAAAAGAAATCTCGGGTTTCGAGAAAAAAAAAGTGGCTGCTAATACTGGCGATTAAACCAAAAAGAATGGAAATTGTTGAAATGTGCAATAAAAGTCCTATATTGTATAAAAAGCTCGTGATGGATTCGGTGTTATCCCGGGTTTAGAGTGGAAAAGGTCTTTTCTAAAACTTAATCTCCACCCTTTTTAGGAAGGAAAAGTTTAGATTTTTTGTCTATCGTTGGGCGCCAGAATGTTTCATTGGCCGCCTTATGATTACTCTTAAAACCTTCTTCTAAAAAACCGAGTTAATAGGGATACAATTGTTTGAGAGAAAGACGCTCTCAGTTCGTTTTTCATAATCGACTGGTTTGATTGTAAAATTTTTATCTAAATTTTTCCCATCTTTTCCAGTCATTGTTCACTTTCTCAACCAATTGTTGACAAGTTGTTTTTCAAATATCTATGAACCCAAGATTCAGGAGACCATATTTTTTCCTCAGAGTGGAAGGAAATGTTTTCGGGAGCAACAAATTAGGAGATCAAAATTTTGGCAAAATTCGTTTTGCCAAAATATATTTGAATGAGCCAGATGGCAGAACTAGCACCAGGCAATTTTCAATTCGTCCTTGTTTTTAGAAATACACGAACCAAGATGAAGTTTTTCGGTTGAGGCACAGATAAGTAGAATAGAAACGAAATGGTGGTATTTTTCAGGAAGATACAATTTTTTCTGTCATTTTCAAAACGTGTCATATAAGCCAATTCTTCAAATATTGTTGTTTTCTTGCAGGGGGGGGGGGGCTGCTAACCAAGAAATTAGGAAATCGCCATACCTGTTCAGAAAAATAAAATAAAAAAAATAAAGGAAAGCCCCCAAAAGTATGTTCGTTGGATCCAATTTCCTGACTGGTGAGCCAATTGGTCGGAGTAGCTACTAATCATAATTAATCGTTGCCCTGAACTTTGGTCAAAATTTTTGTTTTTTATTATCCAACTACTTGTCAGCAAGCGTGGAAAAAGTGACCTAGTTTTGTCAATATTTTCCACGCTCAGTGATGTGCACTCCATCACTCTTGTCCATGTTTAAACGATCTTTTTTTTCAAAGGTACTTAACAACTTGCCAATTAGACAGAACTGAGAGAAAGACTAATTGATAATTTATTGCATAATGGTCCCTCGAAATACCAATTGCGGATAAGACGACAACTAGAAAGAAAAATAATTTTCGCTCATACGAGGACAAATAACGATGTCCTGGGACCTTCTGTTTCAAAATGCCCATATACTTAAACCCTGTTCAAATTAGAAAGCAAAAATATACTTCATTAACTCATTGTTACAGACTAAATACGTATTTCAATTTGTGACAGAAATGTGATATGATTTTTGTTGAACTATTTTTTTCGAAAGGTGTAATGATTCCAACTCTTTCAATTTGTTAAACAGAATTGAAGACTTACAAAGAATTTAAGGTATTTTCTGTTTGCCAGAGCTAAGACTGAGAAACCTTTTTCTTTGGCATTTAGTTGCTACTTTTGATTCTTCATACTTCACCATGTCATCACTAATTTTCACTATGTAAATTATTCATTGAATTTAGAGAGGAACTAACAGTTCTACACACAGCCAGATGATGGCTCTTAATTAAATCTTTGATTTAAGTTTCAGGTAGTCAACCAAATTATTTCGAGCAATTAGAGCAACAAAGTTGTTTTACTCCGGTATTCTTGAAAAATTTTGGCTAAAAAACTATACTCGAATTGTATAAATTGGCTACATCGGTGAAAATGAGTGACGAAATTTATGCTTTGTTCGTTCCTGTCGCCGTAACGTTTGTCTAACGTTAAGAGTAATGCGTTTTAGAAGGCATTTGGACTACAGTTTTCTTCTATTTGCCGGTTTCTTTCTAACAAGATATCTTTTCTCATAAGACCCGAAATATTTATGTAAAGTTTTGCTAAGTTTACGTTGCCGCGTGCCATTAATTATTCCATGTAATGGTATTTTCCTTGCTCAAATTTGCTGCAAAAATTTTGCTCGAATTGGTTTGATGTTGCTATTTGTTCATACGTGTTTTCAGAGCAGAGCCGGAGAGATGACTTGGAGTCGCTGGGCTACGTGCTAGTATACTGTATGCAGGGATCACTGCCATGGCAGGGTCTTAAGGCGGCTAACAAGAAGCAAAAGTACGACAAGATATCAGAGAAGAAGATGAAGACTCCAGTTGAAGTACTCTGTAAATCACAGCCAAGTGAGTCTTTTGAAGTCCATTTATCAATGTAGTGACAAAGCTAATATATTAGTTTGTCTTGGTTATATGACCTAAAGTAAACCATTGGTTTTTGCTGCTCGAAAAGGAGTGATGAGTACTATGTTCTGATGCTCAAGAATACTAACGATATTTTAACTAGTTTTTGCGAAAAAATAAGTCGTATTTCTCTTCAATCGGATTTTCGAATCGGAGTTGACCATTAATTGACTAATGGCCGCGAGATTAAATTAATAGCCGCGAAGCGACAGCGGCTATCATTGGGGATATCGTGGTTTTTTACAATTCAAAGAATTTGAATAGTATTGGTGCGATATCTTTTTTAATAGCCGCACAGCGATAGCTGGGGCTATTATTGGCCTTCTCTTGGTTTTTTTTACGACTCGAAGAGGAGTATTGGTTTGCTTAAGGTTTTTTTTTACCGGAAATACTATTCGTTCAGACGCTGTTTTCACCTAAAAGCGAAAGTGAGTAAAATGCCGTGTGAACTAATTTTTTCTGAGCGAGAGAAGTTTTTTTGATCATGCGCCGCGTTTAGTGAATGACTTTTTGACTTTAAAAAGTAGTTTTTGACTGAATGGCGCATATAGATAACCGTTTTAGCCGTTTTTTTCGTCTAAGTGGCCCAGTTTTTTTTGCCTGTAATTTGGTTTTTTGTAGAAGTAAATTTTATTCGATGCTATATTGAAATGTCAACCTCAGAAATTGATGCCACAGTGTTTTGCAGAGCCCGAAAATGCGTTTCAAGTTCAAAATTGGAACATATTTCTCGATTTTTTTGTTAGTTTTTGGCTTTTTTTCTTAATTTCTTCATTTTTGGATCTTTTAACCGTCTTTTTGTCAAAAATCAGTTTATATGGCAACTTACTTTTGACAATTCATATACTCATCGGCTCTTTCTACCTCGATGTAATTTTGTTTTATAAAATTGTACATATGCTAATCCGATTTTGGTAGTTTTTTCCCCGATTTTTGTTTGTGTTTTGGTTTAATCACTAGAAATAGTCTTTTTGTGCAACACGAGGGACTTTAATTTCGTTTCAATACAATTTCAATCATTTTTTGGCGTTAAGTTTTTGAAAAACACTTAAAACTTTTTCTTAAATGCGGTATTAAAAGTTTTTTGACCTTTTTTGCAAAATGTTTCAATGTTTTGTATGTTTGAATTCTGCTTTTTCCAATTTTTGGTTCTCTTCAGAAGAATAGATCTTTGTATCGGATGACTCATTTTCTTTTCTATGTCTCGAATAATGAACAATGAAATGTATTCGTTTTTCTAGATTTTTTAAATTTTATTTTCTACTTTCAAAAATCAGGAATGTCTTTTAATTACAGTGTTCCTTACATTGTGTCCATATTCTTCACATTCTAGTTAGCATAATTCTAGGTTTGTCCTGGCACCTACTTTTTTTTCGGTATTTTGATTTTTTCGGTTGTTAAAAAATTGAATCATTTCAGCTTTTCTTAGATTTTCGTAGTTTCTTTGTTTTGCACTTGTTTTCATTCAACATAAGGCAGTACTGAGAGTTTGCTAGCTATGCTTTTCCACAATTTCCACTTCTTACTATTTACTGCAACTTTCGTCCGGCCTTGGCAATAATTCTAACGATTTTTTGCCTTTGAATATTCTGCTGCTTATGTCTTCTATGATCAATTTAATTTTGCAATTAGTATGAAATCATCTTGTCTAGCATATGTACAACAAGCAAGAAGTATGTGTTGTTTTTTGTCTTAATTGCAGTGATTAGAAATCTAATTGCAGTGGTTTTCTGGTGCTTAAATTTGAGCATTCTTTTTGAAAAATTTACGTAGTTTCTTGATTATTATCTGCCGTTTGCTTTCGAGATCTTTTTGAGATTAGTATCATGAGCTTTTGAGGGCAATTGATAGCCTTGTTAGTTTTTTAGTTTAGCAGTTATTTGACCATTTTGAATATTTCGGACTTTTTTCGACGTTACCAAACGTTTTCAATAAAATAAAATTTTGCTGCATCTTGTTTGTCTTGGTGAAAGTGTTTTAAGTTTCACCAATTTGAAGATCAGACATGGGGAGGTAATGACTTAAAGGTTCAATACAAAAAGTAATGGCTTCGGCTGCATTTAAGGTTTTTGTATGTGAAGTTTTGAAGCTTCGAGTCGCTTCCGGAATTTGCCGGCTATCTTTTCTATTTCGTCGTCATGATTTTTGTTACGACCATATGACGTCACAGCCACTTTTTGTTCATTCGTTCATGCAATTTCAACTGAATTGCATGCGTGACGTCATTTTTCGCTCTTAGTGGAGCGAGTTTTTTTGTTCATTCGCGTGATTAAATTTTTGGTCACACTTGACTTACCTCAGTCTCAAAAATGACTTCCTCACTTTGAAATTGACTTTTATTTACTTTAATTCAAAGAGATAAGGTCAAGTGGGTGTGTGTCACTCTAAATGAAGGTTATTTGAGATCAGCTTATAGAGGCAGCAATAACTTTTTTAAATTTTTAATCAAAATATAACAGATCAGCCTTCAATGAAAAGACCAATTTTTTTAGTCTGTCTTTTTCACTGTTTTTTTTTGAGACTGCCGATCTACGAATCTATTGCGGCTATTTTCTGGCAATCTGCCAGCTATGTTTTTAAGATCTGTTCATGCTGCTTTTTTCGGACTTTTCACGTCAGTCAAATTAGAGTTGTTATTTTGGTCACTTTGAAATAGCAAAGAGCGAAATCTTTAAAGTGGAGTGAGAAACTGGTGTTAGAACAATTTGGCGGTTTTCGAGATGGATTTTTTTAGGTGCGTCAATTTGACTTCTGTTTTCAGAGTTTCATCTCCTTCAGTGCTGTTAAGACGGTACATATGTGTTCTAATTGTGCCTATTTGCCTTTGCTTGAATTAATTAAGGGGCAGCTGAAAATTTTTATGACTTTGCCTCTATTTGGTGTCATAAGATATTAGTGATTTTTAGATTTTGCCCCTTTTATAAAAAAAAATTATCTGCCGTCTTATCACTTAGTATCATCAATGACAGGTCCGATAGGTTGCTATTAAGGCATCAATGAATGTATTAAGGCGTAGCTAGTGGTTTTCATGACTGAAATTACTTTCTCTCAAAAATTTTGAGTGAAATTTCTGCAAGTATTTATTGTATTTTTTGATTTGATATCATTTAATATCATTGGGGACAGGTCTCTGATGCTGCTAATAGGGAGTAAATTTATCGACTTAATCGTTTTCGTTCAAAGTTAGTGCTTTCTATGACTTTGACAATAATTGATATCAATATTAATAATCGAAATTTTTAAGATTTGCGATTTTTTTCATTATTGTCGTGTTAACTCGTCTTGTTTTTTGTTTTGCTTAACTCGTCTTGTTTTTTGTTTTGCTAGTATTTGTTAAACTTTTTGCTTTTTTATCACTTAATCTCATTGATGACAGGTCTCGACGGTGATCATTGAGGACTTAAATAATTGATGTAATTGTAGCCCTCAGTAGTTGTTGCGTTCTGTGACTTTTATACTAAGTGTTTTCAAGTTTTCACTTAAGTGTTTTCAAAAATTTTCAGCGAGTTTCATTGCGATTTTTGGTTATTTTTGTCTTATCATTTAATATTTTCAGTGAAAGGACTCATCGACATTTAATGACAGGTTGCTAATGAGAAATAGAGGAACATTGTTAGCAGCTTGAGTTCATAGCAGTTGTTTTTTGATGTTGATCCTGTTCAAAAAACAAAAGTTTAATTTTTAGTCTTGCTTTGTTCTTGTGTTGTTTTATTGCTTAGGCTCATTACTAACAGCTCTCATTTGCCTTTCAAAGCGGAGTAAATATCAGGTCATAAATTAATGCAATTCTTGAATTGTTTTTCAGGTTTTGCTAGGTTTTTTTTTAATTTGTCGTCTCCATTGATGATTCTTACGACCTGACTTCTTGGAATTGACTTTTTCGATGACTTTAGTGACTTCTACTGCTTTGCGGTTAAAATTTGTGTGCGTGACGTCTTTTCTGCTTTTAAGTCAATTGCGTGACTCACCTCACTAAAAAATGACTTCTGAACTTACTTATGGAACTTTAAATTTTATGAGCCTTTACTAGTTAAAGAACAACAGTGTGCTTCTAAGTCGTGCCAAACTTGTATGCCCTAATTCTTGAGTATTAATATTGAGTTTTTGATTTCAAATATTAATTTTGAAAAAAGCTTTTTTAGGGCTTTTTCCTGTTAGACCGTATGTGTCATAAAATTGACAGTCCGAATCAAACCCAAAAAGTCTAGTGGTCTCTTAAAGGGCTGGTGGTCGATCTTATTTCTTCTGTTGTTTCAATTCATGGAAGGCGACAAGCGTCTATCGCGGCTATTTTCCGGCAATCTGCCGGCTATGTTTTAATTTGTTTTTCATGCGTTGTGGCTTGATTTTTGAGTGGTGGTTTATACGCTGAACTAGAAGTGGGACAAATTTTGCTTCTCCAAAGTGATTGTTTTCATCATTTTTGAAATTTTTATCAGCTAGCTATCAGTTAGTTCAGGGATTTTTTGTCGAGATCGAATGTTTGTCATTTCAAGAATTAAAAAATTACTACTAACTGCGCGATCAACTCAGGCGGCTAATATGGCAATTATTACGCTCTTATTTTTACTTTTTGTAAAATTTTTACTTTTTGTAAAAATTTGTTTACCTTTTTGTGAAATATTTTGAATTTTCTTGGCTAGTTTCATGCACTCAATGTTCTGACTCATTTTTTAATGAACGATATCAATCGCGAAAAATAGAAACGGTAAATCCATGGAGCCCAGTTTCAGATGCCCGTGACTTAAACTTTGCTTTTATTCTTCTTAGTTGCAAGATTTTGTTGCTTGTTGCAATTCCACCTGGATTAATGGTAAGCAATCGCGACTAATTTGCTATCATATTCTGGGTATGTTTAATAAATTAACCTTGATCTTTTTAATAAGCGTCATCAGCCTGTCAAAAACTATGTGTAATTTAGGCGCTCTTCTTTTTTAATTCCGTCATGTTGAATTCAAAATAGCCTGAACATTGTAATTTTAACAGATATTTATGATCCGTGTCAGTATGAATTTTTTTAGATCAGCCTCGATGTAGTGCTAGCAGATATGGATTATATTACACCTGAGTATGAACAAGTTTCCCCTCTTGCCTTTTATAAGCATATTACTAGTGCAGTTTTTGCACTTGACACATTGTTCTCCCGTGTCTTGACATCTACTGGGAGGATCGATGAGTTGGTTTATGATCAGTGCTAATGGTGGGCAGAGAGAATTGAACACAAAATTTGTTTATTTACGCTGATTAGCTTGTGACATGAGCAAATTTTAAGCAGTGATTCGGTTCCAATTAGACGCCATCACTCGATATTACTTCGTCGACTTAACGAAGGAAAATATGCTTTAGAGAGAAGTTCTAACTTTGAGAAAATCTAAAGTTCTCGATATCACAGTTTCATTATCTTTGTCACTGTCAAAGTACTCGAAGAGGATATTTGGCGAAGTGTCTTTCTTGTTATTGGTAATTTTTTGGAGTCTATTTAAAAGAGCATATAAAAATCAATAACGCATGAGAAAACTAAGTGCTTAGGTCAAATATTTGAACGAATTGAAGAGCAGAGAGATTGATTTTCTGACCATACAGCATTTTTTTACAGAGACCGAGAGAAGCAGATGCGAGGGAATTTTTTTTGCGCGCCTGTGGTTTTTCTAAGCAGGTTTTATTGCTTTAACTTTTGTTTGAAAAGTGAAAAAAAGGTTTGATATTCCAGATTGTTGAAATGTCATTAAACAAATTCTGCAGTTTTTTTATTATTTCAATCTGCTCCTGTTTGAAGTGTTTTGAGTGCTCATGGGTTGTCCGGTAGGTGCTCAATTATAGAAACTGTTTTCTTAGTTGCTTGAAAAACAGTTTTTGAGACTTGGCTACTTTTAGAGATTGTTATAGATAACAACTTTTTTATTTTTTAAAATTCTTTCTACTTTGTAACTTTTTCTATATTGTTGTATCGCTTGTTTTTCTTTTGTCTTGTTGTCATTTGATTAGCCCTGGTTAACATTATCAGCATTATCAGAGAATCGGATATAAACAATATGGAAATTGCAACTTGAAAAAATTTCATTGTATATTTTGCGTTTCCCTTGGTGTTCTAATTCGTTTGCTGTTTGAATTTGACTAATTTTTAGATAGTGATTGGCTAGGGCATAAGATAAGTTATACTTACAGTCGATTCAGGAGTCTTTTGGCTATGTTTTAGTTCATTTTTTTCGGAGTTTGCACGCCACTGAGAATTCATATTAGATTGGATATTTTTTGTCACTCTGGAATAATAATGGAGCAAAAAGCATTTTTTCCAGCTTACCCTTAAATTGGAGTGAGAATTTGTTATTTGAACATTTTTTTCTGTTTTTTTTAATCAAGTTTTTTTCGCTGTTTGACTTGTTTTCACTTTTTCTTCTAATGTGTGCTAATAAGTTGACACATGTTTTTTAATCGCCCGTGTGCAATTTTTTGAATTTGACATGATTTAACATTATTTAAAATATTTGTGAATATTTGATTTGGAAACTGAGATTTTTTTTTATTTATCGCTTGTTTTTTTTAAAATTACCTTTAAAGTGAAGTGAGGGTTTATGTGAACAAATTTTCTGTTTTGGAATTTTTTTCTCTGGCGGTAATTTGACATTTGTTTTTAATTCTTCTATTAAGTATTAATATTAACTTGACAAGTTTGTTAATTAACCTAATTGATGTTTCGAGATCCTGGCTAATCTTTTTCTGGACTTGACTCGGAGATTGTCAACAAATTTTTGATAATGCTAGGGTTGTAACTTTTTAATTGCTCTAAAACGAAGTTTGTAGCAATTATATTAGTCCTGTCCGTCTTTTTACGACTCGAAGAGGAGTATTGAGATTCTACAGGTTTTTTTAGCAGAGTTTTTAAGCAAGTTTGCTCTTGACTTGAATTTTTACTTCTTTCTGTTCGAGCATTTACCTCCGTTTTTGATTGTTGACTTCTGTTTTCGAACATTGGACTTTAACAGTAGCTTCGTTTGTAATGTATAGTAATTAGGAACTGCTGGTAATGTTCAAGGTGAAAAGGTCATTTTGAGATTTTTTGTTTCTATATAAGACAACCCTAATTATCTAAACTACACCGCAACCCCCCCCCCCCCTCACCTATCTAACCCCCCAACACCTACATACCCCCCACCGCCCCTGCAACCCCCCAACTTACCCCCACCTACTCCCTCCCTTCAGCTAGCTACCCCCACCTACCCCCCACCCCCCCAACTACCCCAGCACTACCCACCTCCCCAACGTATCTACCCACCCACCACATCTAGCTCCCCCCGCACCTAAAAAATTGTCGGCATTTTTAAAATACTTTAATGTGGTTTGTTGAGCTACTTTTGTTTTTTCTCTTGTCTATTTTGGTGTTCTGATTTCGGAGAGGTTAGGTTAGAGGTTATAATACACGACGATTCGAGTCGTTTCAGGTATATTTTGGTGTTCTGATTTCTCTTGTCTATTTTGGTGTTCTGATTTCGGAAAGGTTAGGTTAGAGATTATAATGCACGACGATTCGAGTCGTTTCCGGTATTCTAACGGCTATGTTTTTCAATGCGATTTTTCGCTTGACCGATTTTTTGTCTGACGTTTTTGACTTTTCATCCTCAAAAACGGGATATAAACAGGTAGCGCTCAGCGGGCATTAAGTGCTCTTAGAGCCTTTCAGCTCTGTTTCAGCTCACACTGTTTTGGAGACTTATACTTATGGTGTGAAGGGCGGTTCTTAGGGGTTGAAGACACCCCCACTGTTGACCCCCCTATTGCCCCCCAACCCCCCCCCCCCCCACGGAATTATTGCCCGCCAACCCAGTGTTGCCCCCTTCCAATCAGCCCCCGGTGCACCCCCCGTTTTTATCAGCCCTAGGTGTCACAGAAACTCCTGTATGGTTTGATAATAGGTGTTTGCATTGTTTTTAGTGGAAATGGAATGGTTTCAACATTTTATCATCACGAATTTTAGCATTTTTTTGACAAAACGTGCAATTTTTTCAAATTTTTTGACATTTGCTTATTCAGGGCTCTCCAGACCCTGGGGCCAGAAAACATCCTAAGGGGTTTAATAATAGGTTACTGGCACATTTTTAATGGCCATTAAACTTTTTAATGTCACAAATTTTATCAATTTTTTTAGAAGTTTTTTGAAAATTTTTGTAGTTTTTTTTTTAGTTTTTTTCAGCCTCAAGAGCCAAGGAACCTCCTTTAGGGTTTCAAAATAGGTTACTGAATAATTTCTATTTTAAATGGAATGTCTTTAAAGATTTTAACATAACGAATTTTAGCATAATTTTGATATTTTTGCCATTTTCCAATTTTGTTGGTCATGAATTAATTTTGACTTTTTCAATATCACAAGTTCTAGCAATTTTTTCAAATAAAACTTGATAATTTTTTTTGAAGGTTTTTGAAATTTTTTGTCATTTTTTTTTTTAGATTTCTCTAGCCTCAAGGGCCACGGAACCTCCTCTAGGGTTTGATAATATATTACTCCGTAATTAGTAGATGTTTTGGAATGTTCTTCAAGATTTTAATATCACGAATTTAAGCAATTTTTTAAATTATTTGCAACTTTTCATGATTTTGAATTTTTTCCGGCAACAGAGGCCCTGGGACCTCCTCAAAGGTTTGGATAGTAAGCTGCTGCATAGTTTCGAGAGTTAATGGATTGATGTTCAACTTTTTTTATCTCTCCAGTTTTAGTAATTTTTGGATAAAATTTAAACTTTTCAAATTTTTGGAAAGATTTTGTTCCAAGTGTATGGATCTTTATGAGCCTGTGAAAATATTTCAGGCTTGAAACAGGGATACCGGATAGTCTCCTGAGACAAGAAATTGGTTCTTAAGATATTAATGTCTTGAAGTTTAGCAAGATTTTGTTAAAATTTGCAATTTTTTTCCAAATTTAAATATTTTTTGTCTTTTTCTGAGTTTACTGACCATTACTGGCCACCAAAACTTTTCAAATAACGGAGATGGTTTACTTGACAGAACTTTCGAGACAAAAAATGGTTTGGAAGTTTTTTTATTGCGAAGTTGAAATTTTTTAAATTTATTTTGCCTTTTTCAGTTTTTTACTATGATTTCTTTATTAACAAAGTTAGAAAAGTAGAAGTTGCAGTGTCGAATCAAATCATGGAAGATACTCCTGTCTTTTTCGCTCTCTTTTTGTTAGGGTTCCTTTCCTTCTCTTTCTCGTTCACGTTTTATCGCTCTCTCTCTCTTTCTCTCTTTTTGTTGATGCCGCAATTCAGCTGCTGTTATAAGGCGTAATGTCATCATCTCTGATCCTCATTATCAATGAGTTATGGTTAAATTGTTTTTATTATAAATGATCTAACAGGCACTTTTTAGGAAACCATTGTTAATTGCTCTCAAAAGCAATATGTTGCAAATATTTTAATCCTGTTTTTCTTTTATGCAATTGTTCTCTTAACCAATTTTTCGTCTGACCTATTTGACTTTCGTCTTCAGAAACGCATAAAGAGGTAGTGCCCTAAGGTCACTAAACCGTGGCTAGCTCCTGACGAAGCCGACCGCTCGCCTGTCGTTTGAGAGCAATTCGGCCGACGTTAATCGGTTATGTTTGTCTTATTTAATATAGGCCAGGTCTCATAGGTTGCTAATTTGTGTTATGTTCGGTTCATTTGTTTCAGGTCTAGGCTAATGCTTTCCATGATTTTGACACTAATTTTGTTGCAGGGTTATTATCAAATTTTTGTTTTGCTAATTCTATTGTTGACTTTGTTGCCTTCTTTAGTCTCATTTTTGACAAGTCTCAACCGTTGCTTACGAGGCTTATGCAAAAAATTGTTTCTTAATTTTGATCATTTAGTCTCAATAATGACAATTTTTCGTTTTTGCTAACTTTTTACGTAAGGTGAAAAAATTCAAAGGTTTGATTGGTCAGATTGTTTCTGTCTAACTGAAAACATTATGCAGTTTTTGATAGCTTTCACTTTCTGCTCGCTTTTGAAGTGCTTTTTAGTTCTCAGGGGTCTCGTGTCAGTGCTCAATGATAAACTGTTTCCTAATGTGCTCGTAAAACATTTTTGAGACTTTTAGAAAAACTTTTAGGGATTTTATAGAGAAATATTTAGAGAATGTTATATGGAAACTTTCAGAAAATGTTATAATTTTTTCTATTCTTTCTATTGCTAAGTTTTCTCCATTTAAATAGCAACCGTCAGCCTCTCAAGTGGCTATTTTTTAGGTACTCTCCTTTTTTACAATTTAAAGAATTTGAATTGTATTGGGGCGCTGTGTTTTTTAATGACTTGATCTTTCAAAACGTGATAAACAGGTAAAGCCCAGCGGGTATTATGTTTCATTAGAGACCCAAAGTGGGCTTTAGTAGTCTTTCAATTGCTCAGAATGGTGCATCTGCTAAGATGGCCTTAATTCAAGTTTAAAAGGTCATTTTTGGGAGTTTTTGGGCTTAAAATGGTGCAATTTCATGTTTTTTTGTGATTTTTTGAGTTTGAGTTTTTTTTTGTTTGATCAGTCTTGGGTTGAAGTTTTCAATAGTTGACGAATGTCTTTTGCGAGACAAAATTACTTGTTATGACCATTTTATGAGCTCTATGTTTTGATACTACAAACACAAACACGCAATTTTGTTCAAGTTTTTTTTTAAAATTTTTGTCGTTTTTTGAGGTTTTTCATTCTCAGGGGCAAGGGAGTCTCCTTTAAGGTTTGATAATACGGCATTGCATGGTTTCTAGTAACAATGTAATGGTTTTCAACATTGTTATGTCGAATTTTAGAATTTTTTTTAATGAAGTCTGCATTTTTAAGTTTTCCTGAAATTTTTGTCATTATTTGAAATTTGTCCATTCTCAAGTGCCAGAAAACGTATTCCACTGCCTGATATGAAGTTACTGCATGGTTGTTATTTTCAGTGGAATTGTTTTCCAAGTTCTTCGAATTTTTATTCAATTTCGAGTTTTTATTCAATTTCGAGTTTTCTTCGAGTTTTTATTCAATTTTTTTTGCCTCAGTAGCCAGGTAACCTCCTCCAGGGTTTGATAGTATGTCAATTAAATGTTTCTCTAGTCTTCTTTTTAATTGCTCACAAACTAAGTTTGTAACAATTATATTAGTCCTGTCGGTCTTTTTTATGCAATTTTTCGCTTGACCGATTTTTTATCTGACGCTTTTGACTTTTCATCCTCAAAAACGGGATATAAACAGGTAGCGCTCAGCGGGCATTAAGTGCTCTTAGAGCCTTTCAGCTCTGTTTCAGCTCACACTGTTTTGGAGACTTATACTTATGGTGTGAAGGGCGGTTCTTAGGGGTTGAAGACACCCCCACTGTTGACCCCCCTATTGCCCCCCAACCCCCCCCCCCCCCCCCCCCCACGGAATTATTGCCCGCCAACCCAGTGTTGCCCCCTTCCAATCAGCCCCCGGTGCACCCCCCGTTTTTATCAGCCCTAGGTGTCACAGAAACTCCTGTATGGTTTGATAATAGGTGTTTGCATTGTTTTTAGTGGAAATGGAATGGTTTCAACATTTTATCATCACGAATTTTAGCATTTTTTTGACAAAACGTGCAATTTTTTCAAATTTTTTGACATTTGCTTATTCAGGGCTCTCCAGACCCTGGGGCCAGAAAACATCCTAAGGGGTTTAATAATAGGTTACTGGCACATTTTTAATGGCCATTAAACTTTTTAATGTCACAAATTTTATCAATTTTTTTAGAAGTTTTTTGAAAATTTTTGTAGTTTTTTTTTTTAGTTTTTTTCAGCCTCAAGAGCCAAGGAACCTCCTTTAGGGTTTCAAAATAGGTTACTGAATAATTTCTATTTTAAATGGAATGTCTTTAAAGATTTTAACATAACGAATTTTGCATAATTTTGATATTTTTGCCATTTTCCAATTTTGTTGGTCATGAATTAATTTCGACTTTTTCAATATCACAAGTTCTAGCAATTTTTTCAAATAAAACTTGATAATTTTTTTTGAAGGTTTTTGAAATTTTTTGTCATTTTTTTTTAGATTTCTCTAGCCTCAAGGGCCACGGAACCTCCTCTAGGGTTTGATAATATATTACTCCGTAATTAGTAGATGTTTTGGAATGTTCTTTAAGATTTTAATATCACGAATTTAAGCAATTTTTTAAATTATTTGCAACTTTTCATGATTTTGAATTTTTTCCGGCAACAGAGGCCCTGGGACCTCCTCAAAGGTTTGGATAGTAAGCTGCTGCATAGTTTCGAGAGTTAATGGATTGATGATCAACTTTTTTTATCTCTCCAGTTTTAGTAATTTTTGGATAAAATTTAAACTTTTCAAATTTTTGGAAAGATTTTGTTCCAAGTGTATGGATCTTTATGAGCCTGTGAAAATATTTCAGGCTTGAAACAGGGATACCGGATAGTCTCCTGAGACAAGAAATTGGTTCTTAAGATATTAATGTCTTGAAGTTTAGCAAGATTTTGTTAAAATTTGCAATTTTTTTCCAAATTTAAATATTTTTTGTCTTTTTCTGAGTTTACTGACCATTACTGGCCACCAAAACTTTTCAAATAACGGAGATGGTTTACTTGACAGAACTTTCGAGACAAAAAATGGTTTGGAAGTTTTTTTTATTGCGAAGTTGAAATTTTTTAAATTTATTTTGCCTTTTTCAGTTTTTTACTATGATTTCTTTATTAACAAAGTTAGAAAAGTAGAAGTTGCAGTGTCGAATCAAATCATGGAAGATACTCCTGTCTTTTTCGCTCTCTTTTTGTTAGGGTTCCTTTCCTTCTCTTTCTCGTTCACGTTTTATCGCTCTCTCTCTCTTTCTCTCTTTTTGTTGATGCCGCAATTCAGCTGCTGTTATAAGGCGTAATGTCATCATATCTGATCCTCATTATCAATGAGTTATGGTTAAATTGTTTTTTATTATAAATGATCTAACAGGCACTTTTTAGGAAACCATTGTTAATTGCTCTCAAAAGCAATTTGTTGCAAATATTTTAATCCTGTTTTTCTTTTATGCAATTGTTCTCTTAACCAATTTTTCGTCTGACCTATTTGACTTTCGTCTTCAGAAACGCATAAAGAGGTAGTGCCCTAAGGTCACTAAACCGTGGCTAGCTCCTGACGAAGCCGACCGCTCGCCTGTCGTTTGAGAGCAATTCGCCCGACGTTAATCGGTTATGTTTGTCTTATTTAATATAGGCCAGGTCTCATAGGTTGCTAATTTGTGTTATGTTCGGTTCATTTGTTTCAGGTCTAGGCTAATGCTTTCCATGATTTTGACACTAATTTTGTTGCAGGGTTATTATCAAATTTTTGTTTTGCTAATTCTATTGTTGACTTTGTTGCCTTCTTTAGTCTCATTTTTGACAAGTCTCAACCGTTGTAAACGCAAGTCTCACCCTAATGTGCTCGTAAAACATTTTTGAGACTTTTAGAAAAACTTTTAGGGATTTTATAGAGAAATATTTAGAGAATGTTATATGGAAACTTTCAGAAAATGTTATAATTTTTTCTATTCTTTCTATTGCTAAGTTTTCTCCATTTAAATAGCAACCGTCAGCCTCTCAAGTGGCTATTTTTTAGGTACTCTCCTTTTTTACAATTTAAAGAATTTGAATTGTATTGGGGCGCTGTGTTTTTTAATGACTTGATCTTTCAAAACGTGATAAACAGGTAAAGCCCAGCGGGTATTATGTTTCATTAGAGACCCAAAGTGGGCTTTAGTAGTCTTTCAATTGCTCAGAATGGTGCATCTGCTAAGATGGCCTTAATTCAAGTTTAAAAGGTCATTTTTGGGAGTTTTTGGGCTTAAAATGGTGCAATTTCATGTTTTTTGTGATTTTTTGAGTTTGAGTTTTTTTTTGTTTGATCAGTCTTGGGTTGAAGTTTTCAATAGTTGACGAATGTCTTTTGCGAGACAAAATTACTTGTTATGACCATTTTATGAGCTCTATGTTTTGATACTACAAACACAAACACGCAATTTTGTTCAAGTTTTTTTTTAAAATTTTTGTCGTTTTTTGAGGTTTTTCATTCTCAGGGGCAAGGGAGTCTCCTTTAAGGTTTGATAATACGGCATTGCATGGTTTCTAGTAACAATGTAATGGTTTTCAACATTGTTATGTCGAATTTTAGAATTTTTTTTAATGAAGTCTGCATTTTTAAGTTTTCCTGAAATTTTTGTCATTATTTGAAATTTGTCCATTCTCAAGTGCCAGAAAACGTATTCCACTGCCTGATATGAAGTTACTGCATGGTTGTTATTTTCAGTGGAATTGTTTTCCAAGTTCTTCGAATTTTTATTCAATTTCGAGTTTTTATTCAATTTCGAGTTTTCTTCGAGTTTTTATTCAATTTTTTTTGCCTCAGTAGCCAGGTAACCTCCTCCAGGGTTTGATAGTATGTCAATTAAATGTTTCTCTAGTCTTCTTTTTAATTGCTCACAAACTAAGTTTGTAACAATTATATTAGTCCTGTCGGTCTTTTTTATGCAATTTTTCGCTTGACCGATTTTTTATCTGACGCTTTTGACTTTTCATCCTCAAAAACGGGATATAAACAGGTAGCGCTCAGCGGGCATTAAGTGCTCTTAGAGCCTTTCAGCTCTGTTTCAGCTCACACTGTTTTGGAGACTTATACTTATGGTGTGAAGGGCGGTTCTTAGGGGTTGAAGACACCCCCACTGTTGACCCCCCTATTGCCCCCCAACCCCCCCCCCCCCCCACGGAATTATTGCCCGCCAACCCAGTGTTGCCCCCTTCCAATCAGCCCCCGGTGCACCCCCCGTTTTTATCAGCCCTAGGTGTCACAGAAACTCCTGTATGGTTTGATAATAGGTGTTTGCATTGTTTTTAGTGGAAATGGAATGGTTTCAACATTTTATCATCACGAATTTTAGCATTTTTTTGACAAAACGTGCAATTTTTTCAAATTTTTTGACATTTGCTTATTCAGGGCTCTCCAGACCCTGGGGCCAGAAAACATCCTAAGGGGTTTAATAATAGGTTACTGGCACATTTTTAATGGCCATTAAACTTTTTAATGTCACAAATTTTATCAATTTTTTTAGAAGTTTTTTGAAAATTTTTGTAGTTTTTTTTTTTAGTTTTTTTCAGCCTCAAGAGCCAAGGAACCTCCTTTAGGGTTTCAAAATAGGTTACTGAATAATTTCTATTTTAAATGGAATGTCTTTAAAGATTTTAACATAACGAATTTTGCATAATTTTGATATTTTTGCCATTTTCCAATTTTGTTGGTCATGAATTAATTTCGACTTTTTCAATATCACAAGTTCTAGCAATTTTTTCAAATAAAACTTGATAATTTTTTTTGAAGGTTTTTGAAATTTTTTGTCATTTTTTTTTAGATTTCTCTAGCCTCAAGGGCCACGGAACCTCCTCTAGGGTTTGATAATATATTACTCCGTAATTAGTAGATGTTTTGGAATGTTCTTTAAGATTTTAATATCACGAATTTAAGCAATTTTTTAAATTATTTGCAACTTTTCATGATTTTGAATTTTTTCCGGCAACAGAGGCCCTGGGACCTCCTCAAAGGTTTGGATAGTAAGCTGCTGCATAGTTTCGAGAGTTAATGGATTGATGTTCAACTTTTTTTATCTCTCCAGTTTTAGTAATTTTTGGATAAAATTTAAACTTTTCAAATTTTTGGAAAGATTTTGTTCCAAGTGTATGGATCTTTATGAGCCTGTGAAAATATTTCAGGCTTGAAACAGGGATACCGGATAGTCTCCTGAGACAAGAAATTGGTTCTTAAGATATTAATGTCTTGAAGTTTAGCAAGATTTTGTTAAAATTTGCAATTTTTTTCCAAATTTAAATATTTTTTGTCTTTTTCTGAGTTTACTGACCATTACTGGCCACCAAAACTTTTCAAATAACGGAGATGGTTTACTTGACAGAACTTTCGAGACAAAAAATGGTTTGGAAGTTTTTTTATTGCGAAGTTGAAATTTTTTAAATTTATTTTGCCTTTTTCAGTTTTTTACTATGATTTCTTTATTAACAAAGTTAGAAAAGTAGAAGTTGCAGTGTCGAATCAAATCATGGAAGATACTCCTGTCTTTTTCGCTCTCTTTTTGTTAGGGTTCCTTTCCTTCTCTTTCTCGTTCACGTTTTATCGCTCTCTCTCTCTTTCTCTCTTTTTGTTGATGCCGCAATTCAGCTGCTGTTATAAGGCGTAATGTCATCATATCTGATCCTCATTATCAATGAGTTATGGTTAAATTGTTTTTTATTATAAATGATCTAACAGGCACTTTTTAGGAAACCATTGTTAATTGCTCTCAAAAGCAATTTGTTGCAAATATTTTAATCCTGTTTTTCTTTTATGCAATTGTTCTCTTAACCAATTTTTCGTCTGACCTATTTGACTTTCGTCTTCAGAAACGCATAAAGAGGTAGTGCCCTAAGGTCACTAAACCGTGGCTAGCTCCTGACGAAGCCGACCGCTCGCCTGTCGTTTGAGAGCAATTCGCCCGACGTTAATCGGTTATGTTTGTCTTATTTAATATAGGCCAGGTCTCATAGGTTGCTAATTTGTGTTATGTTCGGTTCATTTGTTTCAGGTCTAGGCTAATGCTTTCCATGATTTTGACACTAATTTTGTTGCAGGGTTATTATCAAATTTTTGTTTTGCTAATTCTATTGTTGACTTTGTTGCCTTCTTTAGTCTCATTTTTGACAAGTCTCAACCGTTGCTTACGAGGCTTATGCAAAAAATTGTTTCTTAATTTTGATCATTTAGTCTCAATAATGACAATTTTTCGTTTTTGCTAACTTTTTACGTAAGGTGAAAAAATTCAAAGGTTTGATTGGTCAGATTGTTTCTGTCTAACTGAAAACATTATGCAGTTTTTGATAGCTTTCACTTTCTGCTCGCTTTTGAAGTGCTTTTTAGTTCTCAGGGGTCTCGTGTCAGTGCTCAATGATAAACTGTTTCCTAATGTGCTCGTAAAACATTTTTGAGACTTTTAGAAAAACTTTTAGGGATTTTATAGAGAAATATTTAGAGAATGTTATATGGAAACTTTCAGAAAATGTTATAATTTTTTCTATTCTTTCTATTGCTAAGTTTTCTCCATTTAAATAGCAACCGTCAGCCTCTCAAGTGGCTATTTTTTAGGTACTCTCCTTTTTTACAATTTAAAGAATTTGAATTGTATTGGGGCGCTGTGTTTTTTAATGACTTGATCTTTCAAAACGTGATAAACAGGTAAAGCCCAGCGGGTATTATGTTTCATTAGAGACCCAAAGTGGGCTTTAGTAGTCTTTCAATTGCTCAGAATGGTGCATCTGCTAAGATGGCCTTAATTCAAGTTTAAAAGGTCATTTTTGGGAGTTTTTGGGCTTAAAATGGTGCAATTTCATGTTTTTTTTTGTGATTTTTTGAGTTTGAGTTTTTTTTTGTTTGATCAGTCTTGGGTTGAAGTTTTCAATAGTTGACGAATGTCTTTTGCGAGACAAAATTACTTGTTATGACCATTTTATGAGCTCTATGTTTTGATACTACAAACACAAACACGCAATTTTGTTCAAGTTTTTTTTTTAAAATTTTTGTCGTTTTTTGAGGTTTTTCATTCTCAGGGGCAAGGGAGTCTCCTTTAAGGTTTGATAATACGGCATTGCATGGTTTGTAGTAACAATGTAATGGTTTTCAACATTGTTATGTCGAATTTTAGAATTTTTTTTAATGAAGTCTGCATTTTTAAGTTTTCCTGAAATTTTTGTCATTATTTGAAATTTGTCCATTCTCAAGTGCCAGAAAACGTATTCCACTGCCTGATATGAAGTTACTGCATGGTTGTTATTTTCAGTGGAATTGTTTTCCAAGTTCTTCGAATTTTTATTCAATTTCGAGTTTTTATTCAATTTCGAGTTTTCTTCGAGTTTTTATTCAATTTTTTTTGCCTCAGTAGCCAGGTAACCTCCTCCAGGGTTTGATAGTATGTTATTACATAGTTGCTAGGTTATTACATAGACAATGGAATGGTTTTCAACATTTTAATCGAACGAATTTTCGAAATTTAATTTTTTTGAAAATTTTTGCCTATCGATCTTCAAGAGCCTAATGATTTTTTTAAGGATTGGTATTGGGTTACTGGATAGCCTGTAGAGACACAAAAATGATCCTGAAGATATTAATATCTTAATTTTCAGCAAAATTTCCTTAAAATTTGCAATTGATTTCATTTTATAGAAAAAAATTCTGTCATTTTCTGAGTTAATCGATCTTCAGGGGCCAATAATTTTTTTTCAGATATCATGGACTGATTTCAGTGACAAAAGTTGATTTTGAGCATATTTTTCAAATAGGTATGTTTAAACAGATCAAATTTTGACTTCGGGGTAAAAGCTTCAAGAGTTTTAGCAATGAGTATATTTTTGTTTGTTTGTTTTAGTTTCGCAACTTTTTGAGATGATTTTGTTTTGGCTGATTTTGTTCAATTGATCTGCTGGTACTTCTATGTTTTTCATTCAATTCTTTGGATTATATTGCAGGAATTGTCCTGCTATTTTTTTGCAATTCAAAGAATTGAATTGTATTGGTGCGCTGTCTTTTTTTTCAGATCTGACCACGCTTTTTTCGGCTTTTTCACGTCAGTGAGAAGTTAAATTAGAGGGGTGATTTTGGTCACACTGAAACAGTAAAGGGATAGGTTTTGAGGCGTTACTTTTTTTTCAAGATACTTTAAAGTTGAGTGAGAAACATTGGAGTGAGAAAATGGTGTTTGAATAATTTGGCTGTTTTTGAGATGGACTTTTTTACCACAATTTGTTGTTATAAAATAGTAGTGAATTTTAGAATTTGCCCCCTTTTTAAAACTATCTGTTGTCTTATCTTTTAGTATCATCAATGACAGGTCTGATTGATTTCTAATGAAGCATGAAAGAACATATTTAAGGGATCGAGTTAATAGCTAGTGGTTTTTATGACTTGGACACTACTTTTTCTCAAGAATTTTGAGTGAAACTTCTACATGTATTTATTGTACTTTTTGATGTGTTATCATTTAACCTCATTGGGGACAGGTCTCTGATGCTGTTAATAGGGATAAGATTATTGATTTAATCGTTTTTATTCAAAGCTAGTGCCTACTATGACTTTGACACATTTTTTAAAATTGTTTTCAATAATAATTATAGAGTTTTTTGAATTTTGGGAGTTTTTCTTTTCAACTTTGTCGTCTTAACTCTTTGTCTCTTTATTTGTGATTTTTTTTTAGTTTTGCTAGTATTTGTTGTACTTATTGCTGTCTTATCACTTAATCTCATTGATAACAGGTCTCAACGGTGGTCAACGACTCAACTTTTTCATGTAATTGTATTTTTTAGTAGCTCTCGTTTTCTGTGACTTTTATACTGTTTTTTCTGCTATGTTTTTTAATTCGCTTTACCTTTTGATCACATTTTTCGTTTTACTTAAGTCACGATTTTCACGTTTGACTTCTGACTTACTTCACTCACTGTTTCGACTGAATGGATTTTAAATTCTTTCATGTTTTGAATTACGCAATATAGTGAACACAGTCAAAGTCAAAAGAGCAAAATCAAAAGAGACGTGATAAACCGATAAAAACCGGTCATTAAGTCATTGAGAATTAGGTTATCAAAGTTTATTAGAGTGTTTGCTAGCTGATATCGGTATAAAGTTTTTTAGCTTTCAGTGTAGAAGGTGAATTCCGTATAGTTTCAGAATCTAATTGAAATTGCACGCCAAATTAGAACACTTGCAAACTGAAAAGAAAAACAAAAAATCAGTCAATTTGTCTCCTTTTTCTTTTTCTGTTTGGCCCGATGTGCACCAAGTGCGTCAATGGTGGCTGTTTTCGGTTAATCTGCCAGCTATGTTTCGGGGTAACGCTTTTTTCTGTCTCGTTTCCATATAGTCCGCTAAGGTTAACATTGTTTTTTTCTCGGTATTCTAATTTGTTTAAATCGTTTGCTGTTTGAAATTGATTGGTCTTATATAGTGATTGGCTAGGGCATAAGATAAGTTTTGACTTCCAGTCGATTTCGGAACACTTCCGGCTATAATTTAGTTCACTTTTTTGGCATTTTTACGCCAATGCGAATTCATATTAGATTGGTGATTTTTATCACGCTGGAATAGTAACGGAGCGAAAAAAGCACTGTTTGCAAATAACCATTAAAGTGGAGTGAGAATTAAGTATTTAAACAAATTTTATGTTTTTGAAAACATTTTTTTCTCGCTGCAATCTAAGTTGTCTTCAGTTTTTCTTCTAATGAATTTTATCAACTTGACACATATTTTTTGATTGCCCGTGTGCAATTCGTTGGATTCATAAACGGGCAGATAATGCTTTTTTGGCTTTGACGTGGTGATTTTTTGTGAAGTATTTGTGAATATTTGAAGTTGAAATTGAGTTTTGTTCAATTCTTTCGCTTTGCTAAGTTCGCCGTTGTTGAAGTATCGCTGTGTTTTCCAAATGACCTTCGAAGTGAAGTGAGATTTTATGTGAACAAACTTTTGCAATTCTAATTTGTTTACTTCATCTGCTGTTTGAAATGGTATGGTATAGGTAACTACATTTTTGCTGTTTTGATATTTTTTTGCTAGGGCTTCAGCTTAGTTTTAACTCAAGTCGATTCCCGATTCTGTTGTCTTTTTGGGCTTTTTCACGCCATTGAAAAGTCAAATTAGGGTGGTGATTTTAATCACTCTGGAGTAGTAAAAGGGGCGAAAAGCGAGCGGCTTTGAAACCTGTTTTTTTTAATTACCTTAACAGTGGAGTTTGAAACGGGTATTTGAACAAATTATTTCTTTTTTTAGCGACCGGAATTTTGACTCCTGTTTTCAGGTTTTCTTCAATGCTTTTTATGACTGACACTATTTGTTGTCGTAAAATATTAATGAATAATTGATTTTTGCCCGTTGTAATTGCTCTCTCGTAGATACGCGAAGAGAACCTTTGTTGTTGCTGTTGTTGTTAATTGCTCTCGAACGAAGTTTCAAATAATTGTTGTAAACGTGTAGGTCTTTCTTTTGCAAAAATTTTGCCTAATCTATTTTGGGTTTTTCTTCTAGGCCGTTCTTTGACTTCTCAAATGACTTTTTCACGCTTTCCTTCTCCATTTTTCACTGATGTCAATTGTTTTTATTATTTGTAGCTAATGTAAAAGCAGTCTTTAACCTCCACATTCCGTTTTTGTAGCACGTAACACCTTTTAGTTGTTCGCTTATTTTTCTATTATGTTTGTTGGCCATTAATTTGTTTTTGCTCCGTCTTCGCTTTTGTCACGTACCAAACCTGAAGAACCGTTTTGTTTACATCTTCATGCTGCTTTTACGCGCGACGTCGTTTGTTATCCTCTTAACAGTGAGTTTACATTGATCAAAATATGACTTAGATTTTTAGCTCAAAATTAGGGTCTTTTATGCTTACTCTAATTCCTGGCCGAGGCTTTATTGGTTGAATCGGCAACTTTATCAATTCAGATACGAATCTGTTTCCATCTATATTCTGCTCGCGGGTGTTTTTTTTTCAGAATTTGCCTCTGCCCACCCTAGTGGTCATATACTTCTGCGCCTACCACGCATACGTGCTATTTTTCCAATATTTGATTTGAAAACTCGCCAGTTGTTTGAGAGCACATCGTCCGATAATTCGGTTGTGTTGCAGATTTTCCGTCAATGCTCCCCACTATGTTATGCGCCCAGTAAAAAGCGTATGTTAGTCATTGCATAGCAAGTCATTGTTAATATAGCTCTCGCGCTTGGGTGTTGCGAACAGTATACACCCAATGAGGTGAGGGCACAAACAGAAAAGATCCATAATTTTAACCTCCAACATCACGTGCTACATTAAAACATAATATAATGTGCGTTGTATCTATATAAACGGCCTTACTTTTACATACAGTAATTTGGTGTATAACAATTCAGATTTTGCAACCAATCCAGTTCGATCTATCCAATAACTCTGACTCCTTTTGAGAGCGTTTTTCTCGTTTGACATCGTGAACAAATCAATGCGCGTCGAATGCAGTGTTGTTGCTCTGGTTAAATGCAATTACGTTGTCAATATCCAGTAGCATTATTTGAATCTTGAAAAGCGTGAGCTAGCACTATTGGGGGTGTCATATTCGAGGGAGTTAGATGAGATCATGATGATAATCAGATTAAAATAATACCTGTGGCATGGCCAATGCAGTTAAGTTGCTTTTTTGATACCCTGTCAAAAATATCGGCGTTTAATACTTTTCAGCTGCACAGAGGATAGAAAAAAAACAGACAACTTGTATGTAAAGAGCGTTCTGATGCGCGATTGATTATTTTAGCTGAGTTTGCTTCATTCTTCAACTACGCTCGTAACCTGAGGTTCGATGAGAAACCAGACTATGGCTATCTGAGACAGCTGTTCAGGAATCTCTATCATCGGCAAGGCTTCACCTACGATTATATCTTCGATTGGAACATCATGAAGACTCCGGGAACCGAAAACAAGCAGAAGTCCAGTGGTAACAACTTGCAAGCACTGCAACAATCCAATGCCGTGGAGGCCAACGGCGCTGCCTTACAATCTAACAGGAACATGGAAATCTTGAATCCAGGCTTAGGGAACCCTCAGGGTGGAGTCACAGGTTTGTATAGTGAACAACACTTGGCAACTCCCAACAATGGTCTGGGCCATCAGAACAAGGTTTCTGATAAGCCATTCTCGGCTGCCCGACAGACTAGAACGACATCCGGTGCGCCCAACATCCCTATGAATGAGCATATCGTGGCCAGTCAAGCGTCCCAAATGAACAAGGCCAGTCCCCAACAGCTCTCCCAGAATTTCTCCAAACTTAAGCTGGCACCCGGAAACAATTAAATGCACAGTTCACTGATACTATGAATAGATAGGTTGGAAACTTATCTCGCATAGTTGTCAATATATTAAGTGCTTTCCAGCAATCTTTACCCTGAAACAGTATGAATGTGAAAAATGCGCGATTGTTTCCACCGCAAATATATGACTGTTGTAAGTAGAGATCATTAACCTTCTTTAGTGATGACTCCGATAGCTGTTATTTTCTCTTGGTTATATAGGAATGACCAATCTGTCTGGTCTGAGTCGCATTTAACATACCTCTATAGCTTACTAATATGTATGCCTTAGTTAGATCTATTGTTTTATCTCAACTGATAACTCCCTCTTCTGACGTGCGTTTTCCCCCAACAATTAATCAACCAAGTTTTTAATTCAGAGGTTATACAACTTTACTTGGCCCGGAAGTGCGGGAGAGTTCTTAGCAAATACTTGTCTCCCAGTAATGGCAATTCTTTTGAGATTTAGCGGGGCTAATTTATTCGATAGCCAAACCCAGTTCCGGTCGGTGGTGTTATTCCCAAAATTGTGCTGTCATGTCTCATTGTTGAGCAACGGTGCTATAAAATGATGAACTTACAGATGTGTGATACATCTGTTCGAAGGATGTTTTTTGTCCTTGATCACTTTTCAGAAACTTCAGTCCACCTGTTCCCCCTGTTGATACCAAAAATGCATCGACTTATCTGATTATCAATTCCAATTGTGTCAAAATAATTATCATTTTAAGACAGTCATGCATTATATTATGAATCAAGTTGTGTTAAAAAAATGTTTGCATGAATCTCAAGTTGGTCGGGAAAATTGGTGTAGCTGCAAGTTGAAGACTTTGGTTTGATTTCATAGTGGTGGTCGATTGACTGAATTAGTTCAAAAGAAATTAAATTGTGGGGATGGGTGGAAAGAGTAAATGGACATGATTTCATCACCCCTCGCCTCTTACTACCACCACCTATCACATAGTTGCTTATATGTTCACATGCTTAATGATTTATTGTGTGACTGTACCGAAAGAAGAGCCTTTTCTTTTTACCTCTGTTAGCTTCACCGCAACTGTAACAGATAACAATGGGCAGTTTAAACAAATTGCCTTACTATGTAGTTATGCAGCAGTACAATTACTGTTGACCTTAATAGTGTGCTATTCGGAGAGACTTCGGATAAACAGTGCTGTCTAAAAAGCTACAAAACTTCCTTTTCAAACTTAACTGAGTAAATAAGTTGAGTATTGAAATTGGCGGTGAATTATTTGCAGATTTCAGATTGGTATTGTGCGCTTTTTAAACGGCAAATCTGAGGCCTAATGATTTAGGTAGCTCTGAATAGCTTTTTGTAAAGTCTATATTTCTATCAGTTTCTATTCTCTCTATCGTTCTATTCTTAGTTTAATTTTGTACCAATTCCGTTTTCCCTCTACCCGCTGAGTCAAATCAAACAGGCCAAGACCACTTTCGCCTGTGGTTTCTTGTGCCTTTGAGGTGCGTTTGTTTTGAAAGACGCCAAATGGAGTTTACTCAAATAATCACAATTCAATTGTCATGCTACGTAACACAGCACAGCCAGCGCACACTTCGCTGTTTAAAACGACGCCAGGAAGAGCAAATATAATATCCCTGTTGCTTGATAAAACGGGAACTGATATATCCGCTTATCATGATAGCTAAAAAGTCAAACAATATGCATGTACACAACACAACGCACACTTGTTTAAGCTATTGTGTTGAATTGAGTGGAATTGTTAAGCTATGCTGCAATGGGCTTAAGAACAAGTAAGAACTATTGGCTTAATTGAGATGCGTTGAAATGAATATGACAAAGTAATTTACGATTGTGACCTCTTAAGCACATGACATGCCCTTTGAGAATTTCAGCAATTTAAAATGAAATTTTTATTAAATGATTATTTCAAGAGGTTATGGGGTCTATTTTTGATAATTCATGTGTCAAGTTGGTATATCTGGTGTCTTCTGCTGTCCCAGAAAAACCCACTTTACAAATGTTCTCAAGTTCGAAATGAATTAATCTGCGGTTATAAATTAATTTTATAAATTGATTATAACAAGGAGGCTCGCTAATGTGCGGTATATAAAATGTGCGACTGTGTTGTGTATTCAGTCAATCTCAGCAATGTCCAATTTTTGCTAAAGATTATATTTAGTCTTTATGCTATCCTGACTGTGTATTCAGTCAATTTTGTCCGAGTGATGGCTTTTACTAATCTTTTCGCGCTGCGTGTCAGCTCATGTTCTTAAATGAACCTTAAAGTTGATTTTTGAAAATAAGTTATTAATTGCTCTCAAACGAAGTTTTTAGCAATTATATTAGTCCTGTCGGTCTTTTTTAATGCGAGTTTTCGCTTGACCAATTTTTCGTCTGACGCTTTCGACTTTTCGTCCTCAGAAAAGGGATAAACAGGTAGCGCCCAGCGGGCATTTAGTGCTCTTAGAGGCTTTCAGGTCTGTTTCAGCTCAAACTGTTTTGGAGACTTATACTTAAACTTATGGTGTGAAGGGCGGTTCTTAGGGGTTGAAGACACCCCCACTGTTGACCCCCCTATTGCCCCCAACCCAGTGTTGCCCCCTTCCAATCAGCCCCCGGTGACCCCCCGTTTTTTGATTTTTGACATTTTTTGATTTTTGACATTTTTTAATTTTTATCAGCCCTAGGTGTCACAGAACCTCCTCTATGGTTTGATAATAGATGTTTGCATTGTTTTTAGTGGTAATGGAATGGTTTCAACATTTTATCATCACGAATTTTAGCATTTTACTTTGTTGACCCCCCACCCCCACTATTGCCTCCAGCCCCCCCCCCACCGCGCTGTTGCCCCCCCCCCCAACCCGGTGCTGCCCCCGGTGCACCCCCCTCCCCCGTGGCTAGCTACTGACCAAGCCAACCGCTCGCCGGTCGTTTGAGAGCAATTCGCCCGACGTTAGTTGGTTATGTTTTATTTATTGAAAATGTTGTCTTGAGTGTTCTAAGTGGAATTTAGTTCAGAATAAAAGAGAATCGTTCGAACCCAGAAAGTTTCAGAAAGGGAGGTTGAAAGAACTTCTGAGATAAAATGCAAATATGTTAGGTAAAACTTTTCGTTTTTCACTGAAACTCAAAACCAATTTTTTTACTCATACTTCAATTGCGCATTTTTTTTCATCGCAAATTGCGCACTACAATTGTTTATAATACGACAAAGAAACAAAAACTCAGAAATGCAAATTCCCGAAAATCACAATATTCTTATGAAAATGCGTAGTACCAAAGCCAAGAAACCATTTGTTCAAAAGAAAATCATTGAAAGAGTTGCATGACGAGAAAGATGATGCGAAATTGATTCTTTAGAGAAAAGATGTGCCCCTCAATACAAACACCAAAGTACAAAAATGACAGAAATAAGATAGTGACAAATCTTAAAAATTCACTGATTAACTTGCAGCTTCTCAGGAAGCCCGATGGGGTTGTCAAATTGTGACCGAAAAATAAGACGACAAAAAAACAACCCAAAATTTTACAAATGGTTTCTGAAAACACATTGTTGGAGCCATTAATACTATAACTCACACAAACTCATCAAAAAGTTAATTTATCAAAAAGGGTCTGACTTTCTGCTTTGGTTTTCTTTGATTTTAAACGGGTCTTCTTTTTAAAGGGTCAAAGGAAGTCAACAAGAACCACAAATTTTGAAAAGTATCGAAAACTTACATTTTTTTATGAAATCACGGTTGTAGCTCTAAAGACATCAGCCATAAAACATTATCGACACCAGAAATTTTGTTAGAGCAACAGTAAGATAATGAACCCTGTCAATAATTGGGCTAAGATACTTGCTGAGCACAATCAGAACTCAAATCGGGACGTTTAAGAAATTTATTAATTTAAAGTCATTAAAACCGTTAGCTATTGACTTAAATCATAAAATAACTTTAATTAAATATTCATAAAAGCAGTGGACTTATTTGATTGTCAAGTATTTTCCGTATGACAACAAAAACCGACAAAGAGGTAAACAAAAAAGTCCAATTAATTTTACGAGAAGACGGTTTCGCAGCCGGTAAAACTATAAGCTATTCACGGAAACCTTCGAAGAGATTCGTTTGCAGTTTTTTATATGCTAATTGGAGCTCTCATAATTGAGATAATTTGAAAGGGGGTCATATAACAACCTCAAATTTGGTAAATATGCAAAAGTCAAACAAAAACTTATGCATCTTTGTAGTAACAAAGCCAAGCAACCATTGGTTAAACGTGAAACCACTAAAAAGAGTGTTCATTGCCTTTTTTTATTGAGACAAAGCTACATTAAGACAGAAACAAGACACAAAAAATTTGCGTATATCAAATTTTTACTGACATTTAAAAAAAATCAAATATTTTTGCATTCATAAGTCATTAATTACGAAACGAAAAAATTTTATTGGTTCAGTTATAGGTTAAAAAACCAATTGGACCTTTGATTAACAGCTCAAAGTCATGAGGCCGCAAGCAGAATGACAAATGAAGGCAAAACTAAAGAAAGCAATAAAGGTTTTCGAAACCACGTAGTCAAAGCCATATGAACTACGAGTTTTCACTAAAAACAATGTTTTTTTTTGGCCTGCATTTGCTGTAAAGAGGATCTGTCGTTAATCGGGTTTTGATTTGAAAACTTTTTTGCCAGTAATCAATACAATATTAAAAACACAAATGCGGAAATATTAAGAGAAAGTTTGAGCCCAAATAAAATCCGACTTATTATTGGTTGTAAGAATGCAAGATGATAGAAAATCAAGCCCTTATTTGCTGAGGGTTCAAAAAATCATTTTTTTCTTACATATTTGCAAATTGGATCAATTAACAAATGAATTTTTTCAATAGACCAAAAACAATTGATGTATTTTGTGTAGTTATTAAACTAATTTTTCAAAAAAAACCTACATTTTAGCTCCAGAAGCATCCTATAGGAAGTGAAAGTGCAACTAGCTTATACAAAGTCTGATAAAAAGTTTATTTGCCGCCATTTTTGATTAAAAAAGACGAAATTTGAGAAAATAGCAAACATTTCAACTATGATAAAACCAATCTGCAATCCTCCTCTATACCTATCGGTATAATCAATAATGCCGAATTACGTCTACTATTCACAAAAATTTAAGCCTCGATAACTTTCTGTATAAACCAAAAATAAAAAAAATATTAAATTACATTATACCCTGGACCACCTTCCAATGATAACAGTCTCAATTCTCTGCAATGAATATATCGATCGGCCAAAATTGTATGAACAAAAAAACCCATTTGAGTATATAGTTCCTCCCACCACAAGTGGGTCGGAACAATAACAACGTGCTAAGGACATAGATGGTGCTCATCAAACAACGCCACGGTATATAAAATTTCAGGGTTTTAATCGCTTAAGTGATCGCCAATCTCAGCAATGTCCAATTTTTGCTAAAGATTATATTTAGTCTTTATACTACCCTGACTGTGTGCTCAGTCAGTTTTGGCTGAGCGATAGCTTTTACTATTTTCACGCTGCGTGTCAGCTCATGTTCTTAAATAAACCTTAAAATTGATTTTTGAAAAACAAGTGATCTATTTATTGAAAATGTTGTCTTGAACGTTCTAAGTGGAAGTAAGTTCAGAACAAAACAGATTCGATCAAACCCAGAAAAATTCAGAAAGGCAGGTTTAAAGCAAAAATGTTAGTTAAAACTTTTATGGTTTTTTTCCCAGAAACTTGAAACCAATTATTTTACTCATACTTCAAAGGCAGTTCGAGCCGTCAAGTGCTTGGGCTAAGTTTTTTCCTTTCCTTCATAGTAATGAAATTGAAGCAATGTTTTGTCTCTTTGAAGTGGAAACCACTATTTTAGTACGAAAAGAACGAACAAATGTTTTGGTTGATTTAAGTCGAATCTTTCTTTATCTGGCTTAGAGCATCAAAGCAGAAAAAAGTCCAATAAAAATTTTTTAAAATGAGAATTTTATGCAGATCTTAGAGCCTACACTAATAGCGCTATTAAAATATTTGGAAAGTTTTAGTTAATATGTTAACTTTCGCATTCCTCTTATTTAAGTTTTCGGTTGGCCTAGAGTTCAATTTTAGTAACCCATGCTTTTTTAAAACATAATTGCTTAAAGGATTGTACAGCAAAACTTTTCTCATTTCTCCAAAGCTCGTTTTGAATTGAGAGACTATGAACTTTTTTCTGACCAAAATTATAGAATGAGCAGTAAACATCAGCATGGAAAACTTTGCTATCTGTGGAACAATTGCAAATTTTAAAATAAAAAGAATATCTGCCTCCTTTTTTGGAACTTGCGCATCCTTTTATACCGGAAACTTTCGAATTCAGAAGAATTGGTTTTGGGATCATAATCAAGCTCATGCACTATAGATCTGGAAACACATCCTTCAGGAACATCGCAGTTCTCTCAATAGAGTCTAAATTGAGGTCAAAACATTTTCTGCGCCGAATAAACTTTTCTAATGAAGAAAATTCGTTTGGAATATTTTGTCACGACGATAGAAAAAACTACTCTTTTACATTATGGTTGTGCTGGTGATTAAATAACTTATTACGTTAAAAACTCTTTATTAAAAACAATATTTTGATGTATTGATTTTAGTTGATAATTTTGCATGCAAAAATAAATGATGCAGAGGAAGGAACAGTTTTTCAATAAAGATTCTTTTTTTCGTAAATGATAAGTATATGGCTGCCTCCGCGACATGAAGTTGCGAGAGCCAGACATATACCTAATACTCTATACCCCCCATATACATATATTCACGACTAGAATACTCTAATTTCTCATCAAATAAATTTCAACACTGTCATTTCTTCTCTCAGTGCAATTCACTAGTACAGAGCTAAGCTGCTATTATTTCTCCATTATAAGACAGATAGTTCGGATTTTAACCCCACTGTCTCCAGTGGACGTATCCCAGATAAAAGGTAAATTGCGAGACCGTGTAAACTGCACAAAGAACCAAATTGCAAAAACAAATTGAAAAAAAAACCAGCTTAAATCTAGTGTGTTATTGATGCTTATTTCTTTTTTAACTAATGGAGATGAATTTTTTTTGAAAAAAATTAATATTTCAAAATAGCTCTATATTTATCAATTTAAAAAATAAAAACAATATAACAATCTAAATCACTTGCTATAGAACCTAAATGAGCCACCACTATCTCTAAAACCTTTATCATGAATGGGTCTATTGCTTTTTTGTCTTGGTTATTAGTTTCTAAATAGTGTTTCCTACTATCATTAGTATTATTAGTTGCATATTTATTTTATTGTTGTGTATAGCGTTTTTTACAATCTTCTATCGTAATTTGATTTTTAAAAGTAGTTTTAGCTTTTCCTTTTTTTCTCTTCGTATATATTTTTCTCTTCCTCACCTTTAACAGTAGCATAACAATATGCTTCAAATTTAAGGAAAGAGGCTTCTTTAATAGTACCGTTAGGTTTTTCATCTTTCATTTTGCCTATCTTTCGTTTGCTCTAACTCGTTGTTACTCAGTATACCTTTTATTTTATTCATCTCATCAACAGTAGCACCATCGGGAACATTTATGTTTATGAATATGCTACCAGTATCAATATAACTATAACTACAATCTAACTCTTTCTCAAAGTAATCATATATAGCTTTATACATTAATAGCTCAGCTTTCTCTTATATAACAAAACTTATGTAATTAAACCTATCTAAGTTAACATTACCTCTAAATTTATGTACAGCTACAAGGTCAAAATCAAATTCAACAGCATATTTGAAGTTTATTTTTTCTACAAATTTAATATACCTATCAACATCATTAACTATCTCCTTATCTTGTCTATTATACAAATTTTTAACAGTCTTTTCATAGGCTATTTGCTTTAGCTTCTTTTCTTTTCGGTATATTAAAGTGTATGTAGGGTCTTAACCACTCACTCTTTTCATATTGTATCCTATTTTTGATTGTAATATTCTCTAACGTTAACCCATGATCCAAATACCAATCTAACATCTCACCATCAATCACATAATCTTCTTTATCTGTAAACTTCAACATCAAGTTCTCATTTGGTTTATACCTTTTCTTTTTATTGTCATTTTGATAGTCTGTAAACTGTTCAATATTAGCGTTTGTCGTTTCAGGAAAGAATGGATACTTCTTTTTTCCTTGTTCTAGTGTTTTGTTATACTTAACATCAATAGTAAAGATATAACCTATTTTTTTGTTAGCATTAACGCTAGTGCTAGAGCTAGATCTAGTATATTTTATCATCACATACACTTTTCTCACCAGTAGGTAAAGCTTGTACCATAGCAGACGAGATAATGAAATTAAGTCTAAATAGTTTAAATAATTCTCTTTATCAGTGTACTCAGGATCTATTTGTTTATTTTTGCCTTTCTAATGACAATGACCTAAAACTCAAACTAACCCACCTCTTATTTTTCTTTCTATTGTATCATAAGTATTAACTGTTTCTTCTTTATATAATTTAGGTCTAACATGGGTATATTTCAAACCACGCATCGAAGTTTAACCAGGAGCAGAGTATGTGTAACAAGGATCTATCTCATAGTATTCTAAACACTTATTACTACATCTTCCAAATACATCTACTGATAATAGTACGTCTGTTTTAAGATATAGTAACATATAGTCTTTCATGGTTTTACATCCACCCTCTTCCCAACACTTCTTTGCTTTTTCATGTTCTTCGTCTGTAATGTCACTTTGTTTCATCTTAGAAAAAACTGTTTCTCTAGGTGGTAATTGAGTTTAATTAAGTTTATCTAGACTATCTAACCATTCTTATTGAAATATACCTTTACGTTTCTCTGACAAATATTTATTTAATGTGACACATTCTTCATCACCCAATGTCTTACTGATACCATCTAAGCTAGGGGCCTTGAAGGATCTAAACGTATCCAACGCTCTCAGCTATGGGGATGGAAGAACCTAAACATTTCCAACGGACTGATATAACTCGTTTCAATAATAATAAAAATCTCATCAATTTTAGCTAATACTTTAATTCTAATCTTCCCGGCCGGTTTATATATATATATATATATATATATATATATTTATATATATATATATATATATATATAATATATATATGATTATCGTAATTAGATGAATTATGTGCATTCAATGGTACAAATGTGTTCATAGCTTGGAGGTTACACTTGTTGTGAGCATAAACTCTAAATACACACAGTCATCACCTAAATTTTCCTTACAATATTAAAACACAATAGTAAGTGGATCAACAGTTCTTTAAGTGGTATGTTTTATTAATACTTCTTTGAATTGCTAGTCAACTCTTCACACAAACCAATCATTTAGGTCTTCATCACAATATTATCCATATTTACCTTCTATTATATCAGGATAGTCACTTTTAATTCATAATCCGCATGCAATTGGCATATGTTTACGCTCAAAGTCATATATCATTTCCAAAGTTACTCTTTTTTTAATGGAATTTGTAAAACTTTAGATATTTATCTTTAAGGAAAGTTCTTCTCCCCATATGAGTTCCATCATTAGAAAATAATTCCAAATGATTATTTAATGCATCCTCAGCTGGAAATGATACACAACATTTTTGATTTAGACATGGATAACACTTATGTTTTATAATTTTCTTAATAAGAATGTTATATGTTTACATAGGAAATAATGTCTATCCCTGTATAATCTATTACATCCTTTCGAATCTTTATGATTGATTAAGACAGGATTAATTATTTCGTTTATTAAAATTGCATATATTAAAAATATTTCATCTTTATTTAGTTCTTGTATTTTTTCTAAGTGTTTTAAATCATAAGGGTATCACATTAGGTAGGTTTATCTCATCAATATAGTCTGGTTTATTATAATTAGTGAGCATATTAGGATGATGGTTAGCAGGATGTAGATAAGCAATTAAATACCAAAGTAAACACTCTTCATTATTTTTCTGTATATCTGTTATTTGATTAGATTTAAACGGGAGTTCTGCATGACAACCACCAGTAGGTTAAAACCCATGTATGTACATATTCCTTTTTTATCAAACCTTTGCATAATTCAACCAGACTAATTAATCTCTTGCTCCTGTACTTTAGTTTTAATATCTCCATTCAACAAATCCAAATCATAAGGATTATTATATTGTCTAGACATTAGTCTAAATGTGAACTCTTTTTCTTCTAATTTGTCATCAGTAGATTTTGTATATCGTACTACATCAAAGGTGGATGCTTCTAATGTTTCTAAGAAAATAGGATCTTCATAATTTTTACTAGTTACTGTTATTTGGTTGTGTTTTATTTTATGATCTAGTCCTAATTCATTAAATTTGATCTCCACCTTTCATCTGCTTGTTCCTTATATTGAGCATTTTCTTCCTGTTGTGTGGACTTATAATGAATATTTTTATTATTTTATCTAATATTACATATCTTACAATAACCTGTAGTTATATCTTCATCTTCAGTTATATCTTTAGTTTTATTATTAACTTTAGTTTTGTTATTATCTTTGGTTTTGTTATCATCTTTAGTTATATTATCATCTTCAGTTATATCTTCATATATATCTTTAGTTATGATACCTTCTTTAGTTATACCATTAACCTTACATAGATGGATCTTTGTTTTAAAGTGAGTCTCTACACTATATTGACTCAGATTAACATTTGATAAAAAAATAGACTGATTAATCTCTTGTTCCTGCATTCGATTTTCTAATTCCCTATTCAATAAATTCACATCATAAAGACTTTTATACTGTCTAGACATTAGCATAAATGTGAACTCATGTTCTTCTAACTTGTCATCAGTATATTTTATATACCGTACCACATCAAAGGTGGATGCTTCTAATGTTCCTAAGAAAATAGGATCTTCATATTTTTTTTAATAGATACTGTTATTTGATTGTGTCTCACTTTTCATCTGCTTTTTTCTAATATTGTTTCTATTATTATGTAATGCATCTAATTTTTCCAAGGAAAAAGGATCTTCATAATTTTTACTAATTACTGTTATTTGATTGCCTCATTTTCATCTGCTTGTTTCTAATATTTAACATTTTCTTCATGTTGTGAAGACTTAAAATGAGCATTTTTATTAGTATATCTGTTTTTACTTATCTGACAGAAACCTTTAGTTATACCTTCATCTTCAGTTATATCTTTAGATACATAATTATATTTTGTTTTATCATTATCTTTAGTTATATTAGTATCGTTAGTTATAGTATCATCTTCTGTTATATCTTCAGATATATCTTAAGTTATAATACCTTCTTTAGTTATACCACTAACATTACATAGATGCATCTTTGTTTTAAAACGAGTCTACACTATATTGACTGAGAGTAACCTTAAATGTTATACTTTCATACCGATAATCAGTCTTTGCTTCTTCAATAATTACACTTCTATTATTTTTTTGTTTTAATGTTTCTAAATATCTATTGAAATCATTATAATCAACTAGATATTTTTCAGAACTATCACAATACTTTAATCTCTTAAGTTCAGGCAACTGCTGATCTATCTTTCGTTCAATATGATTACTACTATGATTTAAACCCCCCTTAATAGGTTTGATACTCTTGTTTCTAATAGTTAGTCTATAGTTCGTTTTAATGAATTATGATGCCTATTCGCATTCTTAGTTGAGAATGGATCAGAACAAAAATCAAAAGTAGTTTTGTTTGTATTTATTATAACGCTCTATTCCTGATCCTCCATTTCTTTATGCCAAATATTTAAATAATGTTATATAATGTTCAAATCTAAAAATGAATAATACCAACTACGACAAAAGGAAAGATAAAGCCTGGTGTCGGAGTTGTGACGAATGTCAAAGTAAACCTTTAACTTGCTTTGTGTAAGGAAACTATAACATTTAGAGATAAACATAATCATGTGAGTAATCATTAAAGTGATCCACATCATTATCTAACATGTGAAATGCGCAAATTAAATGAACATATTTCATACTATAGATTTAAAAGTTTCAGATGTAGATTATGTGTTCATCTCAATAGATATAGATTTGAGCATACTAAAGATCGATTCAAAGAATATGCTGAGAGGTATAATATAGTTTGTTAATTTAATTATCAAAATGAAGTGTAATAGCTGTAAAGATAAACTATAGAGTCAATCTTTTGATTAATGTTTAAATAGCAGTTATAACTGCTATTTGTGTGAAGAAAGAGGAGAATCTAGAGATTATGTTAATCATTTTTCAAAACGTTGCAATGATCCTAATCAATACTTACCACGTGCCATGTGTAAAAAAAATTAATCCATTAGTGGTTTCGGATTTAAGAAAGCTAAAAGTAGATTTTTGTTTATTTACACAGACATGGATACATAGACACCAAAGATCATTTCAATGAATATGCTGAGATATATAGTATAAGAGTTTATTGGATAATTGAAGAATCATATATTAAATAAAGATTAGACTATATCTAAAAAATAAAGATTGATCTACAAACATATATATATATATATATATATATATATATCTATATATATATATATATATGTATATATAAATATATATAAATATATATATATATATATATATATATATATATATATATATATATATATATATATATATATATATAATATATATATATATATATATATATATATATATATATATATATATATATATATATATATATATATATATATATATATAGATATATATATATATATATATATATATTATATATATATATATCTATATATATATATATATATATATATATATATATAATATATATATATATATATATATATATATATATATATATATATATATATATATATATATATATAT
>NC_134469.1:51207667-51407597 GCF_964194025.1 Convolutriloba macropyga
ACTATTTTTTAAAATAAAGTCAGCGAAAAAGTCGAAATTTCCGTGTGAGATATCTACTTTTTTGTAGGGCAGTTAGGCGAACCATTCTTTTCGCACTACAACCTACATACTACTGGTAGTCTGGGATATCCAATTGGTTCGCTTTGAACAGTTCCTTGAACCATTAAAAACTTTTAAAGTCTAAGTTTTAACAAAATAATGATCGAAGTCTAGATTCAATAACGTCTAATTCAATATCAATCTGACATAACGGAGGAATACTTTTGCACTAAATGGTAACTAAACCATTAACATCGATTCAATCTATAAAGAAATTAAACAATTTGCTCTAGCAGAGTTTTACGAAAAATACTGAAAGAGAATTTTAGGAAAATTACAGAGTTTTAGGAAAACTACAAAGAAGTCTGGATTGCTTCAAGTCTAATTCAACCTTAATCGTGCTCGAAATGGGTGAGCACATTAATAAAGTAAAGGTTGTTGAGAAAAGGGAAGAGAATAAGTTTGTTGTTTATTGAACAGCACTTGAAAACTCGAACTTCGGTCGACTTTTCTACACGATAGCCAAGAGGCTTAAGTTTGTTGTCTTGTCCGTGAAACTCAGTTGACGACAGATCTAACGCAAGCTTGTCAAGAATGTTGTAGAGCTGAACAGCACACAAAATCACCGACTCTTTCTCAAGGAACAACAAAATCTGGCCGACAAAAATTTCGTTCTCCTCAGAAAGTGAAACAAAACTGTTTGCCTCAGATCTTGTATACAATTGGCTGTCCAGGTAGAATTTTCCTCGGTGTCTGCAAAACAAACGAGCCTCGGGAAATTGCTTTTGAAAATTTGAGAGCACATTGTTTCGCTTCATTGAGAAATCGTCTTTAAAGCCGCTTGATTTACCCCTCAAAGCTTCAAGGAATCCGGTAAGATTATCGTTCTTCACCTCCATGCTATCGAACTGTCTATTGCGAATATATCGCTTTACTATAAGGCTGCAGGTATTAACAGTGCCAGTTAAAGTCTTTATGAGGTGATTATTGGCACTTTCAAACATAGTTGCAGACGTAGTCCACAAGGGCCCGAAGAATTTGCACTGCCATGCTAGATGTCGGAGCAGATGGAAATTAATTGAGTCGAATTTCTTTAAAGGATAGCGGATGGACATGTTGTAGCAGAAAGCTTCTAACAGGTAACCACAAAGCTTGGCCTCGTCAACACTTTCGTACATAGAGCGGAGTGCGATGATTAAGTATTTGAGATTTTGTAAATTGGATTCATGCGCCAAAGAGTTTTCTGGAAAATTTTGGAACACTATTGGGGCAAAATACAGCAAAAAAGTTTTGAGTTCGTTGGCTTTGAAGTGCTCACGGGATCGCAATGACCTGACTGATCGCTTGAATTTGGTGGGCAAAATAACTTGTTTTGTTGCGTCATCAATTTTCTGTACCTCATCGTTGCTCAGTTGCTCAGCAAAAAAGATGATAATGTCATTTGCAACTCCTTTAAGACACTGGTGCATTGTGTCAACGGGACAGGTTAATGGAAGATTAGGAATAACTTTAAATAAATATGATCGCCCCTTAACTCCGAGTGTATCAATCTCTGGGTCCTTCTCCTTTCTAGCTTTTCTTTCTTCAACACTCCCACTCTCAAACTGCCTTACTAGGTACTCGTGCATCCCAGGATCACGCATTGTGAACGATTGATTATTTGGATACGATCGACCGCTTGGATATCTTTGAACACCTCGCATGGTACACAAGCCGCATCCATAATATCCATTAAATTTTTTCATTTGCAGGACATCGTGCTTGCACACAAGATCTAGTATTACAAAAACAGTTTGAAATTTCAGCTCGTAGTCAACCCCATTCACTTTAATTTTCCTGTCTTTTGATACTTCAGACAGATAGTGCTTAAATATGGAATCCCAATCTATACTTCCTTTGCCATACCACAACGAACATAGATGGATGTTATCAAAGGAAGAACGCAATTTCGGTGGCAAGTCAGCCAGAGCTACCCAAACAGGATAGGCTGAGCAATCACTAGACTCTTGCACCCTAACTCCATCCGTATTGAGGATAAGTTTCACATTAAGCGCATTTCCATCAAAAAGGGCTGTGAGCTTTAGATCTGTTTTCGTATCAGGATTAGCATAAGCTAAAATTTCTGTTATGTATTTTTCAACATTTTCTTGAAGTTTATCAGCAAAACTCAAGAAAATTACTTCTCCCGTGCCGTTAGTTTCTGTCCCTGCAATGTATCGCTCTGTTAATTTGTTCGTTTCATTTTTAATGCAATTTGGGGCTGGTAAAATGTCTCGCGGGTGAACAATTTTATGCCATGTCAGGAGGTCAAATAAGGCTTTGTCAGGCAAACAATGTCGCGCAGCAATTCCATACAATCCCATTGATGCGTTATGAGCAGTAACATTCGTGTTACAACTCAAGGGGTCTTGCGAGAACACAAACTGGTCTTCCTCGGTTTCAGATTCTTTGCTTGAGTCTTCGTCGGACTCCGATTTAGAAACTGAAGATGCATCTTCACAAGAAGCATCTTCAGGCTCATTTTCAATGCTATCTGGAGTTGCGTGATCTGTGGTATTCATCTCATTTTCGTCAAGCACACTTTCCAACTCTGAGGACTGACTGGAATCTACCTGATGGATAAATGTCCGTATTTGTCGACTCGCTGTATCGACTAATCGTCTTTTCACTTTCCTTTTTCTCTGAGTTAAAATTCCTCTTTTTCTCTCCACTTCCAGCAGGTTAGGGGTTCCAGCACTTGATTGACTTGCTGAATATTGTGTCTGGAAACTTTCGTTTTGAGTTGAACTTTGGAACAAATCAATTGGTGTAGCCGGTAACTCGGTGCATTTCGGAGAAGGGCTTGCAACTGGGGGCGTAAAAGACTCCTGAGGATTTCCCGGGGAAACAATATGTTTATCTTTATGTGGATATCTACACTTCAGTCGACCGTCTTTGAAGTAGTTTGAACCATAACTTACAGTGATTTCTTCAAAGGGCTGTATCGAGCTAATTACTTTAAGAAAAACGCATTTATTATGCTGAAGCAAGGGGCTGGTGTAACCGAGGAAGAATTGAGTATTAGGCGAGCATGAGTGATTGGCGAAACGAATTGGGCCAAGCAAAACCAACTCATCGGTATCCAACTCACCACGCATAACCGAGATATCTGACATTTCATCTTGAAGCTCGCAAGGGACGTTTTTGACCAGACCCACAGGAAAAGGTCTAAGGGGTTCGATCGATGGCTTGAGAACTCTCCCTGTGTGATTAAATAACCCGAAGCCACCAAAATTGTCTGGTAGGATCTTGAAACCGGCTGCAACAGACTGCTGATAAAGTTCTTTCAAATTACCATAGGTTTTCGCAAGATTTTTGTCATACTGAAGACGCTTTTCAAACTCATCGAAACTATTCAAAGGCAGCATTGACTCGGGAGATACATTGAAGTCTTTAAGCAGCTGACGAACAACTTGACCATCCGCAATCACTAACTCTTCGCAACTTATCATCACACTGGAAAAGCTTGGACAAGATTTGAAAACGAGTTGCTTTTAAAAAAACTTAAGCTCAAAATTGAGTCAGATAAAAAAACCTCTCATTAATCGAACATTGCCTCACATAAAGTGCCTCACCAAGTCTAATTTAATCTTGTCAGCGTAAAACTCTTTAGGAAAGGTGAAGACGAGCTAAATGAACTTGGAGAAAAATGAACTGCAAGGGTAAATTTCTTAGTCTGCAATTATGCAATGAAACAAAGTTCGCAAATCTCAAAATCAATTTTAAAATTACTGCATAAGCTATAAATTAACGTACAAAGTTGTATAAAAAAACGTAAATAAAGACTGAGACCGAGCGAGAATTAATCAGTTTATCTTATCGAAACAGAACGAATGAACTCGAAGGGTAATTTTCTAAGTTAAATCTGGAATTTCTGCAATTAATCATTGAATCAAAATAAAATGTTTAGTTGTTTGCGCTGGCATTCTTTTTGCGACAGTCTTTGCCGTACTGATTCGCAGCCTTCCTTGCTTCTTCACACGCTAGCTTTGGGGTGTCAGGATACTTCTGCCTCACCACTTCTGAACGAAAAAAACTGCTGAATGAACTTTATTAATCATGCTTTTTCAAAACTTTTCAAATAGTTACGTGGCTTTTTTCAATTTCAAAATTTAGCGACTTATAATGAACGTTAAGGGGAAATCTTAAAAAAGGAAAAAACAAGTTGTCTACAAGAACTAATTAATTACAAAAAATCTTACTGTGAAATTTTTCAAGAAGGTTTTCCGGAGCTTCTGTTCGGCCGTCAGCTTCTTTTCGTCTGGGTGCAGTCTGGATGAAGTTACCACGATCGCTTTCCTCAAATAACTTATCGAACAGTGCTCTGGCAAGTTTCCCAACATCGGTTCCCGCGTAAATGGACATTAAATCCTCGTCCTCATGCAGAACTACTTCAGTGCCTCTGGCTCGCGAAGGATGTTCGTCCACACTCCGGAAACCGTGGACGTCCAACAAACGCAGTTCTTTCAACTCGATAGTCTGAACAAAAATGATGTTACCTAGGTTAATGCAAGGTCTATTGTCAAAGCACGATAAATCTACTAGATAGGGTGAAGTGAAATAAAACAATCCTTCGCATGGAGTAAACTTGCATAGACCAAACTTACTTTCTGCTCAATTCGGGAGCACAGATTTGTTCGTCTCGTCTCATCTCTCTTTTTCTGCTCTTCGAAGGCCTTTCTCAGCTCATTCATTTCTAGAGCATGCTGATCCAGAAATTCTGCGAGGAGCGGGCAATCTGGTCCACAGTCATTGTCTTCTGCAACACTGACTGCACTGTTACCAGGGAGAGCGGCAGATGGGCAGGGTTGAGACAAAGCAACTACTTCTTGTTCCTACAGGCAAAGAGTCATCAGATCGGACAATTCCCTAATTGAACTAGGATAGATAGCCAGTACACCATGCAAAATGTTAAGTATTTTTTGGCCTAAAACGTTTGTTTTTCTCCATTGAAAAAATTACCTGGTCACAAGTGTTGCTTTGTACGACAGCTGGTTGCTGACTGGCACTCGACTTCGATTTCTTTGAAGTCTGTCCACTGTCTTTTCCGAGACTTAACTCCACGCTCGTCATTATTGGAGGACGAGAAGAACTCAGGAAGTCAACTTCAACCATTGGAGCTTTCGATGATGTGAGCACTTTCTTTCTCAAGTCCGATGGCCGTTTTCCTTCTTCAAGCTCCGCCTTGTAATGTGCCATCTCCTGTTCCACTTTCTTCGCAGGACCTTTTGTGAGCAAGCGACAGGGTACTCGTTATCCTTTATCTTCAGATCGTAGCACTCTCCCTCAATCATGCTTAGCTTTTGAGATGCCTTGAGTTTTGAGGGCCACTTTGTACTACTTAAACTCAAAAGCATGAGTTCCTTGTCAACAAACAACCAGGCCATATTACTCGACACGAGGTGAGCTTTGACCGCGTTTTCCCTTTCAGCTTCAGAATCCGTATTGAAGCTTTTTTTCGCTTGATCATGACGAGTTCTTTTCATTTTCAACAATCTGAAAAAACTCAGCTAAATTACGAGACTGAAAATAAGCTTCTTGAAATAATAACAAGCTCTAACAATTCTCTAACCTTTTCATGAAAACTAAGTACTGAAAATGTAGACTTAATAAGTCATTGTAATTGTAATTAATTGAAACAAATTGGAAAACGAGCACCTTGTAAAGAAAACTGAGTTAAACAAATCTTGACAAAACAAATCATTCTCAGAAAACAACTGTCACTGCAAAAAGCACCTTTCAAAGGAAAATCAGTACTCTAAATCTAAAATCTTTCCAACAAATCTTCCAAACAAGCTCGTTACTCATTCATCGCAGTTGCAGAACCTTCATGGTCATCACTATCTTCCTCATCCTGACTCTCCCTGTTGGTGTCTTCAGTATTCGGCGATACTTCGTCAGACGCGACTTGATTTTTCTTTAACTTCTTAGCTGCCTTCTTTTTCTGTTGATCGCACCAAAAAGGATCGCTCTTCCTCTTTCTATACCTCAAGGAGTCCATGCCTGATCGGTTTGCTGATGTCCGAGCTTCTGAGTATGCGTCTGGCCAAATACGAGCTGGAAAGTTTTTCTTCACCAGGCCTAAAAAATTTCAAGTGAGGTTTGTAATACATATTACACTACATATTAAAAGCAAAAAATTGTTAATCTTAACACTTCATTGTTCCTTCAATTTTTTCAATAAGATCCGCCCCATTATTATCTCTTTTAAGTCAAGATTTTAAGACAAACTCAACCTTTGAAAATTTTTGTTCTCTTTGGCGAGGTAGGCTTTCTCACTTCACTGTCTCGCGTGGGTGAAATAATTTCTCTCTGCAGGCCCTTTTCACCCCACAGTGCCACTCGCAAGATTTTACCATACTGCTCAGGTCTGTCAGCCTTTGGTAAACTCTCCAGATCAATGTCGTTGTAAAAGCTCGGAAGGTCTTCTGTCTGATCATCCCTTGCGTCATCCTGAATCTTTTCTCTATGCACGTCTATCTAAAAAAATTGACAACCTCAACTATTCTCAATCAAGTAACATACTCTATCGATAAGTCTTGAGAGTTAAGTGACTACAATCTATAATGAACATTCCTAAATCGAGTTTATAACAAGATTATTTTAAAGATTCGAAAATACTCACAATCGCTTTCAAACTCTGCAGCTGTTGCTCCAATTTCTTGTTGCAATCAGCGACAGCCTTCTGGTTACTCTGTATCAAATCAGAGATCAATTGTTTGTCCTCCTTCAGAATTGCTTCAATTTTGACATGGTTACTGCATTTCTAAACAACCAATTAATGCATTGAAAGCTTCTATTAAAGTTACACTATAAGTTTAAAAAACCTATGGACAAAAAGTTTTGCAAGCTCTCAGAGCAAAAATGCATTTAATCAATTAGGTTTTCTCCGCCTTTACTACTCTCAGCAACCCATCATACATAATCTGACTACTCTAAACCAGTAGAAACATTATTCTAACCAAATTCTCCGGCGTTTGAGACATGTTGTTTGGAGTCGGAGTTCCAGTTGCATTGTGTGTCCACTTCGCACCCCTCTTTGGCGTTGCAACCACGTCTCTCTCACACTGATCGGAAAATGACGAATAGAGCTCTCTCAACGACTCGTATTCAACCGCCATTGCAGCTGGTGTTCCATGCTTCAAAAGGACGCATTCTGTGTCCACATTATCAATCTTCAGGGTTACTTCTTCATCTATTTCCAACTGCATTCTCTGGCTCACTTGAAATTCCTTCCGCCATCGAGGGTCAAATAATGATAACTTCAAGACCTGGCACGCTTCAGTAAGAAAAACAAATTCAATTTTGAAAGGCATCTTGTACCTGAAAATAAGAGAATTATTGAGAACCTTTTAAACTACTACAGCCGAACTGATATCAAGATTAGAGGGCCAGATAAGAACACATATAGCATTAACAAAACTTTTTGAATGTGAAAGTGTGTATCAATAAACTGCACCTAAACGTAGCAACATAAAAACACAAGTTTCTGCTAGCATGAGACCGATTAACAATTGCCATTCAAACTAAACCTCAGTCTATCAATGTCTATGGTCGCTTCAAATGCCATTTGGAATTTCTTCGCTCATGTCATTTGAATGAACGGACACCGTCGAATCAAAACTCACGTCTCCGGTTAGATCAACAACTTCCGAATTAGCTCTCTCTAAAGTTTGTACTCTTTCTTCGAGTTGTCTGATCTTTTCCTTAAGCGCATTTATCTCAGAGAGCAAGCCGCGGAGAGTAACCGTGGAAGTAGGAACATTTGGAACAGAAGACGAGCGACGCCTTTCATAAATAAGGCCAGTTTCATTCAAAACGAGACCTGTTTGTTCCATTGTCAAAGCTGAAAAACTAACCCTATTTTTAATATAATAAGCGAAAAAGCCGAAAATTCCGTGTGAAATATCTACTTTTTTGTAGGGCAAAAAGGCAAACCATTCTTTTTGCACTACAATCTACATACTACTGGTAGTCTGAGATATCAAATTGGTTTGATTTGGACAACTCTAAGACTTAATTCGAAAGACCTATTTTTTAAATTACTTATTTGAAATAATCGCAAATTTCCGTATGAAAAACTAAATCTTTTCCTAGGCAAGCTATACCAAAAACTCTTTTTACTTTACACTCTCATTGCACTGGTGATACTCCATACCAAGTTTGGTTCACTTTGAACAACTCTATGACCTAATCAAAAAGACCTATTTTTAAAAAATTATTTAAAATTAATTATTCGAATTAATCAAAATTTCCGTACGAAAAACTAACTTTTTTTCTACGCAAGCTTTAGCAAAAATTCTTTTTGTTTTAGCATCTAGTTGCCCATGGGATACTCGATATCGAGTTTGGTTAGATTTGGACAACTCCTTGACCCGATAAAATTTAACTATTTTTAAAAATAAAGTAAGCGAAAAAGTCGAAATTTCCGTGTGAGATATCCACTTTTTTTGTGGGGCAGTTAGGCAAACCATTCTTTTTGCATTACAACCTACATACTACTGGTAGTCTGGGATAACAATTTGGTTTGCTTTGAACAACTCCTTGACCCGATGAAAAAGACCTATTCTTAAAATTCGTTATTTGCGAAATTCGCAAATTTCAGTATGAAAAACTAACTTTTTTCCTAGGCAAGCTATACCAAAAATTCTTTTTGTTTTACAATCTAGTTACCCATGGGATACTTGATACCGAGTTTGGTTAGATTTGGACAAGTCCTTGACCCAATGAAAAAGACCTATTTTTTAAATTAATTATTCGAATTATTCGCAAATTTCCGTACGAAAAACTAACTTTTTTTCTACGCAAGCTATGCCAAAAATTCTTTTTGTTTTACAATCTAGTTACCCATGGGATACTCGGTACCGAGTTTGGTTCGATTTGAACAACTCCTTGACCCGACGAAAAAGACCTATTTTTAAAATTATAATCGCAAAATTATTCGAAATAATAGCAAATTTCCGTATGAACTACTAACTTTTTTCCTAGGCAAGCTATACAAAAAATTCTTTTTGTTTTACAATCTAGTTACCCATGGGATACTTGATACCGAGTTTGGTTCGATTTGAACAACTCCTTGACCCGACGAAAAAGACCTATTTTTAAAATTAATTATTCGAATTAATCGCAAATTTCCGTACGAAAAACTAACTTTTTTTCTACGCAAGCTATGCCAAAAATTCTTTTTGTTTTACAATCTAGTTACCCATGGGATACTTGATACCGAGTTTGGTTCGATTTGAACAACTCCTTGACCCGACGAAAAAGACCTATTTTTAAAATTATAATCGCAAAATTATTCGAAATAATAGCAAATTTCCGTATGAACTACTAACTTTTTTCCTAGGCAAGCTATACCAAAAATTCTTTTTGTTTTACAATCTAGTTACCCATGGGATACTTGATACCGAGTTTGGTTCGATTTGAACAACTCCTTGACCCGACGAAAAAGACCTATTTTTAAAATTCGTTATTTCCGAAATTCGCAAATTTCCGTATGAAATACTAACTTCTTTTCTATGCAAGCTATTGTAAAAATTCTTTTTGTTTGAGACTCTATATATACAGGGGATACTCCATACCAAGTTTGGATTGACTTCAACAACTTTTTGAACTAATCAAAAAGACCTTTTTTTAAAAAATTATTTAAAATTAATTATTCGAATTAAACGGAAATTTCCGTATGAAACACTAACTTTTTTCCTAGGCAAGCTATACCAAAAATTCTTTTTGTTTTACAATCTAGTTACCCATTGGATACTTGATACCGAGTTTGGTTAGATTTGGACAAGTCCTTGACCCAATGAAAAAGACCTATTTTTAAAATTAATTATTCGAATTAATCGCAAATTTCCGTACGAAAAACTAACTTTTTTCCTAGGCAAGCTATGCCAAAAATTCTTTTTGTTTTACAATCTAGTTACCCATGGGATACTCGATACCGAGTTTGGTTCGATTTGAACAACTCCTTGACCCGACGAAAAAGACCTATTTTTAAAATTCGTTATTTGCGAAATTCGCAAATTTCCGTATGAAATACTAACTTTTTTCCTAGGCAAGCTTTACCAAAACTTCTTCTTGTTTTACAATCTAGTTACCCATGGGATACTCGATACCGAGTTCGGTTCGATTTGAACAACTCCTTGACCCGACGAAAAAGACCTATTTTTAAAATTCGTTATTTGCGAAATTCGCAAATTTCCGTATGAAATACTAACTTTTTTTCCTAGGCAAGCTATACCAAAACTTCTTTTTGTTTTACAATCTAGTTACCCATGGGATACTCGATACCGAGTTTGGTTCGATTTGAACAACTCCTTGACCCGACGAAAAAGACCTATTTTTAAAATCCGATATTTGCGAAATTCGCAAATTTCCGTATGAAATACTAACTTTTTTCCTAGGCAAGCTATACCAAAACTTCTTTTTGTTTTACTATCTAGTTACCCATGGGATACTGGATACCGAGTTTGGTTCGATTTGAACAACTCCTTGACCCGACGAAAAAGACCTATTTTTAAAATTCGTTATTTGCGAAATTCGCAAATTTCTGTATGAAATACTAACTTTTTTCCTAGGCAAGCTATACCAAAACTTCTTTTTGTTTTACAATCTAGTTACCCATGGGATACTCGATACCGAGTTTGGTTTGATTTGAACAACTCCTTGACCCGACGAAAAAGACGTATTTTCAAATATACTTATTCAAAATTATTCGGAAATAATAGCAAATTTCCGTATGAGATACTAACTTTTTTCTTAGGCAAGCTATACCAAAACTTCTTTTTGTTTTACAATCTAGTTACCCATGGGATACTCGATGCCGAGTTTGGTTCGATTTGAACAACTCCTTGACCCGACGAAAAAGACCTATTTTTAAAATTCGTTATTTGCGAAATTCGCAAATTTCCGTATGAAATACTAACTTTTTTCCTAGGCAAGCTATACCAAAACTTCTTTTTGTTTTACAATCTAATTACCCATGGGATACTCGATACCGAGTTTGGTTAGATTTGGACAACTCCTTGACCCGACGAAAAAGACCTATTTTTAAAATTCGTTATTTGCGAAATTCGCAAATTTCCGTATGAAATACTAACTTTTTTCCTAGGCAAGCTATGCCAAAAATTCTTTTTGTTTTACAATCTAGTTACCCATGGGATACTCGGTACCGAGTTTGGTTCGATTTGAACAACTCCTTGACCCGACGAAAAAGACCTATTTTTAAAATTATAATCGCAAAATTATTCGAAATAATAGCAAATTTCCGTATGAACTACTAACTTTTTTCCTAGGCAAGCTATACAAAAAATTCTTTTTGTTTTACAATCTAGTTACCCATGGGATACTTGATACCGAGTTTGGTTCGATTTGAACAACTCCTTGACCCGACGAAAAAGACCTATTTTTAAAATTAATTATTCGAATTAATCGCAAATTTCCGTACGAAAAACTAACTTTTTTTCTACGCAAGCTATGCCAAAAATTCTTTTTGTTTTACAATCTAGTTACCCATGGGATACTTGATACCGAGTTTGGTTCGATTTGAACAACTCCTTGACCCGACGAAAAAGACCTATTTTTAAAATTATAATCGCAAAATTATTCGAAATAATAGCAAATTTCCGTATGAACTACTAACTTTTTTCCTAGGCAAGCTATACCAAAAATTCTTTTTGTTTTACAATCTAGTTACCCATGGGATACTTGATACCGAGTTTGGTTCGATTTGAACAACTTCTTGACCCGACGAAAAAGACCTATTTTTAAAATTCGTTATTTCCGAAATTCGCAAATTTCCGTATGAAATACTAACTTCTTTTCTATGCAAGCTATTGTAAAAATTCTTTTTGTTTGAGACTCTATATATACAGGGGATACTCCATACCAAGTTTGGATTGACTTCAACAACTTTTTGAACTAATCAAAAAGACCTTTTTTTAAAAAATTATTTAAAATTAATTATTCGAATTAAACGGAAATTTCCGTATGAAACACTAACTTTTTTCCTAGGCAAGCTATACCAAAAATTCTTTTTGTTTTACAATCTAGTTACCCATTGGATACTTGATACCGAGTTTGGTTAGATTTGGACAAGTCCTTGACCCAATGAAAAAGACCTATTTTTAAAATTAATTATTCGAATTAATCGCAAATTTCCGTACGAAAAACTAACTTTTTTCCTAGGCAAGCTATGCCAAAAATTCTTTTTGTTTTACAATCTAGTTACCCATGGGATACTCGATACCGAGTTTGGTTCGATTTGAACAACTCCTTGACCCGACGAAAAAGACCTATTTTTAAAATTCGTTATTTGCGAAATTCGCAAATTTCCGTATGAAATACTAACTTTTTTCCTAGGCAAGCTTTACCAAAACTTCTTCTTGTTTTACAATCTAGTTACCCATGGGATACTCGATACCGAGTTCGGTTCGATTTGAACAACTCCTTGACCCGACGAAAAAGACCTATTTTTAAAATTCGTTATTTGCGAAATTCGCAAATTTCCGTATGAAATACTAACTTTTTTCCTAGGCAAGCTATACCAAAACTTCTTTTTGTTTTACAATCTAGTTACCCATGGGATACTCGATACCGAGTTTGGTTCGATTTGAACAACTCCTTGACCCGACGAAAAAGACCTATTTTTAAAATTCGTTATTTGCGAAATTCGCAAATTTCCGTATGAAATACTAACTTTTTTCCTAGGCAAGCTATACCAAAACTTCTTTTTGTTTTACAATCTAGTTACCCATGGGATACTCGATACCGAGTTTGGTTCGATTTGAACAACTCCTTGATCCGACGAAAAAGACCTATTTTTAAAATCCGATATTTGCGAAATTCGCAAATTTCCGTATGAAATACTAACTTTTTTCCTAGGCAAGCTATACCAAAACTTCTTTTTGTTTTACTATCTAGTTACCCATGGGATACTGGATACCGAGTTTGGTTCGATTTGAACAACTCCTTGACCCGACGAAAAAGACCTATTTTTAAAATTCGTTATTTGCGAAATTCGCAAATTTCTGTATGAAATACTAACTTTTTTCCTAGGCAAGCTATACCAAAACTTCTTTTTGTTTTACAATCTAGTTACCCATGGGATACTCGATACCGAGTTTGGTTTGATTTGAACAACTCCTTGACCCGACGAAAAAGACGTATTTTCAAATATACTTATTCAAAATTATTCGGAAATAATAGCAAATTTCCGTATGAGATACTAACTTTTTTCTTAGGCAAGCTATACCAAAACTTCTTTTTGTTTTACAATCTAGTTACCCATGGGATACTCGATGCCGAGTTTGGTTCGATTTGAACAACTCCTTGACCCGACGAAAAAGACCTATTTTTAAAATTCGTTATTTGCGAAATTCGCAAATTTCCGTATGAAATACTAACTTTTTTCCTAGGCAAGCTATACCAAAACTTCTTTTTGTTTTACAATCTAGTTACCCATGGGATACTCGATACCGAGTTTGGTTAGATTTGGACAACTCCTTGACCCGACGAAAAAGACCTATTTTTAAAATTCGTTATTTGCGAAATTCGCAAATTTCCGTATGAAATACTAACTTTTTTCCTAGGCAAGCGATACCAAAATTTCTTTTTGTTTTACAATCTAGTTACCCATGGGATACTCGATACCGAGTTTGGTTAGATTTGGACAACTCCTTGACCCGACGAAAAAGACCTATTTTTAAAATTATAATCGCAAAATTATTCGAAATAATAGCAAATTTCCGTATGAACTACTAACTTTTTTCCTAGGCAAGCTAAACCAAAAATTCTTTTTGTTTTACAATCTAGTTACCCATGGGATACTCGATACCGAGTTTGGTTAGATTTGGACAACTCCTTGACCCGACGAAAAAGACCTATTTTTAAAATTCGTTATTTGCGAAACTCGCAAATTTCCGTATGAAATACTAACTTTTTTTCTACGCAAGCTATAGTAAAAATTCTTTTTGTTTTACAATCTATTTAGCCATGGGATACTCGATACCAAGTTTGGTTAGATTTGGACAACTCCTTGACCCGACGAAAAAGACCTATTTTTAAAATTATAATCGCAAAATTATTCGAAATAATAGCAAATTTCCGTATGAACTACTAACTTTTTTCCTAGGCAAGCTATACCAAAAATTCTTTTTGTTTTACAATCTAGTTACCCATGGGATACTCGATACCGAGTTTGGTTAGATTTGGACAACTCCTTGACCCGACGAAAAAGACCTATTTTTAAAGTTCGTTATTTGCGAAACTCGCAAATTTCCGTATGAAATACTAACTTTTTTTCTACGCAAGCTATAGTAAAAATTCTTTTTGTTTTACAATCTATTTACCCATGGGATACTCGATACCAAGTTTGGTTAGATTTGGACAACTCCTTGACCCGACGAAAAAGACCTATTTTAAAAATTATAATCGCAAAATTATTCGAAATAATAGCAAATTTCCGTATGAACTACTAACTTTTTTCCTAGGCAAGCTATACCAAAAATTCTTTTTGTTTTACAATCTAGTTACCCATGGCATACTCGATACCGAGTTTGGTTAGATTTGGACAACTCCTTGACCCGACGAAAAAGACCTATTTTTAAAATTATAATCGCAAAATTATTCGAAATAATAGCAAATTTCCGTATGAACTACCAACTTTTTTCCTAGGCAAGCTATACCAAAAATTCTTTTTGTTTTACAATCTAGTTACCCATGGGATACTCGATGCCGAGTTTGGTTAGATTTGGACAACTCCTTGACCCGACGAAAAAGACCTATTTTTAAAATTCGTTATTTGCGAAATTCGCAAATTTCCGTATGAAATACTAACTTTTTTTCTACGCAAGCTATACCAAAAACTCTTTTTGTTTTACAATCCAGTTACCCATGGGATACTCGATACCTAGTTTGGTTAGATTTGGACAACTCCTTGACCTGACGAAAAAGACCTATTTTTAAAATTCGTTATTTGCGAAATTCGCAAATTTCCGTATGAAATACTAACTTTTTTTCTACGCAAGCTATAGTAAAAATTCTTTTTGTTTTACAATCTAGTTACCCATGGGATACTCGATACCGAGTTTGGTTAGATTTGGACAACTCCTTGACCCGACGAAAAAGACCTATTTTTAAAATTAATTATTCGAATTAATCGGAAATTAACGTACGAAAAACCAACTTTTTTTCCTAGGCAAGCTATGCCAAAAATTCTTTTTGTTTTACAATCTAGTTACCCATGGGATACTCGGTACCGAGTTTGGTTCGATTTGAACAACTCCTTGACCCGACGAAAAAGACCTATTTTTAAAATTAATTATTCGAATTAATCGGAAATTAACGTACGAAAAACTAACTTTTTTCCTAGGCAAGCTATGCCAAAAATTCTTTTTGTTTTACAATCTAGTTACCCATGGGATACTCGATATTGAGTTTGGTTCGATTTGAACAACTCCTTGACCCGACGAAAAAGACCTATTTTTAAAATTCGTTATTTGCGAAATTCGCAAATTTCCGTATGAAATACTAACTTTTTTTCTACGCAAGCTATAGTAAAAAAACTCTTTTTGTTTTACAATCTAGTTACCCATGGGATACTCGATACCGAGTTTGGTTCGATTTGAACAACTCCTTGACCCGACGAAAAAGACCTATTTTTAAAATTCGTTAATTGCGAAATTCGCAAATTTCCGTATGAAATACTAACTTTTTTTCTACGCAAGCTATAGCAAAAATTCTTTTTGTTTTACAGTACAGTTACCCATGGGATACTCGATACCTAGTTTGGTTAGATTTGGACAACTCCTTGACCCGACGAAAAAGACCTATTTTTAAAATTCGTTATTTGCGAAATTCGCAAATTTCCGTATGAAATACTAACTTTTTTTCTACGCAAGCTATAGTAAAAATTCTTTTTGTTTTACAATCTAGTTACCCATGGGATACTCGATACCGAGTTTGGTTCGATTTGAACAACTCCTTGACCCGACGAAAAAGACCTAATTTTGAAATTATTTATTCGAAACAATCGCAAATTTCCGTATGAAAAGCTAACTTTTTTCCTAGGCAAGCTATGCCAGAAATTCTTTTTGTTTTAGATTCTATATACACTGGTGATACTCCATACCAAGTTTGGTTGGATTTGGACAACTCCTTGACCCGATAAAAATAAACTAATTTTCAGAATAAGCGAAAAAATGAGATTGAAAACACAGCTAATTTTTAGTCGCTTGTTGGTAATCTAGGGTTTCCCCTGCAAGCAACTAAAAAAAGCCATGTGCTGGATGATTATAAATTTATAAATGCATACATCATAAAGGAGAAAGAGAAAAAAAGCGAAACAAAGTCAATTAATGACTCGAATTGATCAAATTAAGTAAACTAAGCAATTGATGAAATAAACAAACTATACAAAGTTCAAAGCATGAAAATCATCAAACAAATCAAAACATCGGAAAACAATTCAAAACTTCAGAATCATAAAACCATCATTGGCGAATTTCCTGTAATTAGGCAGTAATCTTTGCCCCCAACATGTAAGGTGTGTTCGCCTCTTTGGAGGCTTCTTTATCTTCAATTTCATCGGCGCACAAGCTAATTCCTTGGTTCGCCCAATCTTCACAACCTTCATGTTGCCAAACTTTCCTTCTTCTACGGCTCGAATTGCTTTCTTGCAATGGCCTACACCGAGAAAGTTGACCCAGCCATTGTACACTGGGTTTTTCTTCTGATTGGGTCGAAGTTTGCCAAGTGCAACGCTTTCAACGCCAAAAAACAATTGCTTAACATGCCCCATCACCTCTTCAACTGGGATTCCATTGGCATCGAACCCAACAAACTTGAAGGACAAGGGCAGCAATTCCTCGATCTTCCGTTTTGGTGGCCTGTAAAACGATCGATTGTACTCATCTGCCTCTCGATCTGCTTTGATCTTCAAGCAATGCTCTTTCTTCGCCTTCTTCGCCTCTCCACCTGGGACCGCAATTTCACTAACACAAACGCCTTCGCCAAGAATATCATCATCATCGAAATGCTCCGACATCATAAATCTGAAATATTCGGTCATATAATGACGAAACTAGCTTTAAAACCCGTTATATCGAACAGCGCGGACCCTGCGGTCACTCTGCAGCCATCCCTGCTATTGCTCTGCTCTCTGCTGCAGTCACTCTACTGCCAATCTACTCCATAGTCACTCTACGCAGTCACTCTGCACTCGATCTGCAGGCATACGGGCGCTTACAACTCATTCGTGCAACGCATTCTCATTCTCCTTTCTCTACTTTCGTTGCCGTCTGTGTGAGCTTTCGGAAAATTCTATTTCATTTCACCTTCATCTTCATACATGCTTACCTCGGGGAAGTAGAAGGCAGTCATTGAGCCTCTCTCTGCTGTCACTTGACGGGACAGCACACCGAATTAGCATGTCACGTGACCCGCTGGACGCGGTGAACGAAAGTTTCACTTTCTCATCTGTGTAAGAAGTTATGAAGATGAAGTAAACAACGGAATAGTAAAAGTAACATATTCGAGAAGCTCTATAGATGGGGGCGATCATTATGGAAGTTAAATTCGAATAAAAAAAAAGAAAGTTGATCGGAGGGGGGGGGATGGAGGTGGAGCTAGGTGGTTCAGCTAGGTGGGACCGAGGTATGCGTCTGAAAAAGGCTTATATCTCGAAAACTACTGAACCAAATTTGAAAAATGAATATGTTTTGTAATCAGCATGAACTGGGGCGTCAATCTAAGGTTTAAAACGTGAAAAAAACTGAATAAATCAAAACTCGATTCTTGCCATCCTGGCTGAAATTGGCTCTTTTTCATTAACATTTGGGAAATCAAAAAATTGAGCCATGCAACTGTATCGAAACTTTTTGATCCTTATATATTCGTAAAGAGTATTATATGAGCAAGAAAATGATATAACATACTTGTAAAATCGATTTGTGACAAAAGAGTTATTAAACTAAACAACTTTGAAAATTTGAAATTTTTGCAAAAATCGACCCTGATTTCGGCCGCTATATTGCTCTCGCATTCTCTTGTTTGGCATTTATTTAAAAAACAAATTATACTGTCATTGGAACCGTAAACTCTAGTTTATTATGATACCAAAAACTTGTATGTTTTTTGCTTTTAATTGGGAAAATTTAGTCGAAGTTCGACAAAAATAGCTATTTTTTGCCCTAAATCAACAGTTTTTTGGATTTTTCGGTTAGAAATAAAACAAATCGGAGAAACGTCCGTATATTTTCAAAAAGTACAATATCACAGCAGCAAAATGGGCTATTATAGATTTTCTAACTCTTCTTTGTCAAAAAGTTATGATGAAACGTTTTTAAAGAAATTTGACATTTTCTTCATTTACTCAGAGATATCTTTGAAATTTTGTATAAAAATCGAAAGATTGCTAACTACTACTACACAAACTCAAAAGCTACTCTATCGGGGCAATAAAATAGGCTAATGTAGAGTTTTTAACTCGGCTTCTTCAAAAAGTTATTAACAAACGTTTTTCAAGAAGGTTGACATTTTCTTCATTTACCTCGAGACATTTTTGAAATTTTGTATAAAAATCAAAATATAGCCAACTACTACTACAGATATTCAAAAAGTGCAATAACACGGCAATAAAATGGGCCAATATAGAGTTTGTAACTCGGCTTCTTCAAAAAGTTATTTACAAACGTTTTTCAAGAAGGTTGACATTTTCTTCATTTACCCCGAAACATTTGTGAAATTTTGTATACAAATCAAATTATTGCTAATTACTACTACACACATTCAAAAGCTACTTTATTGAGGCATTAAAATGGGCCAATGAACTGTTTTTAACTTGTCTTCATCAAAAAGATATTAACAAACGTTTTTCAAGAAGTTTGAAATTTTCTTCACCTAATTAGAGAGTTCGTTGAAATTTTGTATACAAATTGAGATATTGCTCACTACTATTTTCAAACGTTCTAAATTGTGGCTGAAGTGGAGCATTCCCACCAAAAATGAGCACAATTGAACTAAAATTGACGTTTTCGTGTCCAAAACAATGTTCGGTGATCGAAAAAGTTAAGCCTCATCGAGCGCGGATACTTTTTTGGAAGTAATTGAAAACTTGTCCAAAATGGTTTGCTCAGTCCATTTTTTTTATTTCATCCTCAATTATGTCTAAATTGTAGCCTGCACACCAAAAATGAGCACAATTGGACTGAAATTGATGATTTGGTCACCAAAACAATGTTCGGTGATAGAAAAAATTCAGATACTTTTTTGGAACTAGGTTAAAACTTGTCCAAATTAGTTCGGTCAGTCCGAACTTTTAATTTTATCACCAATTGTGGCTAAAGTGGAGCATACCCACCAAAAATGAGCACAATTGGACTAAAATTGACGATTTCGTGTCCAAAACAATGTTCGGTGATCGAAAAAGTTAAGCCTCATCGAGCGCGGATACTTTTTTGGAAGTAATTGAAAACTTGTCCAAAATGGTTTGCTCAGTCCATTTTTTTTATTTCAACCTCAATTCAGCCTAAATTGTAGCCTGCACACCAAAAATGAGCACAATTGGACTAAAATTGATGATTTGGTCACCAAAACAATGTTCGGTGATAGAAAAAATTCAGATACTTTTTTGGAACTAGGTAAAAACTTGTCCAAATTAGTTCGTTCAGTCCAAACTTTTAATTTTATCACCAATTGTGGCTAATGTGGAGCATACCCACCAAAAATGAGCACAATTGGACTAAAATTGACGATTTCGTGTCCGAAACAATGTTCGGTGATCGAAAAAGTTAAGCCTCATCGAGCGCGGATACTTTTTTGGAAGTAATTGAAAACTTGTCCAAAACGGTTTGCTCAGTCCATTTTTTTTATTTCATCCTCAATTATGTCTATATTGTAGCCTGTACACCAAAAATGAGCACAATTGGACTAAAATTCATGATTTGGTCACCAAAACAATGTTCGGTGATAGAAAAAATTCAGATTTTTTTTGGAACTAGGTAAAAACTTGTCGAAATTAGTTCGGTCAGTCCAAACTTTTAATTTTATCACCAATTGTGGCTAAAGTGGAGTATACCCACCAAAAATGAGCACAATTGGACAAAAATTGACGATTTCCTGTCCAAAACAATGTTCGGTGATCGAAAAAGTTAAGCCTCATCGAGCGCGGATACTTTTTTGGAAGTAATTGAGAACGTGTCCAAAATAGTTTGCTCAGTCCATTTTTTTATTTCATCCTTTTTTATGTCTAAATTGGACCCTGCAAACCAAAAATGAGCACAATTGGACTAAAATTGACGATTTGGTCACCAAAACAATGTTCGGTGATAGAAAAAATTCAGATACTTTTTTGGAACTAGGTAAAACCTTGTCCAAATTAGTTCGGTCAGTCCAAACTTTTAATTTTATCACCAATTGTGGCTAAAGTGGAGCATACCCACCAAAAATGAGCACAATTGGACTAAAATTGACCATTTGGTCACCAAAACAATGTTCGGTGATAGAAAAAATTCAGATACTTTTTTGGAACTAGGTAAAAACTTGTCCAAATTAGTTCGGTCAGTCCAAACTTTTAATTTTATCACCAATTGTGGCTAAAGTGGAGCATACCCACCAAAAATGAGCACAATTGGACTAAAATTGACGATTTCGTGTCCGAAACAATGTTCGGTGATCGAAAAAGTTAAGCCTCATCGAGCGCGGATACTTTTTTGGAAGTAATTGAAAACTTGTCCAAAACGGTTTGCTCAGTCCATTTTTTTTATTTCATCCTCAATTATGTCTATATTGTAGCCTGTACACCGAAAATGAGCGCAATTGGACTAAAATTGATGATTTGGCCACCAAAACAATGTTCGGTGATAGAAAAAATTCAGACTTTTTTTGGAACTATGTAAAAACTTGTCCAAATTAGTTCGGTCAGTCCGAACTTTTAATTTTATCACCAATTGTGGCTAAAGTGGAGTATACCTACCAAAAATGAGCACAATTGGACAAAAATTGACGATTTCGTGTCCAAAACAATGTTCGGTGATCGAAAAAGTTAAGCCTCATCGAGCGCGGATACTTTTTTGGAAGTAATTGAGAACGTGTCCAAAATAGTTTGCTCAGTCCATTTTTTTTATTTCATCCTTAATTATGTCTAAATTGGACCCTGCAAACCAAAAATGAGCACAATTGGACTAAAATTGACGATTTGGTCACCAAAACAATGTTCGGTGATAGAAAAAATTCAGATACTTTTTTTGGAACTAGGTAAAAACTTGTCCAAATTAGTTCGGTCAGTCCGAATTTTTAATTTTATCACCAATTGTGGCTAAAGTGGAGCATCCCCTCCAAAATCAGCACAATTGGACTAAAATTGACGATTTCGTGTCCAAAACAATGTTCGGTGATCGAAAAAGTTAAGCCTCATCGAGCGCTGATACTTTTTTTGAAGTAATTGAAAACGTGTCCAAAATGGTTTGCTCAGTCCATTTTTTTTTATTTCATCCTCAATTATGTCTATATTGTAGCCTGTACACCAAAAATGAGCACAATTGGACTAAAATTGATGATTTGGCCACCAAAACAATGTTCGGTGATAGAAAAAATTCAGATTTTTTTTTGGAACTAGGTAAAAACTTGTCCAAATTAGTTCGGTCAGTCCAAACTTTTAATTTTATCACCAATTGTGGCTAAAGTGGAGTATACCTACCAAAAATGAGCACAATTGGACAAAAATTAACGATTTCGTGTCCAAAACAATGTTCGGTGATCGAAAAAGTTAAGCCTCATCGAGCGCGGATACTTTTTTGGAAGTAATTGAGAACGTGTTCAAAAAAGTTTGCTCAGTCCATTTTTTTTTATTTCATCCCTTATTATGTCTAAATTGGACCCTGCAAACCAAAAATGAGCACAATTGGAGTAAAATTGACGATTTGGTCACCAAAATAATGTTCGGTGATAGAAAAAATTTAGATACTTTTTTGGAACTAGGTAAAAACTTGTCCAAATTAGTTCGGTCAGTCCGAACTTTTAATTTTATCACCAATTGTTGCTAAAGTGGAGCATACCCACCAAAAATGAGCACAATTGGACTAAAATTGACGATTTCGTCTCCAAATCAATGTTCGGTGATCGAAAAAGTTAAGCCTCATCGAGCGCGGATACTTTTTTGGAAGTAATTGAAAACGTGTCCAAAATGGTTTGCTCAGTCCATTTTTTTTCATCCTCAATTATGTTTAAATTGGAGCCTGCAAACCAAAAATGAGCACAATTGGACTAAAACTGACGATTTGGTCACCAAAACAATGTTCGGTGATAGAAAAAATTCAGATACTTTTTTTGGAACTAGGTAAAAACTTGTCCAAATTAGTTCGGTCAGTCCGAACTTTTAATTTTATCACCAACTTTAAATTACACTCTAGAAATAAAAAGGGTGTAAAAGTGTAAAAGTAATTGATTCTTTTCATAAGGGTGGAAAAAAGGGTGTACTCTTTTATCATTCCACCCTTAATTACACTCTTTCTAGAGTGTAAAAATAAGAGTGTAGAAATAATTGATTCTTTTCATAAGGGTGGAAAAAAAGGTGTAATCTTTTATCATTCCACCCTTAATTACACTCTTTCTAGAGTGTAAAAATAAGAGTGTAAAAATAATTGATTCTTTTCATAAGGGTGGAAAAAAGGGTGTAATCTTTTATCATTCCACCCTTAATTACACTCTTTCTAAGAGTGTAAAAAGAGTGTACAAAAGAGTGTAATAACAGTGTAGTTTCTTCAAATTCCACTCTTACACTCTTTTCCCCGGTAAATAAGAGTGGAAAATGGATTACACCCTAATCCCCGCTAATTAGGGGTGAAATAGGGGTGAAACCTCCTCCCGGGTATTATCTAATAACCCTCTGTTGGTAACCCAAGTTGGCGTTGGCTCAAAGGTTGAGTGAAACCCAGTTTAAGTAGCGGAGTGTCTTAAAACATTATTTCTTTATAGATAGGCGTATTTGTTGAATCATCAGGAAGTTCTAAAAGTTGCAACGACATTGGCAACTCACGACCTAATAATATTTTTTCACTCTGTTGAACTAGAGGGACAATAACTTGGTCCATTTGAAGTCCTCTCTAAAATGGTTCGGTTTTAAGTGCACTGAAAATCTTGTATAATTTTTATCATCCGGACAAAACACAGATGTCACTACGGTCCTTTTGTAAAAACGGACGAAAAACTCAGTTTTTGTTTTTTCTATTTCTTATGCTGGTGTCACAATGCCATTTTAGCTTAAGGCCGCTATGAAACGGAAAATTGATCTCTTAGTCACCATTAAACTATGGCAGCATAAATTTTTATTTTTGCTTACGTTGTCTCATATTTGTACTACAAAACTATTTATTTGATGCAGCGAATTACAAGCAAATGAGTTCATTTTATTCGTACCCGGGTCGAGGTTTTTGGGTAAATTTTCGTAAGAAATGCGGTGAATGCGGTGAATTTTCGTAAGAAATGCGGTGATTGCGGTGAATGCGGTGAAAAAAAATAATTCACCGCTTTTCACCGCATTTCTTACAAAAATTCACCACCAAATTCACCGCATTTCTTACAAAAATTCACCGCATAGACTATTATGGCAAAATAATGTAAGAAATGCGGTGAATGCGGTGAATGCGGTGAAAAAAAATAATTCACCACATTTCACCGCATTTCTTTCAAAAATTCACCGCATATGGTTTCCAAAGTTTACTCAATCTGATTTAAATTCACAAGAATTAACAAACAAGTAAGTGACAGTTGGCGCAGTGGAATAAGCATTGGAAGGCATGCAGGAGGTCAGAGGTTCGAACCCGTGTAGGGACGATTCTTTTTTGTAAGAATACTGAGAACGCGGTGAAAAAAAATAATTCACCGCGATTCACCGCATTCACCGCAAAAAGATGTAAGAAATACGCGGTGAAAATTATTTTTTTTCACCGCATTTCACCGCATTTCTTACGAAAATTCACCACCAAACCTCGACCCGGGTATTCAATACTCAAGAACGCTGTTATAACCATTTTCCTATTAATTTTGTTCATATTCTCTTACATGCTTGTTATTATTCAAGATATTTAATTGTTGTTGTTGCCTTTATTGGAAAAATTCCCGTTATTACTTCACAAACTGCTGAACGTCGAGAATGTGGAGAACGTGAATGTAAGTTTTTAAGATTGGCAAATGGCTGCAGAAATAAAGACAAAGAGAGTGACGAGCACACTAATTAGAACAGATGCTTTACGGTATAGGAACCCAAGGCGTTTTGGAACATAAAGAGTTCACCTTAATACAGTGTGAAGGATGCTCAGCTGAAAAATTGAAAACATTTTGAACTGCTGAACAAAAAAATTGCTGCTCCACTGTCGGAAATTAGCTGCAATAGCTTCTTGAACCTGTAGTCTCAAAACAAAAATGAAAAGAATGAGATCTTAAAAGTAGCCAAGATCCGCTTTTCTTCCATGCGTTTTGATCTAAACCTTGAACTGCAGTATTCATTTTTAAAATATATTAAATTAAACCAAATTCATTTTGAGAGAGAAATGTCAGTTTTGAGTTGATAGTCAATCGGTTGATAGTAAACGAGGAATAGAACACTGTATAAAAAAAAACAGAAAAATGTCAATTTGCCCCAATTAGCCATGTTAACAACACCAAACCAATAAAAACACGTCAAGTAAGTGTTCACACCATGTGACCATAGAACCGTTCCGCTGAACAAACACCAAATGCGGAAAAGCCGATGAAAGATGAAGTGCAAAAACAGATCGAGAATAGGGCCAAAATAAAAATGTTGATTCCGGCCGGCAATGAAACACGTGACTTTATATTGAAATAAATGACACATCAGATAATTCAAAGTTAAAAGAAGATCGAATCATTTTAAAAAATCTCTGAGGGAACACGTGACAAATTTAAACGAACTCATGATTCATCAATTCGAAAAAACTTTGAAAGAAAGCGATTCAAAGTCAGAGGCAACATTAATAACACGCTGACACCAAGACTAAAGAATCAAATAATTATTCAATAAGTTGGCCCTAGTGACCCTCAAACATCAAAGTTGCGAGACAGCACAACAAAAAACAAAACGATTGAAACTCAAATACTTTCTGCTAATTCTTCGCAAACAAATAGTGTAAAAATCAGAAAATGATCATCTAAAACCTAAAACCAAGAGACAGGTAAATTTTGTGTTTCATCAGAAAACATATAGCAAGAGTTATTAGTAGGGCTAAGTGACACGAAAATAAAAAGCAAGAATCAAAATTCAAAAGTCCTTTACAATTTTTTCTAAATTAAATCTTTAAAAACGAAAAATCATTAGCTGCCATTTGAAAACAATATTTAGTTTCAAGTTTTCGCAAAAAGCTGAACTAAATATTGTTTAATCAAATTACCAATCTTTAATGTTATAAGAACCCGATACAATTAACTAAATATATTAAATCGGTAAAAAAACGAGTCTTCAAATAGTCAGTTGCACTTTTAATTGAATCATCTATAACAAACAAAAAGAGAAATCCAGTTATGTAAAACTGAAAAACTCACCTAAGTTCTGTTAAAAAACTTTCATAAAATCCATTCGTTGCCATTAGGGATTCGAATATTTCAACTATGCACTATTAGAGCATTTTATCCAATTGTATTTGCATTGCAGAAAAATGCAGAGAAAACAGCGAAAAAAGAAGTCGAGTTGACGACATCAACGAAGAACATGAACGAAGACCATCCTAGAATATGGATTTTAAAAAAAATTCGAATTTTGTTTTTTTTTTTACAGGGAGTTATCGAGGTTCAAAATTTTGCGAATATAAGACAGTTTTTTGACATTTTCCGTAATTTTTGCTAAAGTTTGGCTCAATTTTGCTAATATAATTTAAAAATGTTATAAATTTTATTTATAGAGTTTTTTGTTTTCGTTAAAGATAGAGGAGCTTGCAGAATTGTCTGACGGAAGTTTTTTGCTTATATAAAACTTATAAAAATTGAGATTTTTCATCAAAAATGGCTCAAACCATGCTTTTCTGGTACACTTTGTTCACATATGGCAGCATTAGAGACCTAGAAACCAGTGAAACAGACTTTGTAAGCTCCGAAAGGAGCCAGTAAATATTAGGTGCAGCATATAAGTCTTCTGGTATGAAAGTTTTGCCGTTTTTCGCAAATTTAACTCAATAATTATACAAAATGGATCATTGTATTTTTCTTTTAGAAATAATTAACTTAACAAATGATCTAGTTCACAAACATTAGGGACAACTGTTCGGTTTTTTGGTCGGCAACAAAATCAGGGATTCGTTTAATCTCATAATGGCTGCTTACAATCAGAACTTTTTAATTTTTGTTTTGCGCGCGGCCTTTTTTCAAAGTTATTTGACTTAATTGTTTTTTTAACGTTATTTACTTAATTACTGTCAAAAATTGAAATTATTGGCAGCTCTCATTTGCGTGAAGAGGCGGCCTTGGCTTTTATGGCTTTGACGAAGAGTTTTAGTAAATTTCAACTCATTTCTTGTGTTTTGACTACATTTCTTTTGCAATCTGATGGCCAATTGTAATAATCGAAGATCCAATTGGCCTCTTCAAAAGGTGTAAGCGAACTTATACACTGCATTCAGTTGTCATCTAATGTCTCTTATAACAATGATTTTTATTGTTTTAAGAAAATTTCAGTGTTTTTTTGAACTAGTCAGTTTTTTATCTCAGTTTTGTTACCTTTTCGCTTATTTTCAGTGAACACAGGTCTAACTTTCTTTTATATAAGTGCAAACTTACTTTTGTGGTGGTGTTTTTAGGAGTGACGTCTTTGTTTTGGTACTACGAGTTTTCATACAAAATTTTTTTATTGTTGTGCATAATTGTCTATCTTTGCTGTTCCTTTCGTTAATTGACACATCACTGAAGTATCCAATTTGAAACAACGCTTAAAATGCGCAATTTGAAAGTTTTATTGCAATTACAATTTATTGTTTAAAGGGCTGCGACGACATCGTTCTCTTGCAGAATTTGGTAGTTTTTTTATTTTGGCCTTTTATTTGTTGTGACTTTTTGTTGTCGTATGCCATTATTGGGTAGTAAAAGGACTCACGGGTCAGCTAGTGATATATAAGTGATATATATATATCCAAAAAAAGATATATAAAAGAAATGCAATTACTATTATGGGTATATAGCTAATGGCTATAATGATTTTCAAGCTATTTAGAAAAAAACTAATGGCTTTCTTCAACTTTTTTTTGTTCTGGTTTTCGTATTTTTTTGTATTTTATATTTTCGTATCATTTTTTAATCAAGCATAATTTTCAGAGACATCGTTAACGTTTCTTGAAACAAAACATAATTTTTCTGTTCGTTAAACGCTTCGACTGTTGTCTTCAGGCCTTAGTCAATTTGTTTCAGAAGAGTTTTGTGAGAATTTGATATTTTCTTTGTTTGTGGCTCTCTTTGTTGTCACTTTGAGATAGTAGTTTTTTACTAAATGACTTAAAGATGTTCAGTGGAGACGCACGTGAAGATGTAACTTTCTCGAGGTTAATATCTTATAAATTTAAGACACTGTGGTTTCGTATAGTTATTTGTGATTTTTTACAGTTCTATTTTATTTATTGTTGGTTTCTATTCTAATGACTTAGTCTCAAACATATCAGACGCAATTTTTTTTCTCAGACATTGCAAGATAAACTGTCTATTCTCTTACTTGAAAGCTTAGTTTTTAAAGAATTTTGAAAATATTTGTTTATAAAATAAAACAGTGGATTTTTGAGCTCGGCCATTCTTGTTTCTGCTAAATTGTAGCTTGGATTTTCGGGTGGCAAGTCACATCCTTTATCCAGTGAACTACAGTTTGCTCTTCATAACCGCTTTTTTCCTCAAATGGTCTTTGTTTTCGATACTACGAGATTTCATAAAATATTCCTCCTTTTCGCCTATTTGCCCATTTTTTTTATTTTTTTTTATATTATTGCAATAATGGGAGGCTCTGTTGCCATTTGAGTAAAAACCCTTCAAAACATTTTAATTTTTTCAGTGAAAATTTTATTGTGTGGTTTGGACACCATTTTCTTGCAAATTCTGAATTTTTAATTTTTGCCTGTATTTATTGTTCTTTTTGTAGTCGTATGAATATCCTGGATAATGAAAAAAACTCAATCACTTTCTTCGGGGTTATAAATGAGTCTCTCAATGATCTCAGTTGACACATAATGTTTTGAATCAGTTTGATGGTAATTTTTTTAAGAAAAAGGTAAGGTTGTTTTCACCACTGCCTTTCTGCTTTTTTCGTTGCGACATATTATCTAGTTGCAGTGAGAAAAAGTCCCACTTTTTTCTAATGAAGTACAGGTTTGTTTTTTTTTAGTTTAGACTTTATCTGATGCCATTTTGATTGGGTAATTAACTGTTTTAAAAAAAGGACAACTAGTTTTTAGTTTTAGTCGTAATTAATATTTGTAATTGTTTGATTTTTATCGGTGTCTTTTATGGTAGTCACTTTAATGACAGGTCTCATCGGCCTTCTGAGGTATATTGTTTAATTCTCTTAGTGGTTTGTTGAACAATGTGGTTTTTTTATTTCTTTCTCATTTGGTAGACAATTAAGTGAAAAATGTAGATTAGCGGGGTCGGAACGTTATATACGAACGCACATTACCGAGCCTCCTTGTTTGGAATTTCTTCCAGTTTGCGACATCGAACAGTTAATTTTCATAGAACTTGTGATATTTGATTTTGACTATGAACACGCCAAAATAATGCGCAGATTTTTAAATAAAAAAGAGAAAAGCAAATTTTGTAAGAACTGATTTTAGAAAATACTTGATAAAAATAAAACCAACGAAAAAGCATTTATTGATTTTTTCAACAAAAAAGTGCATAGAATAATTCTAATTATCGAATTTCACTGCAACAAATTCAGCACATTAAGCAAACTCTAAGGCTACAAAAGTTGCTACTTAATTCTATTGGAATCTAATTTCTTTAGCCCGTTTATCCCGTTTCAAAAGCGCAAAGTCGTGCAACAATGAATGAACACATCTTGCAAAAAAAGACAAAATACTAGAATTATCCAAGGGTTTCGGATTGAATAATTGCCTGCGGCTGAAACACGGCGAAATCACTTTAAGAAATTGAAAATTTCGCTGTTAATTTGATGAGGGTTTTAATCTGAAAACGTCCTGCTGAAAGAAAGGTTAGTGTTAATTTGGTTGAAAACTATATGATCTAAATATCTCGCAAGATATCCTTAAAAAACTAACGGACCTTAAATATTGCTTTAATTTCCCTGCTTCTGAGTACGTTAAAGAAAAACTCTCTGCCGTCTCCTTTTTTCCCAATCAGTTCCATGTTTTTTACAGCGCCTATTTCAAAACTTAACCGGTATTTTAATGTGATTAGAAGCAGCCGTGAGATTTCAAAATGTTGTTCCGGTATATCTTGTTATAGAATGTCTTTGGCAACTCGAATCTTAGATTTTTCGGTGATTTACTGTCACCTGCCATTGTCTTGGTGACATGATGTCGCGACACGACAAAATTTCGTAACACTTCTTGTTTTCTGTTTTCTGAAAAATTTCATCTCTCGGTCAGGGGGCGTATATACGGTCCAGTCCGCGAGTCGAGAAACCGATACTGTTTTACTCGGAACTCATTTTGCAAGCAAAAACTGTGCAAAAATGGCAAAAATAGCTTAAACGCCGCAAAAATGTTTAGCATAGCTCTCACAACCAATTTGAGCAGTACTCAAACTGCCATGCATTAGGAGGGCAGTTCATAACATCAGGTTTTGAATTGTTGGATGGAAATTTAGAAGCTCCTCGAAAGATTGAGAAACGATAACCTCTGGTTGCGGGGCAGAAGAAGTTTTCAACCTGCAGGCTTGTCAGAAGACTGATTGGCTCAAATTCAGTTATGCTATGAGAAGATCAGCTTCAATGGTTATAAAAATGAGTTTCATTTTCAGACAATAACGCTTACATTTTCAGCAAGAGATAAACATATTTTTGCGAGGCTCGCATAGAGAAGCAAACCGTAAATAGTTGCAGAATCTGATTACAATGATCGAAAATTAAAAACCGATTGATTGTGTTCCCTTCCAGATAACTCGATGTCTCGATTGTGGAATTGACTTGAAATACACTGCTGTTGGGTTATTCGACACTCTCATTTTCTGACGATTATGGACTTTGCGTAGTTAAGCTAATTCAAATATTCAGATTGTTAATGCAATTGTATCAAAGTTAATATTTGTAGATATGGTCAGCAACTATGAGCGTTATTTTACTGCGTTTCACGTGTAAAAAGAACAATGTTTCAGCGCCGAAACCTCGACGTGGGGTTTAAATTTTCTGTTCCATGCAGAAATGTTATCAGAAGCGACGAAGGGACAATGACCATAGCAATCTTTTTTTAATCAATTTAATCGTTGCAATGTAATTTTACCATAATTCATTATCTTTACAACTAGCAATTTGATTACGCGGCCCTTTTGATTGTCTGGGCGTATCAGCTATTCTAATAATTCTTGCCATTTACCTCGGCTGTTGACAGCTGTGCTTACCTCAGCGTCGATTACGTAACAATGAGTGATATCACTTCAGCTATTTTACAAATATGAAATCAAAGTTCGAATCAGCAAACATTCTTTGAAGTTTTGAGCAATCAAACAAAGCTACATATTATAATAATCTACAATACGCGACAGTGTTCCAGTTCTACTCCAGTCCTCTTCTGGCAATGAATTTCAAAATAGACAATCTTAAACTTACTATTTTGAGAGGGGAGAGAATTTTTCGAGAAATTAATTTGGAAAATTGTCTTGGATACAGTAGCAATGATTCCCTATTGTCTATCAAAATAAATGAGTACAATTTGACTCCTAATGGACAGCGGAAGAGGAGAACTCATTTCTTCAAATTGGAGAACAGTGAGATGTATTCACAGCTAAAAGGTAATATTTGCTCAAAGAAAGGTTCATATATTGTGAGGCGCCCTTAATTTACCGATAGTTTCTGAAGTTGACTGCTTTTCTGCATACATTTAGGTTTAAAATATTACTTTCGTTGCTGGGCTGTTTTGGTATGGTAGTTGTTGACTTCGTCTATTCTCCTTTGCAGGCTAATTTCTCCTAATAATATATATATATATATATATATATATATATATATATATATATATTAAAAATTTCAAACATGTAAATTCGAATAACCCCAAGGTTAAAGTTACATGTTGTAATATTATAAATCAAACATACTCATCTTTCCCTTGAATAACTAAACACAATAACAATAAAAAACTAAGGTTCAGTTTCTAGTTCTCTTGAATTATTTTATAATAATAAACTTTTAAAGCCTTCAATTTTTTTTGTCCATTGGAACTTTTTCGTGTCGTTTTTGTATCTCTTCCTTTAATTCTTTTTTATATTTTTTCTTTGATTTTTCCTTTCTTAGAGCTCTTGGAAGTTTTTCCCTTTCCGAACAAAATTTCTTATAATTGAATTTTGACTCAATTTTGATTTACATTTTTTTGTGGGCGAAAAATCATATGTACGATTATTAACTTTAATTTCAACGTCTCCGATTATTCTGAATTTTCTTTCGTCTTGTATGTTTGTTTGTTGGAAAATATCGAAAAGACTATTTAAAGAAGTTTTTGCTATTTGCATTTCCGCGGGAAGTATTTTATTTTCAAGAAGTAGTTTATGAGCACTGTCATATTTTGTTCGAAAAAAGCAGACTTTTATGCCCCATCTAATTTGTTTGTTTATTCTGTCAATTGACTAGGACGGCAAACTTTGAAAAAATTTTGCACTAAATTCTAAATGCGACAAAACAAGTGACCTAAAGAGGTTTATTCGAGCCTTTAAAGGTATTTGATTGCGTACCAAATAAATTGATGTGATAGCTAAAGCCATTTTACTGATCACATTATTAAGTTGTTTTTGGTATGTCACTTCTTTGTCAAGAATAACACCTAGATATCTGCATTCATCTGTTGATTTCAATGAATGACTTTTAAATTCAATGCAATTGACAGTTGGTAACTTTTCATTTTTGAAAACCATTATTTCTTCTTTCCCTTCATTTAGAGTTAAGTTGTTTTGTTTCATATATTGTTCAGTTTCCTTCAATTTCTTTTTAGCCTTTGCTTCTAAACACTGTTCATTTTTTCATGACATAAAGTTAAGCTAATTCAAATATTCAGATTGTTAATGCAATTGTATCAAAGTTAATATTTGTAGATATGGTCAGCAACTATGAGCGTTATTTTACTGCGTTTCACGTGTAAAAAGAACAATGTTTCAGCGCCGAAACCTCGACGTGGGGTTTAAATTTTCTGTTCCATGCAGAAATGTTATCAGAAGCGACGAAGGGACAATGACCATAGCAATCTTTTTTTAATCAATTTAATCGTTGCAATGTAATTTTACCATAATTCATTATCTTTACAACTAGCAATTTGATTACGCGGCCCTTTTGATTGTCTGGGCGTATCAGCTATTCTAATAATTCTTGCCATTTACCTCGGCTGTTGACAGCTGTGCTTACCTCAGCGTCGATTACGTAACAATGAGTGATATCACTTCAGCTATTTTACAAATATGAAATCAAAGTTCGAATCAGCAAACATTCTTTGAAGTTTTGAGCAATCAAACAAAGCTACATATTATAATAATCTACAATACGCGACAGTGTTCCAGTTCTACTCCAGTCCTCTTCTGGCAATGAATTTCAAAATAGACAATCTTAAACTTACTATTTTGAGAGGGGAGAGAATTTTTCGAGAAATTAATTTGGAAAATTGTCTTGGATACAGTAGCAATGATTCCCTATTGTCTATCAAAATAAATGAGTACAATTTGACTCCTAATGGACAGCGGAAGAGGAGAACTCATTTCTTCAAATTGGAGAACAGTGAGATGTATTCACAGCTAAAAGGTAATATTTGCTCAAAGAAAGGTTCATATATTGTGAGGCGCCCTTAATTTACCGATAGTTTCTGAAGTTGACTGCTTTTCTGCATACATTTAGGTTTAAAATATTACTTTCGTTGCTGGGCTGTTTTGGTATGGTAGTTGTTGACTTCGTCTATTCTCCTTTGCAGGCTAATTTCTCCTAATAATATATATATATATATATATATATATATATATATATATTTAAAAATTTCAAACATGTAAATTCGAATAACCCCAAGGTTAAAGTTACATGTTGTAATATTATAAATCAAACATACTCATCTTTCCCTTGAATAACTAAACACAATAACAATAAAAAACTAAGGTTCAGTTTCTAGTTCTCTTGAATTATTTTATAATAATAAACTTTTAAAGCCTTCAATTTTTTTTGTCCATTGGAACTTTTTCGTGTCGTTTTTGTATCTCTTCCTTTAATTCTTTTTTATATTTTTTCTTTGATTTTTCCTTTCTTAGAGCTCTTGGAAGTTTTTCCCTTTCCGAACAAAATTTCTTATAATTGAATTTTGACTCAATTTTGATTTACATTTTTTTGTGGGCGAAAAATCATATGTACGATTATTAACTTTAATTTCAACGTCTCCGATTATTCTGAATTTTCTTTCGTCTTGTATGTTTGTTTGTTGGAAAATATCGAAAAGACTATTTAAAGAAGTTTTTGCTATTTGCATTTCCGCGGGAAGTATTTTATTTTCAAGAAGTAGTTTATGAGCACTGTCATATTTTGTTCGAAAAAAGCAGACTTTTATGCCCCATCTAATTTGTTTGTTTATTCTGTCAATTGACTAGGACGGCAAACTTTGAAAAAATTTTGCACTAAATTCTAAATGCGACAAAACAAGTGACCTAAAGAGGTTTATTCGAGCCTTTAAAGGTATTTGATTGCGTACCAAATAAATTGATGTGATAGCTAAAGCCATTTTACTGATCACATTATTAAGTTGTTTTTGGTATGTCACTTCTTTGTCAAGAATAACACCTAGATATCTGCATTCATCTGTTGATTTCAATGAATGACTTTTAAATTCAATGCAATTGACAGTTGGTAACTTTTCATTTTTGAAAACCATTATTTCTTCTTTCCCTTCATTTAGAGTTAAGTTGTTTTGTTTCATATATTGTTCAGTTTCCTTCAATTTCTTTTTAGCCTTTGCTTCTAAACACTGTTCATTTTTTCATGACATAAAATTGCTGTGTCAGCTGCAAATTGTAAAACCATCGAACTTATCCCTATTTCCTCACCGAAGTCATTTACATAAAGTATGAATACTAGTGGTCCTAGAAAAGTAACTTGTGGAACGCCATGATTTATAATTGACCAGTCGGATTCAACTATTCCATTTCTAACACACTGTTAATTATGAACGAATTCAATAAGACTCTTGCGTTTTCTCCAAAACCGCATTTTTCAATTTTTTGAATGAAAATGTCCAAGGATATTGAGTTAAAAGCTTTCGCTAAATCCAAAAAGATTGTTAAGACTATAAATTTCTCTTCAACATAATGATTTTATTTCTCTGTCAGTGCAATTATTGTATTAAGACTTTTGTGACGACTTTTGTTTTTGGAAACCAAATTGATTTTTGTTAATTATTTTATTCAAATCTAAATGTTCCGATATTTGATCCAAGAGAAGTCTTTTTTGCTAATGTTAGAGTGACCGAAGTTGGTCGATATTTTTCAGGGTTATGTCTGTTGCCGTTCTGACAGTTTGGAGTGACATAGTCTTCTTTTAAAATTTCAGGGAATGTGTTTGCGTTTATACACTCTTTAATAGCAAATTGTAAATGAGTTCCAATGGACAACTTACAATCTTTCAGTGCCCAAGATGGTATATACTTTGGTCCAACTGATTTTTGTGTTGGTAGTTTGTCAATAATTTTCTATAGTTCTCTTCTGGTTACGGGCCTGAAATTAAATTCATTTCCCTAAAAACCAAAAGTAGGCAACGTAGGAGCAATGATTTCGCCCTTGTAAAGTCCAAGACGGGCAAAACAATTATTCAAACAGTTAGCAATGCTTTTTTCAATCAATATTACGTTATGGCCCTCTTTCAGCTTTGCAGTTTTTTTCTGTCTGTTTATTTGAGTTATTTTTGTTCTTGATAAATTTCCATTGTTCTTTTGAAGTTGGGAGATTCTCGAAAAATTGTTTTGTATAATCGACAGATGCTTTACGTATTTTTCTGTTAACATTTTTTTCTAAGTTCTTTGTATTTGCTAGAGAGCTCTTGATTAGGATCTTTTTTCCATTCATTGAATACAAGATGCTTTTCATTAATGAGACTACGCAGTTCTTTTGATAGCCATTTTTTGTGCTCTTTTTTTGCTTTCACTTCTAATTTTTTCAAAGGTGCTTGAATATTTAATACATTTTGGAAAATTTCAATAAATTTATGAAAAATTCCATTTGCTCCAGTGTTTTTGTACATTAGTGACCAGTCTTGCAATGCAATATCACGGTTAGACTTACTTCTTGTGTATCTCATTTTATCTCGCAATAAATATTCCGTCTTTTGCTGCTTCCATTCTAATTTCAATTATGATTGATATACAATATTGAAATGATCATTTTCAAGTATTGACTCTATTATATCTTTTTCGAAGATTTGATTTTGAGAAATAAAGCAGTGGTCGAATAAAGAAAATTTTCCTCCATTTGTCCATGTTGCTTTTTTTGTGTTCACGTACTGAAGCCGGTTATCTGCAATGAAGTTGTTTAGTAATTGTTTCCCAGTTTCTTTAAGTATATTTATGTTGTAATCTCCAAACAGGATTAGATTATCAGTGCTGGAGTAAATATTTGAAATTTCTCATTTCATTTCATCAAGGAAGAATTTTGAAAGGTTTACGTTTGAACAAAACGCGACCTTTATGAGCAGTTTTTCTTTCAGAGGCTCAGTTACTTCTATCCATAGTGATTCAAAAAAAACTCCGGTTGAGGGTGTTCAAGTCATTTCTTATTTTGATTGAAAACTGCTTGGGTATCCATGTGCCTACACCTCCCCCTCTTTCCAAATCAGTTGATGATGATCTCGGCTGGTGAATAAATTGATGACTACTGCATAGAAAAGTATCTGGAATAATTTTGTTCTCTTTAATCCATGTTTCGGTAACAGTTAGGAAAGACAACTCGTCGAGAGTTGTCAAAAAATGTGATAACTTTTTTATTTATTATTTAGGCTTCTACAATTCATGTACCAGAACTTGAGATCATCGTCTGTTCTGTTCTTTTTTTGTAGTACTGGTCTATTGTTTTCAATTTTTCTATATGAGCTGGGCCAGGGTTTGTTTCAATATCTCCAATTTTTTGCAGAATAATTGATATGACGGATAATAAATACGTAATATTGATGAAACCGAACCCTAGTGTGATGAAACCAAACCCTAGTGAGTTTTCTCCAATATTGAGTTTTCTTCAGCGACGCTACTTGCTACCTCAACAATGGGAGTTGAAACTTTCACTCCGCCATGCAATACAACCACACTTGCTGGTTTCTTACGTATCTATAGGCATCATGAACTTACGACTCAGTGTAAACATGTTCATTACTCTATTTTCTAAGTAATATATACAACCTGTCTAACTAAGGCCAGACGCAGAGTGCGATCTGCAATACGTCCAGTCATACAGTTTTCAACACAGGGAGTAAACGAAAATTGCCTAAAAAGTGAAGTTTGGGTTTTAGTGGTCGCGTGCCATTTCACATCGATCGTCTCAATGAGTCGGCGAGGTAGAGGCCCTGCAGGCTTAGCTTCGAGAATCTGACTACTATCTTCGAACTTTGTCGGAGCGTTTTCGAATTGCACTTGTAGGATTTGGATGCAGGTAGAATTCTTCATCCAGGTCCGAATAGGAAATTAAGGGCAGCGATCCTTATGACCCGAGAGAATGGAAACAATCCTTCCATGGTTTTTGGGCATTTTTCCTGGAAAAATTGGTTCAACTTGGAAAAAGGGAAAATTCTTTAAAAGGAAAAGAGAAGTCAAGTTTGTTTTGTTGTGTTGAAATTGCCCTGAAGGCTAGTTTATATTAGACGAAACCGAAGTAAAACTACTTTTGGAGAACACGCGCTTTAAAGTTTGCCCAACATTAATTTTTCTCTGTAAGCGTAGAAGGTTGGAGCAGTGCGCGATACACTTCCACCTCCCACGCTGGAGATTGCAAGAAAGATTCCCGCCGGGGGCCTAAATAGAGAGGGAGGGAAGGACAAAACATTTATGTGTGTTTTCGTTGACGATGAGATGCATGTATCATAAATCGTTGCTTAAATTCTGAATTCGAATGATTTTTTCCAAGCGTGCGCGTCTATTTTAAAACATTCTGCGGTCAAGCGAAAATTTTGCATAAAAAAGACACACACGTTTACAATAATTGCTTCTCTACGAGAGCAATTAATCATAACCGACTAAAGTCGGAAGAATTGCTCTCGATTGACTATTAGTGGTAACTAATTCACTAACGGTGGCTTCAAATGACGTCATTAGAGAGCTAACACCATATTCTCAGTTCTTCTCCAAAAGTTTGGCGTAGAGCCCTTGAACCCACTACTGCAGCACAGCGGCCTCGCATGCTACCATTGCACCAAAGCTCTGATGAAGTATAAACTTTGTTAGCTTCATAATTCTTTAGCAGTATATGGAGTTAACTAATGCCACAGTTGCGTTTTTAGTGGCCGTGCAATCTGAGAGGAATTAACACTGTAATTCAGTCGCAAAGTTCACAGAAACGTTTATTGGCGATCTTTTTAAAATTCACCGGTTCAAAAATTATGTATTTTTCCGCCGCTTTAATAGTTGACACCACGAGAGACCAATTAATTGTATATTTTTTATTTTATAGAACAACTAAACGTGGCATTAGACAGTGACAAACAAAGTCAGCGATCCCTTCTAGTTGTGATCAATCCATTCAGTGGTCGCAAAAGAGCAGTGAAGGACTTCAACAACGTTGTTTCACCCATGCTCTCGGAAGCCAGTATCAAAAAGTGCCAAACTATAATAACCAAAAGCAAGTCACATGTTGCTGATATCGTGGACCAGTTGGATGTCAACTCAGTGACAGAATTAGTGCTATTCGGAGGGGACGGACTGCTACACGAGATCCTGAACATAATTAATTCGTGGGAGGAAAGTAGGAAGTGTGAGTTTTTGGATAAAATCAGTTTCGGAGTCCTGGCTGGGGGTTCTTCCAATAGCGTGTGTGCTGCATTGTTAATTGAGAGAGGCTGGCACGGAAGATCAAAGAAACTGACAGTGGAAAACAGCGCATTTCTGTTGATCAAAGGTTATCACTACATGTGTCAAAATGGCTTCATTTACAACCTTTGTAATAATCTGCCTAAAGTTCTCCAGGACTATTTGAAACTATTAGATAATTATGCATCCAATTTTAATGAACCCATCAAATGGCCAAATATTTTAATGCACAACTACCGTGTATCATTCTTCCAGTTCGAAGCGACGCTTTGTTCAGTCGCCCGTCTCAAATAAACAGAAGTAAACATATTTTTTCTTGTTGCTGAGATCTGTTATGAAGATTATATATTCCAGTTGACAATGGATGGCTTCTTACAATATCATACAACATTTTTGTAATGCATAATGTGATGATCATTTCATCCCTGTCGACCGACGATGGGATTTTTCAAGTTTTAATTCTGAAGATAACATTAGTTATGTAACAAGATTTTGGTCATTGTTTTATCTAGAAATATCGTTGAAGACATGCTAAAAATACTCAAATGTTCCACAGGTCAAGTTACGAAAGTTCCTCTATGTGAGAACATCCTGGACCAATCAAGTGCTGTTCTCTCAATAGAGAAATCAGCCATTGGATTTGGAGCCGTCTCAACATACGAGGCCGAGAACTTCAGATACGCCGGGCCCTGGAGATACACGATAACTGCCTTCCGAGAGATCTACCGATGCCCTACTTATGCCATGCCTGTGTTCAAGTTCAAACAATTGGAGAAATCTCATTGGCCAACCGAATATTTGGAGTACCGAAAGACCTCAGGGTCGGAGCAAGCAATTCTTGACAAAAGCGATATTTCGGATGACGAGGTCACGATGCGCGAACATTTTTCCAACGCTATTGTACATAACAACCCAGCATTTTATGAAACTTTAGATCCTGACGGCGTCCGCTTTGTAAGCATACGACAGCCTTACTTCGCATTGAGTTGTATTTTGCCCATGTCTAGGGTTCAACAGCTAGCTTACTTCAAAAAAGTGCTGCATGGAAACATTGAGTTTGTTCATTCGCCACTCAACTCCATATTTTTGACAGACAAGCTTTCGATGAAATTTGCTTGTGAACACAAAGTTACAATTGATGGTGAGGCTTATACGTGTAAGGATTGGGAGGTCTCGACAAGTGGCCCTGAATTCAAATTAATCATGTAACTATTAGATTTTCCTTGGATAAGTGTTTGAAAAATGTGCAGTATAATTCAATGAAGCATGAAAAAGTCGAAGTTTTCACGGGGTCAACTTTGATCATCTCAAACAGAATCAAGCTATAGAGACAAAGTTTCTTCTTCCGGTTGTTGGTTGAAAATATTCTCAAGATTTCTTGTGTTTATTTCGAACAGAAATCATACTTAACAGTGTGTTCTTAGGTTAACGTTTTAACTCTTGCCAGCCAGGAAAATTAACTCTGTTTTAATTCATATTCAACATAGCTTAGGCTTATGACGGGGGGGGGGGGGGGGGGTGTTCGGCGCGTTGGTGAGGGGTTTGAGGTCTTATGGAAGAGGAAGGGGTAGCGCGTGATGGGTTCGAGGTTGAAGGAGATTGGGAAGTAGAGTGAGAGTTGTTTGGAGTGGGGGAGGATTGGATAGGACGGACGGACTGAGGGGATTCCAAACCACAAAAAAACATCATTTAGATCATGATATTTTCCTAAATTTTTGGTGAATTGTACGCGCGGAGACTATACAGCTTTAAAAGACCTGCTCACCGAGTTAATGTCTTCCAGGCTTCACCTGTTTACCCCGTCTTGGAAGACAAAAAATCTAAAGCGTTGTACAAAAAAATGATCAGGCGAAAAATGGCATTAAAAGCGCAGGACAAAAGGAGCGCAAAAAAGAAATTGAAAAACGCAAGAACAAGTATTGACATGCTAGATCCCCGCAGTGAGTGCGAGGTTCTACAATCCCAGATTTTTGATATACAGTACCAGAATTGAAACTTAACAATATGTGTTTCAAGCAAGGTTGCTTGACTTTTGCTGAGGCCAATAAAAAATTCTGGCTTGCATCTTGAACCACTCGCTGCGTTACCCTAACATAACCTATACATATGCCGAGGTAGTGGCAAGCATGAAAAACGACTTTGCATTACGCCGCTTGTGCTTGTTGTCCTCACTTTTATGGAAAAATTTGGTTATACCTGGTTGCAAATTTCTGCTTTAAAACATTGCTTTTACGATGAAAAAAGCGTTAGTCGTGAACTGCGGTGACAAAACAAAAATGCACGAATTACATCATTCATTTTTAAAGAATAGGGCAACCGTTTTCCCCGATAAGGGAACCTATTTTCCCACACAAAATTGAGCTATCAGATTTCTTCAAACACTAATTTTTGATTTTTCTAATTAGTTGAATAATTATTTAAAGCCCAATTCAGAAGCAACATTTTCAAGGAGACCTGAAAAGGGTGGGTGCAAAAAAAATCAACCATGTACCTCCTCCCTAATCCGAATTTAGAATTTGCAGAGGGACGTTGAAGCAATTAATTACAATTTAGGCTTTAACTCTAATTGAAACACTTATTAGATTATAAAATATAGGTACTGCAATGGTGGAAATTAAAAGAACTAGTTGCGGATAAGGGTGACATTAAGCTGAAAAATTGTTTGCAGTAACAATTGACTACGTTAAGTTTGACAGAGAAAAATAATTGAAGTGAATTAAATGGCAAATTTTTGAAATCAATATTCACGCTAAACAAACAATTGGCATCTTGGATAATGATGAGAAATGTTTTCAATTTCGAGAGAAACTGAACTAGTTTTTTATAATGACATGGCTCTCCAAGTACATGCTTGACACCAATGTGGAAACATGTGTTGTAAAAAATGCTGAAAAAATTGTGTAAATTAAATCCAGCAAAAGATACAGTACTCGTTTTTGCAAGTAGTCAATTTGATAGTAAATGAAACTAAGATTCACTTTGGGATCATTTTCAATGGGTGGTAAGTAAAAAAGCCCTTACTTGTGAACATTCGATGATGTAGGACACAAAAAAAACATAAAAGCTGCGCAAAAGAACCCGGGCCGAAGTGTCAACGCTAAAAAACGCAAAACTATGTAAGATTGACGATGAATGCGTTGAATTTTTGTAAGAACAGAGCTTGAGCCTAGATCCTACATAAACTCAACGCATTCAACGCCAATCTTAAACATTTTGCGTTGGATTTAGCTTAGATCTTACTTATTTTGAGTTTAATTTAGCGTAGATCTTACATATTTTGCGTTGAATTTAGCGTAGATCTTATATATTTTGCGTTGAAATTAACGTAGATCTTACATATTTTGCGTTGAATTTGGCGTAGATCTAACATAAATTCAACGCATTCACCGGCAACCATTCAAAATTTTGAGTCGAATTAAACGTAGATCTTACATAGTTTTGCGTTGATTTTAGCGTAGATCTTACATAATTTTGCGTTGAATTTAGCGTAGATTTTATATAAATTCAACGCATTCACCATCAACCTTACGTTACTGTACGTCTCTAAGTGTAGATATTACATAAATTAAATAAAAATTTATGCAAAATCTACGCTAATTTCAACCCAAAATATGTAAGATAAGCGGTAACTAGCATTGACAAGTAGGACAATTCACCACATATTTCTCACAAAATTTTGCCTTGAATGCATTGAGTTTAAAGACGAAAGTTCAACGCATTCAACACAAAATTACGTAAGAAACATGCGGTGAATTTTGTGACTTGTCAACGCTAGTTACCGCTGATCTTACATAAAATTGGCTAAAATCCTTGGCTCGATATGAGTGTCGTATCGTTGTTAATGACCAAAGAAGTGCGCCTCAGTTGATTGCTTTTTGCCTCACTGAAGGAAAGTTTTATAATTAGAATAAATCAGGAGCAAATAGGAATACATCACTGTGTCAAACTTCAACCTTAATATGTTTATATAAGTGAAGCTTGCTCTCAATGCTACTTTTGACTTGTTGCGCCTCAGATTGCTCCTCCTCTTATAGGCCTCCAAGCAAGAGAAGCCGTCTCTTTGGTGCTGATATGCAAAGATTTTAAGCAAGACAAAAAAATTAAATGAAACAATTCATACAAGTAAATGTCAGGTGCTTGATAGAAACTTAAAATAAACTATTTTACCCTTCTTAATGAAGCATAAATTTTACAGCCCGAATTTAGTGGAAACACAAATGCGAAATTCAGTAAAAACTAACTTACTTCAAAAATGTTCTTATCTTTCTCGTTAAGTTTTGTATGTGTCAACAGAACAAGAGACGATTCTGAAGAGAGACCAAATATTTCTAACTTCACACTCCATACGGTACTCATTAACAAAAGAAAACAGCCAAGGATCTGATGTCAGTTTTTGATTGGCCAATGGTGCGCTATAAGGAAAACTAGGATAAAAATGTACTTTTGAGGACTCTTCGGCAATCATTTACGGATTGGACTTGCCTATCTCTCCACTTGCCCTATACAGATGAAGACTAGAACCCAACTCATGCTTTAAGCTGCACCTCAATTTTTGCCTCCGAGTAAAATAGCAACAGAAGAAATGAGGTCACCCCAATGCAGCAGAGAAAAAGCATAGCAGGTCAAGAGAGAGGAGCAGACAGGTGAGACTTCGAAGAAGGACTCACTTTCAAGAACGTGTTTGTCCGTGGTCTACCCGACCTTACAGATATTTGGACTAATAAGGGTATGAAATCCTCTGAAAAAACATAGCTGACAGATAGCCCCAAAGTAGCTTCATTAGCCTCGTATACCTGCAGTCTCAAAAAGATAGTACAAGAAACAGACGAAAAATGAGACTTTATTATTAATTTTTGATTAAGGACCGCTTTAACTTGATGCTGCTTCTATTAGTTGTCCTCAAATATCCTTTAATTAGCGTGGCACGTACTCACTTGACCTTATCTCTTTGGATTAAAGTACAGAAAAGTTGAGTGTACAAAAAATCTATTCACTAAGAGTGAAAATGATGTCATGCATATATTTCAGTTGAAATTGCATGAATAAAAGTACAAAAAGCAGATGTGACCTCATTTTGACGTTTTATTGTTGTAACAAAAATGTAAAACGAAATTAAAAACATAGCCAGAAGAATTCCCGGAACATTTCGGAACTTCCTATTTTCCAAGAAAACGTAAATGCGAATTAAACCATTATGTTTTGTCTGAAAACATTAGTTCTTCACCTAGCTACAATTTATTGTATTAAATTGATAAAATTCACACTGCTCTCACCACAAAGAATATTTGAGCATTGACATAATTATAGCAAGTAACATTTGCAACAGAAGTAACAGTTTTGACATAAAATCAATGCAATCTTACACTGCAAACTCCTGTACAAATAAAACTGATACCGCGTAATTTTATATTAAAAAACACATTTGCTATTGTTGAAAAAGGTCAAAGATTTTTTAAGATGGTCAAGTACTGATCGGCTTAAAATCTAGCACGGCTACAAACTGTCACGATATGTTCCATGATACTTGTGTCTTAGAAGGATAGATCTCCGCAATTAACACTGCGGCCCAGAAGACCCGTTGTGAGAATTTAAAGTGGATGACCTTCTTAGTGACTTAACAGAATATTTGGAAAAAATAGGACTCAAGATTTTTGTTCTGGAGTCTCCTCTGCAAAGAAGACAAAAGTAAGGTATAGTTATCTCTTGTTGCAGATATTATGGTTAAATTATGTTCAGATTATTGCAAAATTTTATTTATTTAACAAAAACACAAAAGACAAGAATATTCAAAGGAAAAAAATCGTCTATTAATTGAAAACCTAAAAATATTCGCAGAAAGTAATAATAAGTCCAGATCCTAAACAGAATGCCAACAAATTTACAGTTATGCAGTTTGCTACGTGAAATTAATTGGAAACCAAAAAATTAAAGAAAATTAAAAATGCTAACATTATTAACTTTTGTTAAATAGACAGCAAATAAAAGCAGATCAAACAAAAAATCTATAGGTGTTAGGCGATCGACAGGATGATACTCGCTAAAATATGAAGACAATTGACACATTATAAAAACATAGAAAAAAGAGTTCTTCCTAATTCTTGGATGTTTTAAAAAAAATAAATTGAAGTAGAAAAACAGATGCATTCAATTACTTAGCATTCGAGGCTTAGAAAAACAAAAAACCTTCTACTGTACAAAAAATTAGGTAAAAACAGTTCGCACAATCGGAACAATAAAACATTTTGCAAAAATGGTCTAATTTTCAAAGCAGTGGTTAGAAAAAACCTTGACTGAACTTTTGAATGAACGCCGAGAAAAGATTTTGAATAAAAAATGAAAGTGATATTGTCTACGGTAAAGAAAAAGAACATTTTCTATTGATGAGAACGTGAAAAATGTGAAATCAATAATAACACCAAATTTAAAGTCTCCGAATGTGCGAAAAATAAAACTTGATGCATTTAAAAAAACATACCCGGCAGATTTCCGGAAAATAGCCGCCGTTCATTCCCATAATTCTATTGGGATTGAAAGAAAAGTAAACATACCCGGCAGATTGCCGGAAAATAGCCGCCGTTGATTCCAATAAGCTTGATTGGGATTGAAGGAATAGAAGATATTGAAAAAAAAGAGCTTTTTGTACAAAAACATTTTTCAAGTCCGATTTATTTTGATGTCATTCCGTAGTTGAAAATAACGTACTTCTGTTTCTTAGAGAGAGGCTACAAGGGCCACTATCAATACCAATAAGCATTAGAGATGGTAACTAAGACTTATAGGAACGACGTTCAAATAGCGGGCATCTAAAATTGGGCTTTATGGGTTTATCCCTCTTCTTCTGACTTCAATTTTTTATACTGACTCTGTTCATTTTGAATTCCTTTGCTGAGCAACTGATGTTCAAAATCACTTTTAGCTTAATGAGAGAAGAGAGAAACTAGCCTGGAGAAGTCAAAAAGATATCACGCAAAATGTTGAAAAAGCGGCAAAATGAGGTAAAGCGAAGCATTTTTTTTATTCGACGAAGTAAAAAAAAACATAGCAGGACAAGTCCTGAAATACAATTCAAAGAATTGAATGAAAACTTCAAAAGTACTCTACCTAACCAGCAGATCAATTGAACGAAGCCAGCCAAAAAACAAACCAAAATCATCAAAAGAATTGAGAAACTAAAACAATCAAACAAACTAAACAAAAATATACTCATTACTATTTTTTCCCTTAGGCAAAATTTCATCCCTTTAAAAAAATGTATCAAAATTATATGACCAAAATATAAAAATGAAATCAATTGCAAATTTTAATAAAATTTTGCTTAAAATTTGTGATATTAATATCTTCAGAATAATATCTGTGTCTCTAGAGGCTATCCAATAACCAAATTCCAAGCATTAAAGAATTAATTGGCTCAAAGATCGATAGGCAATAATTTTTAGAAAAAATCTCAAATTTCAAAAAATAGAAATTTGTTCTATTAAAATGTTGAAAATCGTTCCATTGCCCCCTAGCAGCTATCTAATAACATATTATCACACCCTGGATCAGGTTAGCTGGCTACTGATGCAAGAAAACTGAATATAAGACTAATGCTTTGAAAAAACTTGAAAAAAATTGCAAATTCTGTCAAAAAATATCGAAAATTCGGTAAAATAAATTGTTGATAACAAATCCATTGAAGCTAACAACCATGCAGCAACTTTTTTTTATCAGACCCTGGATTAGATCTTCTGGCATTTGAGAAGGCACAAACATCAAAAATTGACAAAAACTTTAGGAAACCTTGAAAAAATTGCAAGTTTTTTATTAAAAAATGCCAAATTTCGAGATCTTAAAGTGTTGAAAACCAGGCCATTATTACTACAAGCCATGCAGTGCTCTATTGTCAAACCACAAAGGACATTTCCTGGCCCCTGGAGCTGGAAAAACTCAAAAAATGACGAAAAATTTTCAAAAACTTGAAAAATATTGCAAAAATTAGTATCATTTTGCATGTTTGAATTAGTAGTACCAAAACATATAGCTCATAAAATGGTCATAATAAGTTATTTTGTCTCGCAAAAGGCCTTCATCATTTTTCAAAAACTTCAACGTATGACTAAAACAAAAAAAATTAAAAAAAAATTACAAAAAAACACGAAAAATTGCAACATTTTGAGCCCAAAAACTCCTAAAAATGACTTTTCAACCTTTAATTAAGGCCATCTCAGTAGCTGCACCACTCTAAGCACTTGAAGGACTACTGAAGCTCACTTTGGGCCTCTAATGAAACTTAATGCCCGCTAGGCTTTACCTGTTTATCCCGTTTTGAAAGATCAAAGTCATAGAAAAATGTGTGAACACATCTTAAAAAAAAACACAGTGCCCCAATACAATTCAAATTGTTTGAATTGTAATAGGAGCGCTATAATAGCTGAGAAGATGAGGGCGGCTATTAAACATCAACAACAATTAATATTTTTACAAAAACATGTTTATGTGCGATTTATTTTGATGCAATTTCGTAGTTGAACATACTCCTGTCTCTCAGTGAGAGGCTACGGGGTCTAGTATCAATACCAAAAGCATTATAGATAGTAACTAAAACTTATGAGAACAAAGTTAAAGTACCGGGCATCTAAATATGGGCTTTATGGGTTTATCCCGTTTCTATCTCGGACTTTGATTTTTTTTATACTGACTCTCTTCATTTTCAATTGCGTTGCTGAGCAGCTACTGTTTAAAAGAACTTTGAGCAGAATGACAGAAGAGTGAAACTAGACTAGATAAGTCAAAAAAATTTCACGCAAAATGTCGAAAAAGCGGCAAAATGGGTAAAGCGAAAAAAATTTGGACGAAGTAAAAAAAATAGGAGTGCTATAATAGCCGGCTGAGAAGATGAGTGCGGCTATTAAACTCAAACAAAACTTGAAAACAATTGGACAAAAACTGCCAAGATTGATTTCGAAAGGGTAGGATTTCATAAAACAAAATTACGTCACGTTATAGCAAGGCATTCAATGCCTGAATAATTACCAAATGGATGTCGACCATTGCACTGATTTTTGATTTTAAAAAGTGCGCCTAAAGGTCCAAATTAAAGAATTTGTTGAAAAATAGCCAAAAATTAACTAAAGTAAAGAAAGTAAGTGCATTTTGAATTTTGAACTTCAGACGCATTATTAGGCTCTCGAAAACACTGTGGTATCAATTTCCGAGGTTTATATAATAATACAGCATCATATTAAGATTTTTCAACAAAATCAAATCACTAGCAAAAAAACTGAATTGAATGAATAACTCCTAAGAACGATTATGTGTGTGCGCCCATCTGTCACAAATCTTTATCAAATTCAAAAAGTCATTCACTGAACTTCTCTTGCTCAGAAACCATTAGTTAACACGACAAATTTACTCAATTTTACTCTCAAGTCAAAACGTCGACTGAAGTTCCGGCAAAACGTCGTAGAACTTGAGGTAAAAAACCTCAAGAAAGCCAATACTTCTCATCGAGTCGTAAAAACCAAGAAAAAGCCAATTATAGCGTGAGCTATCTCTTTGCGGCTATTAAAAACAATTAAAAGTAATTTAATGGAAATGAGAGGCGTTTTGTGTGGATTTGGCTCAAATTCATGTGCTAGTAGGCTCTAATTACTGATATATTTTATGTTCTTTTTTGATATTATTTTCATTAAACCATAATGATTAGTGGTTAAGTTTGTACCGAGATAAAGTTTGACCAGTGTGCTTTATGATTAATAACAAATTTCAACGATTAATGACAATTTTCATAATTCCTATTGACCGAATTGTTGCACTAAAATAAATTCTGTTAAAAACCCTCCAGCTATTGAATGAATTATAAACGTGCAAAGATGTTCAAAGTTCTTTTATTAAACGAATAGTCTAAGGAACTAGAGCAAAAATTTCTTTGATAAGAAAAGTTTGAATTTTTTGATCTATTATTTAGCTCTTTTCAAGCGGTTAGATTTTACATCATTTCACTCAACTAGTCATGTATCTTTCAAACCAGGTTTCTGTTACGCTGCATCGCCTTCTCTGTTACCATTAGTTGTTCCTTTTGTCCGTTTCTTCCATCGTTTGTGTCCCCTCTTCAAATATTTTTTGCAGCTTTTCACACATTTGCGCCACTTGATCCCTAAAAGAAAAAAAGTTTCTGGTGATTGGAAAAAAATGTGACAAAATATGAGTCCTTGGAGGTGCTGCGAATCCTAGGTTTAGACCTCGACTTATTAGAAGGCCATGTTCGACAAAATATGCTATGAAAAGAACATACTCGACTCAAACAGCCCATGAAAAACTTTAGCTCGATTTTAGTGTTTTTCGACTTTATCTCGACCAAATTATTGATGCTGAACTTTAAGCTCAACTCAATTTTTGACTTCCAATTGACCTAAAATTGATGCCCGGCTGTAGTTCGTCAGAAAGTGTTCAATTATGACGCAAAAATTTTAAATGTACGTTGAAAATTGACCAGTGCAATTAATATCGTCACCGGATTGACTGTTCACATTTTTCAAAAACTCGAACGTTTTATTGAAAAAAGAACTGTGCTATCAAAAATATATATTTTGAACAAATTTTCAGAACAAAATGAATTAATTCATATCACACTAATCTCATTGCCGTTGAAATGACGATTATTAGACTTTTGCTTACCAATTACGTTCAGTCCAACCATCCGAAAATTATTTTATCTTAAAAATTCAGTTTTCTTAAGATGTTTTGGCGAAGTTCTTGCGTGGAATGCCTGTTGTAACGCTAGTTGGGAATCGTTGACAGGTGATTACACACCCACAACCAATTATGAAAAACAACTCAATTTAAATAATCCTAAAAACAGCGATTCTCGAATTCTCGACTCATGAAATTACCATACTCGCTTTTAATTTGTTTTGAAGAAACCTTAGCTGTAACAATGGAAAAACTTTTCCTCGATTCTAACTAGTTGCTGGACCGTGTATCTAAGGTCAATATTGAAACCACTGCCAGAATTATAAAGTCGTTTCATAAACTGAGGTCTCAAAGCTGGGATCACACCGAACAAACTAGCAACTGCACATCTTCTCAACTTTCTTTGAAACCAAATACTCTTTTTAATTTTTTAACAAAAATATAGACCAGTAAATAAAAATATTAAGCAAAGAAAATATGAAAATCGGTAGTATTATAAAATTGTTAAAAAATTAAGTTTTTGAAAGAAGAATTGTGTTTTTAGTGTCTTAAAAAGCATTAATTGATTTAAATAGTCTGCATTTTCACATAATTATCAACATCAGCTAGTTTTCTGGAAGTTCAATACATTTAACTGAAGAAATCTGGCCGAAACGCCGAAACAGCTTTCTGAATCAAAAACTATGCTTTTTGAGATGTCTTGTTGATGAATTTTGTACCTCACAAAATTTCAAAAAATGAGCAAAGAAATAAAAAGTGCAGAATTTTTTTACGCAGTTAGTACCAAAGTTGTTTTTATAGAATTAGTAAATTAGTAAATTGCATCAGCCTACAGCTTAATTGGATTAGCATGCACCAAATGTCAGTAAAAGGATAAAGAAAACAGCAAAAAAACAAAAAAATGAAAAAGAGTAAAAAGTTTTAAAGTATTAAGGAGGTGAAATCCAGATTTTTATAATCAAAGTAAAAATTTTTGTATGTTTGTCGTTAGAAGGCTTTAGCTAGGAACTGGCTAGTGCGCAAGACCTGATCGAAATTCCAAACAAAATTTGTCTATTGGTTCGTTTTCTTGTTGGGAGTTTACTCTCTTGTGTTTCAAAAACGCTCTCTCGGTTGTTTAAAATGCACTCTGGATATGTGAACTAATAATCGCTGACAAAATGCCAACAACAGGTTAAGTTAGAGCCAGAAACTTATAATTTTTGAAATGAAACAATCAGGCAAAAAATTCTGTGGCAAAAATAATTTATAGTTCAAACTAACTTTAAAGAGCTCAATCAATCTAGCTCTGAGTTATCCACTATTCAATGAATTGACTTCTAAAGCTAAAAAACTAATCTTACAGGTCTTACATCCCAGTGGCACTGTTATTATCCTGTTATCAAATTCTCAATCATTAGTTTTAGTTTATTTAGCAGACTCACGCAGTGCAACCATGCACCTGTGTTTATTCCTTAAGATCTCGCTCAATTAGTACATTTCTTTTCGCTGAGAACCAACTGCTCCACTCAAGCGTTCTCTCTAACACTCTCCCTCACTCGTTCCTGTTTGTTCCTGAGCTCATTCGCGTTCTTCTGGTGGTTTGTCGTAAGTCTGAGGATAATAAACCTTAACAGTTTTCTTCAGCGATAAGAAACCTGTCTTTTCATTTTGAACACTCCGATATAACGAATCAAGATAATAGTCTGCGAAGGAAGTCGGCCACAGGATTAAAATTATCTTATGTAAATTTTTACTCAACTTGACCGAAGTTCCGTACTCCGAGTGGTTTCCTTATATCAGGATTCAGCAAAACTGATATTTGATGTTGCATAATTCCAGTGCAAGACACGCATTCGTGTCTTCATTTTTTTAGTTATGAAAATTTGTCCTTTTTGTCTTGTCGGTGCCTTTGCTTCCTTTTAAAAGACAGCAATCTAGCTCTGAGTTATCCACTATTCAATGAATTGACTTCTAAAGCCAAAAAACTAATCTTACAGGTCTTACATCCCAGTGGCACTGTTATTATCCTGTTATCAAATTCTCAATCATTAGTTTTAGTTTATTTAGCAGACTCACGCAGTGCAACCATGCACCTGTGTTTATTCCTTAAGATCTCGCTCAATTAGTACATTTCTTTTCGCTGAGAACCAACTGCTCCACTCAAGCGTTCTCTCTAACACTCTCCCTCACTCGTTCCTGTTTGTTCCTGAGCTCATTCGCGGTCTTCTGGTGGTTTGTCGTAAGTCTGAGGATAATAAACCTTAACAGTTTTCTTCAGCGATAAGTAACCTGTCTTTTCATTTTGAACACTCCGATATAACGAATCAAGATAATAGTCTGCGAAGGAAGTCGGCCACAGGATTAAAATTGTCTTATGTAAATTTTTACTCAACTTGACCGAAGTTCCGTACTCCGAGTGGTTTCCTTATATCAGGATTCAGCAAAACTGATATTTCATGTTGCATAATTCCAGTGCAAGACACGCATTCGTGTCTTCATTTTTTTAGTTATGAAAATTTGTCCTTTTTGTCTTGTCGGTGCCTTTGCTTCCTTTTAAAAGACAGCAATCTAGCTCTGAGTTATCCACTATTCAATGAATTGACTTCTAAAGCCAAAAAACTAATCTTACAGGTCTTACATCCCAGTGGCACTGTTATTATCCTGTTATCAAATTCTCAATCATAAGTTTTAGTTTATTTAGCAGACTCACGCAGTGCAACCATGCACCTGTGTTTATTCCTTAATATCTCGCTCAATTAGTACATTTCTTTTCGCTGAGAACCAACTGCTCCACTCAAGCGTTCTCTCTAACACTCTCCCTCACTCGTTCCTGTTTGTTCCTGAGCTCATTCGCGTTCTTCTGGTGGTTTGTCGTAAGTCCGAGGATAATAAACCTTAACAGTTTTCTTCAGCGATAAGTAAGCTGTCTTTTCATTTTGAACACTCCGATATAACGAATCAAGATAATAGTCTGCGAAGGAAGTCGGCCACAGGATTAAAATTATCTTATGTAAATTTTTACTCAACTTGACCGAAGTTCCGTACTCCGAGTGGTTTCCTTATATCAGGATTCAGCAAAACTGATATTTCATGTTGCATAATTACAGTGCAAGACACGCATTTGTGTCTTCATTTTTTTAGTTATGAAAATTTGTCCTTTTTGTCTTGTCGGTGCTTTTGCTTCCTTTTAAAAGACAGCTATTTTTTTTTTCAATTCATTTTTAACATTTTCAAAATAACTTTAATGACAAAAAACGCAATGACAACGACGGAGAAAACTTAGGTCTACCTAATTTTTTTTCCAGAATGTTCCTCAGCGTTAATGAATTGAAATTGAACGAAAGATAAACATTTTGAATTCTTCACGTTCGAGTGGGGTTTTTCAAATCAGTTATTGTTTTAGAGCTAACTAATGTTTGCATTGCATACCTAATTGTCCAAGGACGGCCCAGTTATGTTTTAACGCTAATTGGTGATCAGAGAGTTCAATTTTAGAGGTTTGCGAGGAGAGGAGGTGAATATTCAGACGCCTGTATTTTGAAACAAATGAGGGTGTTTCAACTAAAGTTTTCTTCAGGCAACTTTTACAATCTTCTATATTTTTCGACCTATTTTGCTCAGCAATAGTTACTCCTATCACAATTATCAAAATTACTTCGTAACTTGTTATTGCCACTAAACCTCGGCTCTCGAATATTTAGTTTTTACTGAGAGCCAACAAAGTTTTAGAAGCTTACTTCTTGTGAGACATTTGATTCCCTCCACTGTAAGGTTACAAAAACTTTGGTAAAGTTAATTTTACCTAACTCAGGTTTCAAGTAGACACTTTGAGCTTACCTCAAGTTTACTTGAAAAAATTGATCTGACGGACGTAATTTTATACAATTATTTGCAATTTTTCAAAAAGATTTATACCAAATTCATACTTCTACCAAAAACCCATCCTGACTTACTAATCTAATGATGCTAACTTTTGATCAAATGCTGTACAACTAAAATAGCAAACAAACAAAAGTTCAATTCAGCTTCTTTTTTAATTTCCATGGTTCATACATAACTTACAGCAGCCATAATGTTCCCCTTAATTTTGACATGGTGCCTAGCATGTTTGTTTGTTAAACATAAAACCAAGAAAATTGGAAAATTACACAATGGAAGCATCGATTTTTCAGTAATCGAAAATTTTTTTATCTCACTGGAAAAATACAAAAAAAAATGTCTAGCTTTTCTATAATTGCAGTTTTTCAGATTTTTGCATGTTTTCTTCAGTCTTTTTTTTTCGATTAAATCATCAATTTTATTTTTACTCATGCAACAGTTAGTCCGTCTCAAATTATCGTTTTCACAAGGAATAAAAAGTTTTTTCAGACATTTTTGACAGTTTTTTCAGAACAAACATTTTCGCTCTTTGAAACTCAATTTTAGTGATTTTGAGAGGAAATATGAAATAAATCAACCATTGGTTTTTGCAAAACTTCTCATTCAATTTTTCTGTAACGAAATTTCCATTATTGCGTACATTAGCCTCTGTATTTCTTTGTTAATTACTTTGATATGCAAGAGTAGTTTTATTTTATTAGCAAACAAGAACTAGATTGCACAACTCATACTGTTCAAATTTTTTCTGTTTGTTTACTCAAAAAAATAGCTCAAAAACATGGCAAACAAAACAAAGTTTGAACTTTCTGTAAATCAAAAATGCCTGCAAATTTAATCTCATTAAAATAGCAAATTATATACTCCTCCCTCTTAGATAAAAATCGCAAATTAATAGACAATATTTCGTTTTTTCATGTGTACTATCACTACTATCAAAATAAAAACTCCTAGTGTTTTGAACAAAAAGGGATCTATCGCACCAATTGCAAAAAAACCTGAAACAGAAATGGCATGTTGGAGTTGAAAATCTAAGTTGTGTTTCAAGATCGTACAATCTTTTTCAATGAAAAGAGAACCAAATTTAGCTAAATCAGTTATCAGTTTAAATGTTCACTAATGCTTTCATCTGTTACGTCAGATTTCCCAGCTATGATTGTCATTAGAACTACCCTTTATATTCATTTCTCTTGGAGCAAAGAATAAGTGACTTACTCTAACCCCAAGGCCAGATATTAAAAGAATTCAAATCATTACAACAAAATTTTTGCTGAATGACATCCACTGACAATTCAGACAAAACAACTTAACCAACTTTGATGCTTGAGGAGATTTCCAATTCCGGTCTTTTCTCTTAAAAGTTTCTGTTGTCGCAAAACTCATGACAACTGAGGTAACGATATCCTCGGCCAACGCTTCTTTTAACTGACATTTCGTCATCCAAATACCGGCACAATTCGTGTTAATCCATTTCAAGGCTTCTTTGGTCATCAACTGCGTTCATCAATACAAAAAATGACTGCTAGAATACCTACCTCTTTTCTTTTTTCTCTTTTTGACAAGAAAATCGACCATTGGTTTTGACCAGAAAAAAGTGCCTTCAAAATATGAGGATTTCTTTTGTTTGAAAATTTTGAAGAAAAGGTCTCAAGGTGTGCCGCAATCTCAATATTTTCGCAAAAATGTGCACTAGATTCTTCAGCGTCTTCGGGCAATTTAGTTTCCCAGTCACTTCCGCTGGTAGGGGACAATAATTTAGGGGCGATTTTTTTCTCCGGGCTGTGTTACTTCTCACTTTTCGGTTTGCTATTTGGATTTTAGGCTAGCTCAAAAGAGCACTCTTAATTTTTGTCTAGAAACAATGACTTGCTGGTCACCCTTCACTTTCCTCCCTCATTTTTTCGAACTGCAGCGCTTTCAATACAGGAGGAGCTCAATTTCGTAACAATAACTCCAGATTGGATCAAATGAGGCTTCAAGTTTAATTAAAATTTCTACAAAAACTCTACTATTTGTAAAAATTTGCTGATCTTCTGCGTAGCATGACTCACTCGTCTTCATCTCAACTAAGCCTGAGGTCACATCAAACATGCCAATATACCCAACCGTATTTTATACACTGTTTGGGACGAACACATCCTCTACCAGAAAAGAAAAATTGTTCTCGTCTTAGCTATCCTAGAAACTGTCGTCATCGCAAGAAATCGTTGCCACTAAAACTTGCATATTCTTCGAAACGGTTATCATTTATGTTAAACGCTTCATTTCCCAGTTTTGCAAAAATGTAGCGCTTGCTCAAGTCCCATCTACTGAAAAATTATCGGTCTATGACTTAAGTTGTTCATCTTCGGATTTCGGATAGTCTGTTGTACTGTTGTACTGTTTCCATGTTTGGATTGACTTTGTGGTTGACACAAAAATGCTTGAATCAGTGACGGACTCAAAATTGGACAGTTTGATTTGCCGCCTTGACACTTTCTGTGACAACCTGCTTCTCTTCAAGCACTCCTTTCACTCCAGAGGGCAATTGCTTGTTTTGCAGAACAAAGTTTACTTGAATGAAGTTTCGCTTTAAAAGTTTTGACAGTCTCAGTTGTGCTTTTTAAATCTGTCTGATCTACGTTTTTAACAAAATCTTTCCTCGTTACTTCTTTTTTTGTCGGCAGAACCTTTCTGAAACATTGTTTTGTTATTTGCTTAGTTTCCTCTTTTCTACCAAGTATCAATAAAAAATTTCCCCATGAGGTGAAGCAAGTTCGGACAGTTTTAGGTCAAACAAATAAAAATTTCATGAACAGTCTAAGCACAAAGATTCTGATGGGGTTTCCAAAATTAACGTCGCAAGTGGTCCACAGCGTCAGGTGCCCAACCATAAAACTTCTCTTGTCAATAATTCTTCTCTTCTTCTATCAACTTGAACACTTCAATCCAATTAATAATCATGTCAGTCTTCTCAGTCCTCATATCCGGGAGGGGAGATATATTTCACAAATTGGAAATTGGCATTTTTTTCCTTTACACCGTTTTTTCGGCAGTTACTCTCAGCGTTCCATTGAGGCTTCAAATTCAGCTACAAATCTTCTTATTTCCTCTTCCCAATTTTGTCAGCGTAATAACCTTAATTTCCCCCCTTTGCCTTCTGTCATGATCTTCGTTCCAAAAATGTTCCAGTGGCTGTCTTCCAAAAACCTTGTCTCGAAGAAGATTGTTTCTGTTGCTCAAATTCTCTGAGTTTCCTCATTTCAGAAAAGGTGAAATATTTTTTTGACTTTCGTCAACTGCCAACTTTGAGGAATTTTTGCAATTCTTTCAAAAAATCCTTCACACATGTGTTCCCTTCAAATCTTGTTGATCAAACCTATTAACAACAGAGCTCAGCCAGGAGAGGCATTGGAATTGTGCAATGCAAAAGGCTAATAGTTGGTTCTTTTTGGCGGACAAAACGTTATCATCGTTCCTAAAGTATTGTTTGGTGGTTCGTTTGCTTATTGGGAATATACAGAATCAGATAATTAAGTAAATTAAAAAATGAAGCATTCGGCTGATTGACTTCTATAGACATCTATAAAACATTCAGCTAATTGAAAATATTCAGCTAATTGAAAGCTAAACATTCAGCTAATTGACTTCTATAGACATCTATAAATAAGTAAATATGACAATTGCTGCCTTGCTGTAGCGCTGTTATTGGCCAGAAGCTTCAGAAACTCTAGTGCATCAGTTTTAGATAGCTTTGCGGATTACCTCACTGCAACAAGACAACTATGTTTTTTCATTAAGTTTTCGCTCAATAACTATCATTTTCTCTCACAGTGATTAAACAGCTCCGCTCAAGCGTGCTCTCTCCCTCTCCACCACTCACTGCCAACATTTTCTTCCATCTAGTTTCGAATTGCAGAACTGTCAACACAGGAGGAGCTCAATTTTGTACTAATCTTTTCGGATTGGAACAAATGAGGCCCCAAGTCTAATTAAAACTACTCCAAAGGATTTGTTTGCAATGGCCACCCTGATTTGCCGACATCCAAACACGTCTTTCAGATTCTTTCTGCCTTTATTTTATTCCTGTTTGTGAAAAATCGTTTACGTTTTGCGTAGTTTGACTCACATTTTTCTTCATCTTAACTAAACCTGAGGTCCCATCAAACATGCCAATACCAAACTGTTTTTTGTACATTGTTTGGGAAAAACACAACCTCTACCAAAGATGAAAAATCGTTCTCGCCCTAGCGAAATCGTTCTCGCCCTAGAAACTGTCGTCATTGTTAAAATCGTTGTCAACAAAAATTGCATATTCTTCGTCACGGTTATCGTTTTTATTTAACGCTTCACTTCCCAATTTTGCAAACTTGTAGCGCTTGCTCAAATCTCATCTACTGGAAAGTTACTTTCTATGACTTAAATTGTTCATCGTCGGACTTCGGGTTTGTCATAGTCTGCTGTACTGTTTCCATGTCTGGATTGAAATTGCGGTTGACAAAAGAAATGCTCGAATCAATAGCGGACTCAAAATTGGACAGTTCGAACTGTCGACTTGACACATTCTCTGACAATTTGCTTCTCTTCAAGCGCTGCTTTTATTCCAGAAACAATTGATTTTTTGCAGAACAAAATTTACTTGAAAGAAGTTTTGCTTTAAATGTTTTGTCAGTCTCAGTTGTCCTTTTTAATTCTGTTTTATCTACGTTTTTAACCAATCATTGCTCGTTACCTCTTTTTGTCGGCAGACTCCTTCTGAATCATTGTTTTGTCATGTGCTCAGTTTCCCCTTGTTCTACAAAGTATCAATCAAAAGATTCCCCATAAACCGGCGCAAAGTTAGACAGTTTTAATTCATACAATCAAAAAATTTCATGAACAGTCGAAGCACAAAGATTCTGATGTTTCCAAAACTAACGTCACAAGTGGTTCACAGCGTCAAGTGCCCAACCATAAAACTTCTCTCGTCAATTTTTTTTCGCTTCTTCTATCAACTTGAACACTTCACAGAAATCCAGTTAATAATCAATTCAGTCCTCCCAATCATCATATCCAGGAGATGGGAAATATTTCACAAACAGGATATTGCCATTTTTTTCAATTACACCGTTTTTTCGGCAGTTACTCTCAGCGTTCCATTGAGGCTTCAATTTCAGCTGCAAATCTTCTTAATTCTTCCCAATTCTGTCTGCGTAATATCCTCAATATAACTGCGCGTGTTTTCCCCCATTGCGTTCAGTCAAGATCCTCGTTCCAAGAAGGATCACTCACTGGCTGTCTTCCAAAACCCTTGTCTCGAAGAGGACTGTCTCTGTTGTTCAAACTCTCTGAAATTTCCTCATTCCAGAATAATTAAAATCTCTTTTTGACTGTCGTCAACTGCCACTGTCGCCAAACTTGAGCAATTTTTGCAGTTCTCTAAAAAAATTTTCACATAGTTGTTCCCTTCAAATCTTGTTGGTTGATCCTCTTAACAACAGAGCCCTTCTAGGAGAGGCATCGGAATTGTGCAATGCAAAAGGCTAATAATTGGTTCTTATTACCAGACTTTATAAACCTTATCAGAATTCCTAAATGTTGTTTGGTGGTTTGTCTGCTTATTGGGACTGTACAGAATCAGATAATTGAATAAATAAACAATGAAGAAAAAGTTTTTTGCGCAAAACTAATAAAAAGTTCACACCATCTCAAAACAGTTCAATCAATCTACCCAGGAGATATCAAACATTCAGTTAGTGGAATTCTATAGACGTGTATAACTAAGTAATTATAGTAAGTGCTGCCTTGCTGTAGCGCTGTTATTGTCCAGAAACTTCCGTGAACCTCGCCCATCAGTTTTAGATAGCTTTGCGGATTACCTCACTGCAACTAGACAACTATGTTTTCTCATTAGCTTTTCACTCAAAAACGACCATTTTCTGTCACTGTGAGCAAACTGCTCCGCTCAAGTGTGCTCTCTCTCTCTCCGCCACTCATTGCCGCTTGTTCTCCTGCTCAATGTTTTCCCTAGTGCCTAAGTGTACCCAAACTTATCAGATTTCATGAGCAAAAAGTGACGTGCTCTAATATTAACAGCTTTCAGACTTTATATATAGGTGCAATGGTGGTCGCAGCAAGTTGGTCAAAAGATTCAGCCTACCGTACGTCACGACTTTCTCAAGCTGACTGCAGTTCCTAATCCAATTGATTTGGTGATTTCAGGTAACAGCATTTTAGGAGAGTAGAAAAGTTCAAATGCGGCTTCAAGGTAACTTAATATCCTCGGGTTTTTTCCAGTTCAGCGCTCTCTTAGAAAAAATCTCAAATAACTCGAGCAAAAACAAAACTTGAAAAAGTTCAATCAAATTGCCCGCTTCATAACAAACATTCAAACAGCTAACGTCTCAGGCCAAATAACTAAAAATTTGTAACAAATACACTGTTACTGGTCAGAAACATTCAACCACAATCAACAGTTTTTGTTAGATTTGCATATTCACTTGCTGGAACTAGACAACTATGTTTTTCCACTAAGAACTCGCTCAGTGACTGCAATTTTCTCTCACAGAACAAAATGCTCATCTCAAGCGCTATATTGCGCCGCCATTTGCTCCGTCTTGTTCTGGTGGGCGATAGTATTCTTCTATTGGTTTTTTGTGTCGAAGGGTACCCACTTTATCAACTTTTAAAAAGTATGGTTTTATTCTTTTTGGTTAATGCTGTGATTCAATTAGTTTGGTCATTTTGGGATTAAGCAAAGCTGATGTTTTCTTTCCCACAATCCCAGTGCTGATTATCTTGTCGGTGCGTTTGTTTCTACTTATGAGGCACATTTTTTTTGTCTTTAATAGGTTTTGAATTGTTTTGAATATGATGTCAATGACAGACGAAAAGGCGGGAAACATTAGGTTTTTTCTTTTTTTCCTTTTAGGATATCTGTCGGCGTTAATACTTTTAAATTGAATTATAGCCAAGTTAACTCGTACACTCTGGTGTAGTTTCTTTCATTAACTTCAAAAAATTCTTCAGTAATTGTTTTTCGTTTGTTCCAAAAAAAAGAAATTTTTTGGTAAACGGAAAAAGCTCGCTGTTTTTTCTCCTTGCATAGGCAATTGTTCAAGTCAAAACAGAAAAAACTGAATTATTTCCTTGTCATACTGATTTTCAGAATGCTTCTGAGTTTCAACAATAGATGACATTTTTGAGATTAAATTGTTAACTAAGGTTTCATTAAAGGGTTTGAGCCAATAGAGCATTCAACAATTGTAATCTGCTATCTGCTAATAGCAAAATCAGCAGAAGGCTAAAACTGTCTTCAGAGAACAAACGTACACTAAACAAAATCATCAGATGGATTGCTCTCGAACGACGGGTTGGTTTGTACCAATTATCTGAAAAAAAACCACTGATTGGGGAACAATTGTTTCCGTAATGCCAAAAATTTTCTAAAAAGATGTGTTTTGGAGTGGAAATGCTACGCAGTCAGCGTACTCGTCTAAGAGTAAAAATGCCAAAACTTTAAAAAGTAGCCAGGTGTCATCCCCAGAGATTAGATACAACCAATATTTAGATACAAGTGATTAGATACAACCAAGATACAGCCAGCTAAGCACAACAGCAAACTAATTCAGAATTTTCGGAGCCCTAACAATTCATATTTCATATATTTTTTCTGTTTACTAAAGGCTTCCAAAAATTTACATATTTACATTTCTGCTAAAACAAAGTTATCCTTTTTAGTGCAGCAGAAATTGTATTTCAATTTTTCTGAGCACTGAAGCAATTTCTCACCAAATGTGTTGAGTCTACTTTGTATTGTTTGAAAACTCATATGTCCTGCAAGGCCCTGATTGGCTTCGTCAGTGGCTAGACACGGTTTAGTGAGGCTAGCTTTAGCTTAATTGAAGGGGCGTAAGTGAGCGCAGTGGGGGGTGCGACATCGGGGGCTGATGGGGTGGCAACAGTGGGGGGGGGGGGGGGGCAACAGTGGGAGGGGAGTCAAACTCAAAGAACCTTCCTTCGCACCATAAATATAGGTCTCTAAAACAGATTCTGTGAATCGCATACGTGAAGACTAGTGAGCTGAAAAGCTCTAAGAGCACTTAATGCCCTCTGGGAGCCACCTGATTATCCCGTTTTTGAGGCCAAAAAGTCAAATGCGTCCGACGAAAAAATGGTCATGCTAAAAATTGCATAAAAAGACCTACAGGACTATTATAATTGCTACAAACTTCGTTTGAGAGCATTTAAAAATATTACTATTAAATTTTAATCAATTTTAAGATTTTGCCTGAAATAGTATAGTATTTTAGTATTGTAGTATTTTTCTAACTATAGAAAGAAAGTCAATAATTCCATCAGGTGGGTATCAAAGATAGCTTTTCAACTGTTAGGGTTTTGAATTTAAAGCCACTATTGAGAAATGCTTTAGCATACAAAACATTTTACTGTAAATGCCTTTGACATGAACAATGCAAGAAAGAAAGTTTTACATCATTATACTCATTCTTGTTATGCTATCACTTGCTTTTCTCCTACGAAAAAGTAGTTTATTGCTTGTCTTGTCTACCAACCTGATTTTATAAAACAGTTTGCTGCTCGACTATTGTTTAGGACGTCTCCGAGGTAAGAATGGCGAAAGTCGCGTTTTATTATTCTTCTGATAAAAATGTATCAAAATCTGCCCAAAAAAAATGTTAACGGATCCATACAATAGATAGCAGACCCGGATCTTGGTCCCATAGTATGTTAGTACTGAAACATTTTATTCCATTTGTATATCGTCGGCCCCGTACTGTATCAGTGTATCCTAAGAGTATGTTGCTACCTCATTTTGTGCATTCTATTCGCAAAGATACATTTTTAAAGGAAAACAGACTGTACATCCTTGGTTTTGTTTCTCATGGTGTTCATAGTATATTCATTAAAAAATTTGAAAATTTTGCAAAAATAACGAAATTTTGGGCAATGCACTTTTTGAGCATGACGATGACTTACAATCTTAAAACGTTGCAAGAAAGGTATTAAGATTAGCAAAAAACCTCGCCAAAACCAGTAAATACACGCCATAACTAAAAAAAACACACCGGGAACCTGAAAACTGACAAATTTGGACCGAAATTTCAGATTTCATCGGTTTTTATTTCACATTGTAATGGATTTTTGTAAGAATGTCTTAGCTTTAGCTCCGAAAACAGATACAGTTTTGGGCCAACGATATACAAATGGAATAAAATGTTTGAGTACTGACGTAATATGGGACCAAGGTCCGGGAGTGAAACAATGATAAATCAAAAAATGAAAATCGATGATGTCATTCATGTCATTCCATAATGGAAACAAGTTTTCTGCGATCTATTCTCTTTTGATGGCAAATTTTACAATGAATTTTACCATGAAATGTCTATAAAGTGTCATGATCAGAACTATGAGCATAGTAAAATTAATAATAAAACTATTTTGATCCAGTACTGAAATATTATGGGACTCAGGTCCGGGGATATTATGGTAGGTTGGTAGTTTTCAGGCTTTTCAAGGCTGAAATACAAAGTCTAGCCGGCCTGCTTGCGGTCTATTCTGTATATTTAGATCTTTTAAATATTAAGAACTACTAAGAGATAATTGTTGAGACTCAGGTAAAATTGTAGGCTTAAATATATCCGGGCCATTTTTTTTCTACGAATGGTTTAAAATATTCAATTTCTCTTAACTGAGCTAAAGAGCTACAGATTTCAATAACAACCAGTTTTTTGTATTTGAAGAATTGAAATTTGTGTTTGCAAACCAACTTTTTTCACCTAAAAAATTATTGCTTCAATTGATGTGTATCCCTTGCAACGACACGTACTTCAATGCATTTAATGCAAGTTTTTGGTTTAATGATTCTTTTATTTCAAAGTAAAATTTTTAACGTTTTTGAAATTAAAACCTGAAAACGATTTTGCAAACGAAGCTTTCACTTGTAAAATTTCACTTGTAAATATTTACTTATAATTTCAGAAGCTCATGAGGACTCATGAAAAACCCAAGACTCATTAAATGCCTCCTTTCTGTTGATATGGAGAAGTAGTAACCATAGAACTCCCATATTATGGACAAGTTGTAGTCATAGAACTTCCTTTTATGGAAAATTTTTAGTCATAGGTTTTTCATTTATTGGTAAAGTTGTAGTTTTGCCAATCTTTCAATTTTTTTTGGGTTATGAAGTCAATGGTCCATAATATGAAAGTTCTATGATTAAAACTTACTGTCAACCTAGAGTTGACAATGCCTACCCGGATTGACAAAAAGTTTTAATCATAGAACTTTCATATTATGGACCATTGACTTCATAAATCAAAAAAGTTTTAAGAGATTGGTAAGACTATAACTTTCCCATAAATGAAAGTTCTATGACTAAAACTTTTCCATAAATGGAAGTTTCATGACTACAACTTCTTCATAATATGGAAGTTCTATGGATACTACTTCTCCATAACAACAGAAAGGAGGCATTTAAAGAGTCTTGGTTTTTTCGTGAGTCCTCATGAGCTTCTTAAACTACAAGGGAAAACAGTTTTGACTGTTTTTCTTGCAGAATAAGCAAAAATGGAGGCTCTTTTTTTCCAAGACATGAAATATAGCTAAAATCTAAAATCCCGGATAAGCCAGGAACATTATAGCACATCATAGAAGAAAGAAACAACGCACAATTAAAATACAGCACATGGGAGAAGGTGCCTGTAAGGGCACAAAGGGATGGACATTTAACAAAAAATCGGTTTTTTTTTTAAAAAAAAAATTTAGCCCCCAAAACTTAAACGAAGACGCCAAACAAAAAAAGCCGGTGCCTTACAATCCTTATGGATAGAAGGCACTGCCAAAACAGTATGGGTAACATTGAACAACTAATTGACCCAGAAGGTCCCATTATATTTTTTAAAAAAAATTGACTTTTTGAGAAACTCTTGACGAAATTGCAGAACTTGAACTTATACATCAATTATAGGAAATTTTCTTATTCCATAGCCAACGTTAGCCTAACACACGATTGTCATGTCAATTTGAGCAACCAAAGCCCAGTAGTAAAGAAATGAGAGCAATTTTTACATAAAAAACGGACGAAAAATCTGCGTTTCCGAACTACACGCTTTTTTATGTATCAAATTTTAAGCTTTGACCCAGAAGAAAAATCTCTGGGTGTTTTACCATCCTTATAGATAGGAGGCATCGCCAAAATAGTATGGGTAGTATTGAACAACTAATTGACCCAGAAAGTCCCATTATATTTTTTAAATAAAATTGACTTTTTGAGAAACTCTTGACGAAATTGCAGAACTTGAACTTATACATCAATTATGGAAAATTTTCTTATTCCATAGCCAACGTTAGCCTAACACACGATTGTCATGTCAATTTGAGCAACCAAAGCCCAGTAGTAAAGAAATGAGAGCAATTTTTACATAAAAAACGGACGAAAAATCTGCGTTTCCGAACTACACGCTTTTTTATGTATCAAGTTTTAAGCTTTGACCCAGAAGAAAAATCTCTGGGTGTTTTACCATCCCTATAGATAGGAGGCATCGCCAAAATAGAATGGGTAGTATTGAACAGCTCATTGAGACAAAAGGTCCTATTATATTTTTTGAATAAGATTGACTTTTTGAGAAACTCTTGACGAAATTGCAGAACTTGAACTTATACATCAATTATGGAAAATTTTCTTATTCCATAGCCAACGTTAGCCTAACACACGATTGTCATGTCAATTTGAGCAACCAAAGCCCAGTAGTAAAGAAATGAGAGCAATTTTTACATAAAAAACGGACGAAAAATCTGCGTTTCAGAACTACGCGCTTTTTTATGTATCAAATTTTAAGCTTTGACCCAGAAGAAAAATCTCTGGGTGTTTTACCATCCTTATGGATAGGAGGCATCGCCAAAATAGTATGGGTAGTATTGAACAGCTCATTGAGACAAAAGGTCCTATTACACTTTTTGAATAAGATTGACTTTTTGAGAAACTCTTGACGAAATTGCAGAACTTGAACTTATACATCAATTATGGGAAATTTTCTTATTCCACAGCCAACGTTAGCCTAACACACGATTGTCATGTCAATTTGAGCAACCAAAGCCCAGTAGTAAAGAAATGAGAACAACTTTTACATAAAAAACGGTCGAAAAATCTGCGTTTCCGAACTACACACTTTTTTATGTATCAAAATTTAAGCTTTGACCCAGAAGAAAAATCTCTGGGTGTTTTACCATCCTTATGGACAGTAGGCATCGCCACAATAGTATGGGTAGAATTGAATAGCTCATTGAGACAAAAGGTCCTATTATATTTTTTAAATAAGATTGACTTTTTGAGAAACATTTGACGAAATCGCAAAACTTGATGTTATATACCACTTCTGGCAAATTTTCTTGATTCATGGCCAACCTTAGCCTAACGCACGCTTGTTGAATCAATTTGAATAGCCTAGACTCAGTAGTAAAAAAATGAGACTACTTTTTACATAAAAAACGTTAGAAAAATTCGCGTTTCCGACCTTCACCTGTTTTATGTAAGAATTTTTGAAGTATTGAACCAAACGAAAAATCTCGGGTAGTTATAGAATCTGTATTGATAGGAGACACTACCAAAACAGTATGGGTAGTATTAAAGAGCTCATTGAGCCAAAAGGTCCTATTATATTTTTTGAATAAGATTGACTTTTTGAGAAACATTTGACGAAATCGCAAAACTTGATGTTATATACCACTTCTGGCAAATTTTCTTGATTCATGGCCAACGTTAGCCTAACGCACGCTTGTTAAATCAATTTGAATAGCCTAGACTCAGTAGTAAAAAAATGAGACTACTTTTTACATAAAAAACGTTAGAAAAATTCGCGTTTCCGACCTTCACCTGTTTTATGTAAGAATTTTTGAAGTATTGAACCAAACGAAAAATCTCGGGTAGTTATAACATCTGTATGGATAGGAGACACTATCAAAACATTATGGGTAGTATTAAAGAGCTCATTGAGCCAAAAGGTCCTATTATATTTTTTAAATAAGATTGACTTTTTGAGAAACATTTGACGAAATCGCAAAACTTGATGTTATATACCACTTCTGGCAAATTTTCTTGATTCATGGCCAACGTTAGCCTAACGCACGCTTTTTAAATCAATTTGAATAGCCTAGACTCAGTAGTAAAAAAATGAGACTACTTTTTACATAAAAAACGTTAGAAAAATTCGCGTTTCCGACCTTCACCTGTTTTATGTAAGAATTTTTGAAGTATTGAACCAAACGAAAAATCTCGGGTAGTTATAACATCTATATGGATAGGAGACACTACCAAAACAGTATGGGAAACATAGAACAACTAATTGACTCAGCAGCTCCTATTACATTTTTTAAATACGATTGGCTTTTTTGGAAACATTTGACGAAATCGCAAAACTTGACTTTATATAAAAATTATGCCAAATTTTCTTGATTCATGGCCAATTCTAGCCTAACGCACGCTTGTTATCTCAATTTAAATAGCCTAGACTCAGAAGTAAAGAAATGAGACTAATTTTTACATAAAAAACGATCGAAAAATTAGCGTTTCCGACCTACACCTGTTTTGTGTAACAATTTTTTAAGCATTGGCCCAAAAGAAAAATATCGGGTTGCTATAACATCCTTATGGATAGGAGGCACTGCCAAAACAGTACGGGTAACATTGAAGAACTCCTTGAGCCAGAAGGTCCTATTAAATTTATTAAATACGATAGACTTTTTGAGAAACAATTGACGAAATCGCAAAATTTGATGTTATATATGATTTCTTGAGAATTTTCTTGACTCATGGCCAACGTTAGCCTATTGAACGCTTGTTATATCGCTTTGAGCAGCCTCGACTCAGTAGTAAAGAAATGAGACTAAATTTTACAAAAAAAAACGATCGAAAAATTAGCGTTTCCGACCTACAAAGGTTTTGTGTAACCATTTTTTAAGCAATGGCCCAAAAGAAAAATATCGGATTGTTAAAAACTCCTTATTGATAGGAGGCACTGCCAAAACAATATGGGTAACATTGAACAACTCCTTGAGCCAGAAGGTCCTATTAAACTTTTCAAATACGATTGACATTTTGAAACAATGGACGAAATCGCAAAACTTGATGTTATATATCACTTATGGGAATTTTTCTTGATTCATAGCCAACTTTAGTCAAACGCATGCTTGTTATATCGCTTTGAGCAGCCTAGACTTAGTAGTCGAGAAAAAAGAAGGCATTTTAAACAGAAAACAGACGATATTTTTGCGTTTCCGAACTTTACTTTTCTAATGCAGCATTTTTTCAAGCATTGAAACCTAAGCAAAAAATTTTGATTTGATGCAATCCAAATGGATAGGGCAGACTAAAAAAATAGTATGAGCAACATTCAACAACTCCTTGACCCATGGGGCGACATCAAATTTTGAAAAACGAGACGACTTTAGAGAAACAATTGACGAAATTGCAAAACTTGACTTTATATAACACTAATATCCATTTTTTTACATCAAACCCACCATTAGCCCAACACACGTTTTTCTTATCACTTTTAGTTGCCTAAGCCCAATAGTCTAGAAATAAGAAGGCAATTAACATAAAAAACAGACGAAATTTTTGCGTTTCCGAACTTCAACTTTCTATGTAAAAATTTTTCAAGTATTGAACCAATAGCAAAAGTTTTTGATTTATTACAAACCATATGAATGTGAGACACCACTAAAAGAATAAAAAGAGCATGAGCAACATTCAACAACTCCTTGACCCACAGGGTCATCATAATTTAAAAAAAGACGAGTTTTGAGAAACATTTGACGAAATTGGAAAACTCAACTTTAGATATCACAAATTGCAAAATTCTTCACATCATAGCAAATGATAGCCTAACGAACATTTTTTTACCACTTTGAACTGGCTAGAACCAAAAGTCAAGAAATAAGAACAAAATTTAAAACAGACGAAAATTATGCGTTTCTGATCTTTACATTTCTAATGTACTACTTTTTGAAGTCTTGACCTCGAATCAAAACTTTCCAAGTTATTACATTCCATATAGAAATGAGCCTATATTAAGGTCTACTGAAGGACAGAATTAGCTTATTATATTGCCTCAATTAGCACAGACCTAAGATTCTGGTAAAAACAAAAGCTTGTCAAAAAGAAGACAATTCAATTTTTGCAAAATTTTTCAACTGAAAAAAATTTGAGTTATTATTGAGTCTCAAAATTGTATTCAATCGCTCAAAACTTCTACCACTTGTTCGCAGTCCCCACAGATCGACTTTTCAGCATCAACAAAGAACCTGGGGACATAACTTCGACAGACACAGCACAATGCAAAATTGTTGTTGGATAAAATTTCGTCAACATCCTCACGGCAAATAGGGCACGTCGGTCTCTCATTGCACAAGAACTGACTGGAGAAACTTTCGAGCCACTCTTTAATACAACTCTTGCATCCAACATGCTCAATTAGATAGCTTTTGTGCAAAACAAAAACATTATCTCCCACATCCTCCAAACAGAAGGGGCAGATGGGGTTACTTGAAGGCATTCTGGCAATCAATGGATTGACAATTCAAACATCTGAAGAAAAGAAATCTTTCCTGTTTAGTAGCAATTAGAATTTTCTGAGTTGCTTTTGAGGGACAGTAGTAACTCTGGGCAAAAAAGCGCAATACAAGCAACAAGAAAACAAAAAGTTCAACAAAAATTTGGATTTAGCAAAGGGAAAATTGTGATTGAACTTCTTTAAAAAAAAATGTACCAAAAGTTATTCAATCAAAACATATTATACAAATCGACAAAAATGTTATAGTTTAAAGTCACATTTGAAGTCAAAAGACTGACTAATTAATTTTTCCACAGTTCGGGCAACAAACTTTTGAATCTTTTACAGCACAGTCATCGCAGATCACATCACAGCATTGAGCGCAAAATGAAAAACCCATGTCATGCAAAAACCGATCTGAACAACTTCCACAAATAATCGCTATAGCTGGCCTTGGATTATTGGAATTCGCAGCCAGAAAGTGTCGAACAAAGAGGTACTTCTCCGCAAACTTCTGCCACCAATCATTTCCAGCTCTTTCGTTTTTTGTCCAACTCGGAGGCATCGAGACCCCTGACCTCAGACCCATCTTATACGCTGCTTCTTTAACATCTTGCACAGACTTTGCGTAGAGGACTACGTCGATCAGCAACTTGTTAATCAAACTACGCGGAAGTACGCAGGGCCTTCCTTGCTGTAAGTCAACTTTTGACACGTGGCGTCTTAATGTCGACCTTGGAACACCATGTTTCTTTGCGGCCTTCAGCAACGGAATCCCTTTGGATCTTACATCTTCAACAGCGGCATTTAAATCAGAAATGGAATATTTCTCAGTTGTTTTTCGAATGTATTTTTGAGGCATTTGACACTGAAGAAACAAAAAAAGAAATGAGATTTTACCAAAAAAAGAAACACTGAAAAGTCAAACATAAAAGCAACAACTTTTTCAATTTCTTCAAACTATGAGTTCAAAATTTTCTACTAAGGCTCAATCATGTTCAAAGATATTCACCAAAGGTACCAAAACAAGTTTTTCATTTACAGTTAATGGCAAGAGCTTTTCAACAATAGCATCCTGACTAATAGTCTGTACATTTTCCAATTTTCTGACTTCATAAAAACTGTAAACGTCAGCCGTTGATTGAGAAGGTTTGTGCTTTTTTTCTATTTGGTAGAGCACAACAGAAGCAAAATCTTGTTTGTCGATTGTAAAGAACAATCGAATTTGACACAATTTTTTCTCGCCGTTACAGACAAAAGAAATGAACGAGTTTCTACACGACGAATGAGAAAGGGAATCAAGGGTAAAATTCTCCAGCTTTTGCGTGGAATAAAATTGAGCAGAAAGATCTTTGAGATCAGAGGGGATTTCATGCCAGCAAACAGCCCGTTGTTTGAAAGATTTTCTCTCCCTAAGAGACAGACACAAGTCGTATAGCGTGTCTTTTCGAGGATTTTCGCAGCAAGAATTCTTGTTCCTTATATATCGGTCCACCAAAACTTTCAGATGACACACTGTCCCAGTGAACTTGCAACGTAGGAGGTAATTTGCCGATTCAAACATGATGGCAGAGGTGCACCATAAAGGTCCGAAGCACCTAACCTGCCACGCTAAATGATTGAGAGAATGAATATTCGCAGAAAATACTTTGTCTGAGTGGGCTTCCGCAGTTAGAAGGTGGAACCGTTCAATAAGATTTTCAGCCACGCGGCAGTGCTCAGAAGAAAATAAAAGCAAACGGGTGGAATAGCTCAACAAATGAAACCTCTCGTACAAACTTTCGTTAACGAAACTCCTGAAAACTGCTGGTCCCACATATAAAAGCCAAACTTTTAACTCGTTTGCTTTGAAAAACTCCAATTCATCAAGACTTCGGACCGATCTCTTGAAATCAGAAGTCAATTGAAGAGTGGCACTGTTTTCGCGAATTTTGTTGAGATCAGATTTTGTCGATTTATCTCTAATAAGAAACAGAAGAGCACGTGTAACACCCAGCAGCACCTGATGCATGTAATCAACAGGAGCAGTGAGAGGTATATTTTCGATTAATGTGGACACCGCTGAAGGCCCTTTGACACCTCTAAAAGAATCCACAGCTTGTTCCTGTATTAAGCGTATGTAGGCTTCATGTTGTGCCGCCGTTCGCATCTTGTTCCTCTGGTTAGGATAATATAAACCTTTCTTGCCATCTCCTATTGGTTTGCTTTTTATCAAACAGAGCGTACAGCCAAAATAGGCATTGAATTGTTGCATATTAAGTATGGATGCTTTCGCGGGCAAATCCGCCACTAATAATTTGATTACAAAATTGACTTCCCAAAGAGTACCGTTCCATTCAATTGACGACTCACTTTGCAGAGTTTCTTTAATTTGGCTAAAAAAAACATTCCAGTCAGGTTTACCTCGACCGAGCCATAATTTTGCAAGAATAATGTTTGCAAACTTGCATCGTAAAACCGGAGGTAAATTAAGAATACCAAGCCATAGGGGCCACAATGATCGCTTTTTTGAATTGATAATCCTAACACCATCGGAATTCATTGACAACGAAACTGTTATTTTATTGTTCGAATCAAAAAACGGCGGGATATTTACATCTTTCAGAGGGCACCGGGAAGAATTGTACTCATATATTGAATTGAGATTCCTCTTAAGAACAAGTAAAATGTCTGATTTAAAATCTAATGTAATTAACTCGCCTTCACCACATGATAGAGTGGTCTTCAAGGCCAATTTCACGGTCTCATCAGCTTTTCGTTTCATTGACTTTAGCGAGGGAACGTAGCTTTCGGGAAATGCAGTCCGCATTAGTTTTATCCAATCGGAAGCTTCAGCGTCTGACGTACCATGACGGGCAATAATTTCATTCACGCAGATCGCAAAGTTCTGCTGCGAAAATGTGCAGCTTCGTTCATTAGCAGAATCACGAGCATCTTCTGAGGACGAATCTGAGACATGATCATTGATTGCGCTCAACGAGAAACTGGGAGCCATATTTTCTACACTGTTGTTAGGCGAGGACACAAAATTGTTTATTTGTTGAAAATCAGCCAACGAAGAACTTGTTTCACCAGAAGAGGTATCATCCTGTGATAGATCAAAATCTGATGAACTACTGCTCTCCGCAAAGTTGCGCATTTCCAATTTTGGTCTGGGTGATTTCTTGCGACGTTTCGACCGGAGAACTGATTGTCGTCTTCGCCGGATACGAGAACTGAGCAGAACAAGTCTAGGCCTGGAGTCGCGTTGCCTCTCAGCCAAAGACACTTTAGTCTGATGTCTATTGACATGAACACAGAGACAGTCCTGGTTCCCTTCTCCGAAGAAATCATTACCATAACTAACTGTTATTTCATCATTTTTTTCAATAGGGCAAAGTATCTCCAACTGGATACATCGTCGGGAATTGACTTCTTTCAGAACGAAACGACAGTTAGGTTTACAAGAGTGGTTGGCAAAGCGAGTAGGGCCTAACATGACTCGATCAAACTTACAGGCGTCCGTCTTTCTGAAAATTGATATGTCTTTGAAGCTCGCCAATGACTCACTTGGAATTTTTTCAATAAATCCAACTATTGATGGCAGAATTTGTAACTGTCTTGACTTCCTAGTTTGAAAGCTTTTCTCACCTACGTAAAACAAACCATATCCACCAAACCGGTCCCGTTTGAAAGAAAAATTGTTTGCCAGTGCAGTCTGATAGGCGTCACGTAACAAACCATCGAATTCGAGAAGTGCAAAATTTCTACCCAATGCTTCTCTGTATTCATCTGCCGAAAGTATCTGTACCAACGGTTCAACCGGATGGTTATTAACCTCAATAATTTCTTTAGTGACATGCGCATCAGCCTGCGCAAGGCTAAAGCACTTCAACATTTCTTTAAAAAAAGATAATGATATCCATTATTCTATCTAAAAAAAGCGCAGCTCACCATATACGAAAAACAATTATACTAGTTCAAAATTTCCGTGTGATAAATGGCGCATGAAAAAACCAAAATTCTTCCCATGCCTATCAAAAACAGCACAGCATTAGTAGTTTGTATTTACTATCATCAGATTTCAACACCGAACTACAAAACGCAAAGAGAACAGAACAAGTGCAAAATCATTATATAGCAGCTATTACCGTTGAACAGGAAGTACATTAACAAATAGTTGAACCTCGCTGAAGTTTGAGTTTAATATCCAAGCCCATTTGATTAGCTGCATGGCGAGCGTCTTTGTATGCTGCTTCCGGGAATTTGGGATATTTTCTTCGCACAACAAGTTCAAACTTTGCACGTTCATCTTCAGGCACCGGAGTTCGAATGTCTTTGCGACGCCGATGAGCCCCAATGATGAGTGATTGCAGCTTGCATTGCTCGCCCTTACCATACATTGCGCATCCCAGGTGACGCCCAAACTTGGCAGCACTGCTACCGGCTGGAACTTGCATTAAGTTAATCCCCTCGTGCATGACTGGCAGATAAACAGTCGTATTGTCGGCAGACGGTAGTTCACCTGTCTTTTGATATGTCACGAGAGCGAAAAATTCTTCATCATTGGCTCTTTCCTCTTGCCGCAATTTTTTCAAGCTCATTTTGTGCTCATCAACCATTCTAGAGAGATTACGTTTGAAGGCTTTAAAATCTTCATTTTTAACATTATCTTGCTCTTGTTTATTCAAAATTGAACTTTGGAAATCACTGCTGGTTTCAGTTTCGTCATCACTTGATTCCATTTGGTCTTCAGCTTCACTCTCAGATAGAACATTTGAAACAATTTTGGTACGTTTCTTCAATACTATTTGATCTTCCTCAGATGAACTTTCGCAGCTGGACATTTCTAACATGAAAACAAACCAAATTTTTTAAAGTTACCTAAGTGCATTTAGATTGTCAAACATTGCTTTTTGTAATAAAGGTCAAACAAACAAACTGGTTCTCATTTAATTGCAATAAAAAAGCAAATCGAGCGAAAGGTTGAATTGAATTTTGTCAACACAGCTCACGGATGAAACGCATGAAGAAATGATAGATATCAACAACAGTTACAACAATCTATACAAACATCAAAGTTCAGAGGCAAAACGAAACACCGAATAGCACCAAATATGCTTTTGCCAAAAAACGGAACGCAAATTAGAAAAATGTAGCTTGCTATAAAGTTGGCGATATTAAAAGTAGGACAATGTTTTGGTGATGACCATCATAGAGAGTGCTTTTGTTTCATTTCGGCCCCGTATTGATTGGCACCTGCAACAGCACGGCTTACGGCTTCGTCAGTATCGTCTGAATAATTTCTAGTCACACACTCAACAAAAAGCTCTTCAAGAACTGCATCGCAAGGTCCACGGCTATTTCGCCTGTTGACTTTTACACCAATACGCTCTTTAGCGAGCATACAGTTCTTCTCACTCCCAAAAATTTCGGCAGCAATTGTTCTGCCAAACACAGACGGCCCATCTTCAGTTGGTTTGAACCTCATCAAGTCCTTTCCGTTAAACATCAAAGGATCGCCGCTGACACGATTGGCTTTGATCGCATTTTTCAACCTTTTCAAGCTATCAGGTTTGTCACCATCTCCCAAAACTTCGAGAAGCTTCTTTCTAAGAATAGCATTTTCTTTCATTAGTTTTCTAGTGTGCTCCTCCTGAGCGTCCAGCACCTCATTAAACTTGCTTGTCACGAAATCCATTACATCTTTCATTGAGTATTCTCCTTGAGCTGTGTCCGCATTAGAATTTGGAGCATCATTGCATGGCGTTGAGCAACTTGATTTTGCCAGATTGATATAGGGACTCTCATAATCCTTTTCGGCCAACAAGACGTCCTTGGAAAAATGAATGCTCCTCTTTACCGGGTTTTGAATTGACTTTCGCTTCTTTTCTTTACTCTCTTTAGGTTCCTCATTCTCTTTGTCTCTAGGCAGCAATACAAACCCTCCGTTACTATAGTTACTCGGTACCTTATCTTTTCAAACAAAAAAGATTTATAAGAACGAAGCCTATATCGCTGGATGCATGACAGAAGCAAAAGTCGAGGTTTAGGAAGATTACAAACGAGAACACCAACCAGCCCAACAGAACAACGTAACTTACTCGAATTCTTCTGCTGCTGCTTGTGAAGGCTGAGCTTCATTAATGGTGCAGTTTTGAAGGCTCGTTTCACTGAAGTACAAAAGGAAAAATTTTCTTATGCAAGAGTTTTGAATAGCAATTAATGTAAACAGGGGCAAAACATGAAAAGTCTTCAATAAAAGAGAAGCAATTACTTAGGCAAGCGTGAATCCAAGCAAAAAGGCACGAAATTTGAGCCTGGATTGAATAAAATTATAAAAAATTAAATACCTAGATTTTCAAAGTTAAATGACTTCTAAGAAACTGGAAATTGTAGGAAAGTGATATTAACTCGAAAAGTGTGTACTAACGCTATGGAACTTATATCCGACAAACTTTTGTTTGCGTTCGCAACCTTCACTGACACATCACGGACGAAACTGTCAACTTCTTTGACTGACATCATTTTGACAAATGATGCCTTGAATCTACCCGATGACGTTGCTTTGAAGTACAGCTTTCGGCCTCTGACCATGGACAATTTGTCAGCCAGCGAAATGTCCGGCCAAAACGGACTGTTGTGAGTCAGCACAAAAGGATGGCAATCGTATTTCTTATAGAAGACCCACCGAAGCCCTTTTGCTCTTTTCTCATCCCCTGGTGAGTTGTACAGACAGCTTTTAGTTGGAAAATTGCCTTTGGTGGACCTTGGACCAGTTAAGATTAAATCATCGGCTTTATCCGCAATCGACATAGTTCTTCTAAAATTTTTGGACAAATTGGTCGCACCGTTGGAGTAAAAATAGAACAAAAAGTAACAAAGTCTGACACGTTTTATCTGTACGGCAAACAAAAACGATACAAAGCTAAGCTCCCCTAAAAACGTTTTGGTTGTAAGAAAACTTAAACCTAAAGCCGATAAAATCAACATTCGCAAAGGCAAAAAAGTTAAGATGAAAGTTGTTGCAAACAAATTGGAGGACAATCAGATAGATTCCGAGAAATCGAATCGAAATTGCCAACAACTGTTTAGAACAATTTTCAGTTTCCAAAAGATTGTAGCTCAGACACTTCCATATATACTCGAATTGATAATTTGAGATTAGGAACATCGGAAGCTTTTGGGTGAGACTGAATAAAGGCTGAAGTATCCACTAGCTATTGGGTGGAACCATATTAAATTAAAGATTATGAATTTCGGAAGGTATTTTTTCAGAATCATCCCCCAACTATCGGGTGAACGAGTGAACCAGTGACATCAAAACAAGCGTTTTTAATGATGTGAGTTTATGAACTCCCCAGCTTTCGGGTGAGACTGAATAAAGATTGAAGTATCCCCCAACTATCGGGTGGAACCAGATTAAATTAAAGATCATGAATTTTAGGTATTTTTTCAGAATCATCCCGCAACTATCGGGTGGACGAGTGAACCAGTGACATCAAAAAAGCCTTTTTAATTATGTGAGTTTATGATCTCCCCAGCTTTCGGGTGAGACTGAATAAAGATTGAAGTATCCCCCAACTATCGGGTGGAACCAGATTAAATTAAAGATTATGAATTTCAGGTATTTTTTCAGAATCATCCCCCAACTATCGGGTGGACGAGTGAACCAGTGACATCAAAACAAGCCTTTTTAATTATGTGAGTTTATGATCTCCCCAGCTTTCGGGTGAGACTGAATAAAGATTGAAGTATCCCCCAACTATCGGGTGGAACCAGATTAAATTAAAGATTATGAATTTCAGGTATTTTTTCAGAATCATCCCCCAACTATCGGGTGGACGAGTGAACCAGTGACATCAAAACAAGCCTTTTTAATTATGTGAGTTTATGATCTCCCCAGCTTTCGGGTGAGACTGAATAAAGATTGAAGTATCCCCCAACTATCGGGTGGAACCAGATTAAATTAAAGATTATGAATTTTAGAAGGTATTTTTTCAGAATCATCCCCCAACTATCGGGTGGACGAGTGAGCCAGTGACATCAAAACAAGCCTTTTTAATTATGTGAGTTTATGATCTCCCCAGCTTTCGGGTGAGACTGAATAAAGATTGAAGTATCCCCCAACTATCGGGTGGAACCAGATTAAATTAAAGATTATGAATTTCAGAAGGTATTTTTTCAGAATCATCCCCCAACTATCGGGTGGACGAGTGAACTAGTGGCATCAAAACAGGCCCTTTTAATTATGTGAGTTTATGATCTCCCCAGCTTTCGGGTGAGACTGAATAAAGATTGGATTTATCCCCCAACTATCGGGTGGAAATAGGACTTACAAACTTACTTACGAGTGAACCAACAAAATATATCAGTTGTGCTTCTAACAAAGACCGCAAAGATTTAAACATTAAAAACGCTCTCGCAGTGGTTATAGTCAGGCGGTTATTAAGAAGAAAACCAGAAAATAACAAGCTTTTATTCTCAGACTTGCGAAACAGGGCTCAAAGTTAATATAAACTTGTCCAATTGCAACAATAATTTAATTTACATTGGGCAAAGATAAATCAACCAGATCAGGCCTAGCATCAGGAGCACTATCAAACTCCCGAACAAGATCACATCCTGCTTGTTTATACCACCAGTCTTTCATGTGTACTGTATCGGGTAGAAAATCTTCATCAAAAGAAAAGTTGCGAAAATGATGTTTAAGTTTATTATCGGCAAGTCGGTTGTTGAGGGCTCTGATGATGTCGAAACCTGCATTTACAGATGACAAGCGATTAATTATCTGCCAAACTATCAATCGAACACCATAGTTATTGCAAAAGTTCCTGATCTGAGTGAATTGTCCAATAACACTTCTCATTTCCTCCTTGTACTGTATTGGGTCACTAGGTTTTGCCAGAAGATTGTTACCTCCTAACATCAACATACAAATGTCGTGTTTCTTGATAAGCTCCTTCTTTTGCAGCCAGTAATTTACGTGTGCACCGCCTTGTGCCTCGATCGTAAAGTTATCAGGGAACTGGAAAACGTCGGCAATTCTTTTGAGGTGCGAGTCCCCAATTATTAGTACTTTTGACATTGTTATCTGGAAAACAAGACTATTAACTTGATCTCTTTTTAGCTAGCGTACTCATGGTACACACGACTGAATCATTGCATCAAAGCATATTACGACGTCTTTCTAACTCCCTTATGATAGATGGTTTACAAAACAAGCAACAGATATAAAAAAAAGACCACACTTCTTTTGACGATTTTTTCTCCTAACCTACCTAATTTATAGCCCTTAGGCGCCACCTCGACCCGTGTGGCTGGGACCTTGCTAAGACCTAAAAAAATAACATTATAAATTGAACATTTGTGAAATTCGGAGTTCAAAAAGTGACCAGACCTGGCCGTCATCCGCTTCTGGGGTCAAAATGGGGTCAAGTTCCCAGGCCAATTTCTCTAAAACGGCTGAACAAAAAAAACGCCCTTAGTAAAGTTTGTAGCACTGCTTGAGATACGCATCATATTAATAAATGAGCCCAATCGGTTCATTCTTCAAGGAGTTATAGCAAAAACAAGGTACCGTACCAAATTACCCAAATGACCCATTTCGGGTCCTGTTTCGCGTTATAAATGTTATAAATATCAACTGTTATAAATAATAACAAGCTATAACTATAACCAGGGCACCAGGACAATATACCTGGTCTATGGGACCAGTTTGGGTGACCCAATCTGATAGTTTTCACATCTTCCCAAGTGAATAACCTGATTCTAAGCATAAAATCAGGGGGTTGGGGGGGTCACTTGCAGAGTGAAAATTGACCCCCTAGATCTCGGAAAACCCTATACAAAATATATATGGGGAGATTCCCCATTACAAGTGGAGTTCAACGGGCCTATTCCTGCAGTCAAAGTCATTATTTTCACCATTTCACAAGTAGAAACGCGAAACGTACCAGTCACTAAAACTTCAAAATGACCGTACATATCGAGGTCAATTTCTCGAAAACGGCTGAAAGAAACAAAACGCCATTTACAGGGATTCAAGCTCGGCTCACGCTGAGTTCAAATCAACCAACAAATCAAAAATCGGTTCACTCTAGTAGGAGATATTCTAACATAAAGGTACCGTACCAAATGACCAAAATGACCTATTTCGAGTCCTGTTTCTGTACTATAACACAACCACTCATTATAACCACCTGTAAAATATATATGGGGAGACTCCCCACTAACGGGGGAATATAACACACTAAATTTCAACGTGGATTGAGCCCACAACAAGGTTTAATATCGTACTCAAAATGTTGTTTCGCTCCACAGGGAGGTCGAACCGGGGCCAAGTTCCCTGGCCAATTTCTCGAAAACGGCTGAACAAAAACAAACGCCCTTAATACTGTTTGTAGCACTGCTTGAGATACGCATCATATTAAAAAATGAACCCAATCGGTTCATTCTTCGAGGACTTATAGCAAAAAGAAGGTACCGTACCAAATGACCATGGAGGAGAGATACACCACCTCCAGAGCTAAAATTGAACACCTAAACCACAGAAAATGATATATAAAGTATACATATTCGGAATCTGCGTGAAACGGGCTATTCAAAACACTAATTTTCCAAAAGACAGTTCAAAGTTTCAAGGTGACAAAACGGTGTCAACCGCTGTGTCAACCTCTTCTGGGGCTAAAACGAGGGCAAGTTTACTGGCCAATTTCTCTAAAACGGCTGAACAAAAACAAACCCCCTTGGTACTGTTTGTAGCACTGCTTGAGATACGCATCATATTAAAAAATGAGCACAATCGGTTCATTCTTCGAGGAGTAATAGCAAAAATAAGGTACCGTACCAAATGACCAAAAAGCGAGGTGACCTGACTGCAGAGCTAAAATTGAACACCTAAACCACTGAAAACGCTATACAAAGTATACATATTCGGAATCTACGTTACGCGGGCTGTTCAAAACACTAATTTTTGTAAGTCAGTTCAAAGATTAAAGGTGTCAAAGGTGTCAACCGGATGGGGTCAACCGCTTCAGGAGGTCAGACCGGGGCCAAGTTCCCTGGCCAATTTCTCGAAAACGGCTGAACAAAAACAAACGCCCTTGGTACCAGTTGTAGCACTGCTTGAGATACGCATCATATTAAAAAATGAACCCAATCGGTTCATTCTTCGAGGAGTTATAGCAAAAATAAGGTACCGTACCAAATGACCAAAAAGCATGGTGACCTGACTTTCAGAGCCAAATTTGACCGTCTCAATTCCGTAAAATGCTATGGAAAATATATATGGGGATACTCCCCACTAACTGAGGATTCTAAAACACTAACATTTATTCCGCAAATCAGCTGTTTTGTTGTACCGAAATTTGGGTCATCCCGAATAGCCCAAAATTTCGACCTATTTCAAATTTGATCATTAATAACTTTTTGATTAGGCCAATTTGGGAAACCAACCAAACACTGTAAGCAAGAGGGGTTCAGTGTCAACAAAATGCGACCACTCCCGTTTAATTTGGTTCAGTACTTTAGAAGTTATTAACAAAATACTATTCTATACCCCATTTTTCGGGCCATCAGCGAAGCCCAAAATCTCAGGAACCGACGTAAGACAACGTGAAACAGCGTTCCCGGCGAATTTGTGCGTGTTATTCTGGTCCACTTTGACGTTCTAGGTCACGGCAAACCTTCATGGTGAGGTGGGAAAAAATTTCCCACCTCACCATGAAGGCTATGATGTTTTGTGTGTTTCGACATAAAACAACATCCACAGAAATTTGATGAAATCGTGAAAAAAGAAAAATTGTTGAATTAACCCCATTAATTGATACAATTAGCTTCAACAACTTAAATATTGTCAAGAAAACACAAAACGCACGCCGAAAAACTTGTTCATTTGCGCAAAACAGCACTCAGCCATAAAATTTGAGAAAATATTTTGTTTTTCCGGATTCAATATTGAATAACTGTTCTAAAAAAAAAACTTCAGGACTATGACTAGCCATTCCAGAGAAGAAAGTCTCAATAGCAACAGATTGAGCTATTAATCACTCGTTTTGGTCAAAAATTCAATGAGAAACTCGAAAAAGTACAAAACATTAAGTTCCTTTCTCAATGTGATAAAACAAGTTCTTTCCTCCAACTTTTTGATTAAGCCGACGTGAGAAACCTATAAACACTGCAAAAACAAGAAGTTTTGAGACCAACCAGATTGCGATAATGCCCGTCCTATTTGGTACAGTAGTTTTAGAGAAATTGTCAAACACAAAAGAACTCGTATTTAAAATATAATTTTTTTTTAAATTTTTTAAGAAATACAGCTTAATAACGTTCTAATCAGGCCAATTTAGCCACAAATTCAAGACTGCAGACATTTAACAAACTTACAGTCAACAGAATGCGACTATGGTTGGCCAATTTGGCATAGTAGTTCAGGAAAAATTGTCAGAAACAATAGGCGTGCCCTCAAATTATTAAATTTTATTTCAATTTTTTCAAAGTTAAACACTAATAACTTTTTGATTAGAACGACTTCAGAAACCAATGAACACTGCAAGCAGTGAATGTTTAGGGTCAGCAAAACGCAACAATGCCCGTAGAATTTGGTACACAAGTTTCGAAGAAATCATAAAACACATGAAGCGTACCGCGAATTGATAATTGATTTTTTTTTTCAAATTTGGACAATAACTTTTCCGTAAAGACCTTCACACGTGTTTTTGACAGTTAATTAGATGCATGGTTAGGCGAGGTGCACACCCAAGCGTTTAAAATGAATTGGATGACCACTTTTAACATCGACAGAAGTGTCACACTATTTGCAAGGAAAAAAATTTACAAAATCTCCGAATTTCATAATGAGAATAATTGATGAAAATCCAAACTAAGGAAACAAAAATAGAAAAAAGACATAGAATGTTTAGCGAGCGTTAGGATTGACTCCATAAAGCAGTTTTATTTTCCGAAAATTTGCAGAAAAAAAAGAAAAATCAAATTATCTACAAAAAATAGACGAAACATTTTTTTTTGCTTTTTGAAGTTGAATAAAGTTTTTTCCTCAGCCTAAGAGACAAAATTCCGTTTTTCCTATTTTTTTTAAACTAGTGAACTTAGGTTGTTTCATCTTGAGATCATGACGACCATTTTGAATCCGTAATGAGAAAAAAATTTTACAGAATTAAAAAAAGATCTACTTTTTTCAATTGTTTGGGAACCGTTCTCGTACAAAAATATTTGAAAAAGATTCCGAAAAATTTTTCAGATGTATTCCTCAATGTTAACTGGATGTGATTTGAGTTGGTTGGGGCAGTTAACAAAGTTTTTAATTTAAATGAGCGTACGTTTCTTACATCGACACACCTGTCAGACCACTGGAAATCCAACGCAAAAAAAAAACAAATAAGAAGTTCCAAAGCTCTTCGTGGTAAAAATTGATCAAAAAGCCCATTTTTGAACTGAAACCCAGATTGTAGATTGGGCTACCAACCCCGTTGATGGTTGTTTATTTGCGCGAGACGCTCTGAGTTGATTAAAAACAAAAACTTCAACAAAACTTGCCTGAATTTTTTTTTTGCAATTGTGAAGTCGAACGAAATTGATATCAGCTGAAAACCCAGAATGTGCTTCAAAAACGTCTCAAATCTTGATGAAAACCAAGTGTTATATCAATCGGTCTTTTATAGCAATCGGCCTTTAAGAATTTGCTACATTAACTGAAATTTTGTGTGTCCGATTTACCCCAAAAATATTTTTTGGGTGGAAACTTATTCTATATTCTATCGAGTTTTCATTTTCCCATAATTTTTTTGTGCTATGGTCTAGTTGTACACTCGTGAAGATGAACTTGAGTGGAGGATCGCAAGTAAAGCGTTTTTGATAGTGACAAAAAATAAATAATCTTATTTGGATGAACTTTGTAAGCAAAATTATTGAGATGGGGTGGTTCAATTTTCGATGAGGTACAAATTTGCTTGATAACAGCTGCAAAACAAAAATGAGCATCGAAGAATTAAAGTTCCTCGAAACAACTCATTGGCAATATCATTTGGTCATTTCAAAAAAGAAGTAGCTACATTAACCAATATTTTGGGTGTCCGATTTACCCCAAAAAATTTTTTTGGGTGGAAACTTATCCTATATTCTATCGAGTTTTCATTTTCCCATAATTTTTTTGTGTTATGGGCTAGTTGTACACTCCTGAAGATGAACCCGAGTGGAGGATCGCAAGTAAAGCGTTTTTGATAGTGACAAAAAATAAATAATCTTATATGGATGAATTTTGTAAGCAAAATTATTGAGATGGGGTGGTTCAATTCTCGATGAGGTACACTTTTGCTTGATAACAGCTGCAAACCAAAAATGTGCATCGAAGATTTAAAGTTCCTCGAAACAACTCATTGACAATATCAATTGGTCATTTCAAAAAGGAATTAGCTACATTAACCAAAATTTTGGGTGTCCGATATACACCGAAATTTCTTATTGGGAGGTAACTTATTCTATATTATATCGAGTTTTCATTGTCCCATAATTTTTTTAGGCTATGAGCTAATTGTACACTCGTGGAGATGAACGTGAGTGGAGGATCACAACTAAAGCATTTTTGATATTGACAAAAAATAAATAATCTTATATGGATGAATTTTGTAAGCAAAATTATTGAGATGGGGTGGTTCAATTCTCGATGAGGTACACTTTTGCTTGATAACAGCTGCAAACCACAAATGTGCATCGAAGATTTAAAGTTCCTCGAAACAACTCATTGGCAATATCAATTGGTCATTTCAAAAAGGAATTAGCTACATTAACCAAAATTTTGGGTGTCCGATATACACCGAAATTTCTTATTGGGAGGTAACTTATTCTATATTATATCGAGTTTTCATTGTCCCAAAATTTTTTTTAAGGCTATGAGCTAATTGTACACTCGTGGAGATGAACGTGAGTGGAGGATCACAACTAAAGCATTTTTGATATTGACAAAAAATAAATAATCTTATATGGATGAATATTGTAAGCAAAATTATTGAGATGGGGTGGTTCAATTCTCGATGAGGTACACTTTTGCTTGATAACAGCTGCAAACCAAAAATGTGCATCGAAGATTTAAAGTTCCTCGAAACAACTCATTGGCAATATCAATTGGTCATTTCAAAAAGGAATTAGCTACATTAACCAAAATTTTGGGTGTCCGATATACACCGAAATTTCTTATTGGGAGGTAACTTATTCTATATTATATCGAGTTTTCATTGTCCCATAATTTTTTTAGGCTATGAGCTAATTGTACACTCGTGGAGATGAACGTGAGTGGAGGATCACAACTAAAGCATTTTTGATATTGACAAAAAATAAATAATCTTATATGGATAAAATTTGTAAGCAAAATTATTGAGATGGGGTGGTTCAATTCTCGACGAGATAAAACTTTGCTTGATATCAGCTGAAAAACACAAACTGTGCTTCAAAAAGTTTGGTTCCTCGAAACAACTCGTTGGCAACAGCAATTGGTGTTTTGAAAAAAAATTGGCTACATTAACCAAATTTTTGGGTGTCCGATTTACCCCAAAATTTTTTTGGAAGAACACTGGAACCATGTTCTATCGAATTTTCATTGTCCCATACTTTTTTGCTATACGCTGGTTTGCTTTGCACCAAAAATTAGAATGGCAAGATAACATTTCTTCGTAAGGAAGAAATTGAGTCTTTTACGGAAAAAATTGAACCAAAACTTTTCTATGAAGTTCTATGACTACAACTTTTTCATTGCTGATTGCTATTTGCAGTCTCTTTTGATGCAATGGCTTTTCATTGAATAATTCAGGGCTGGCAAGGAGTTTTTTAACTTGCAATAATGTTTTTCACTTTTCTCCAAATTTTTTTCTTTTTCTATGAAGTTCTATGACTACAACTTTTTCATAATTCTCTGTTCGCTTAAGACTCAATTTTTCTTTTTTTTTTCAAGTTAGTTTTTTGAAACACACTATTTGCCTCCTTTTCATGATGTAAAAAAAAATTTCACAAAAATTCAATTCCATAGAACTCCCTTTTATGAAAGTTCTATGACTACAACTTTTCATAGACGCCATAATATGAAGTTGTAATTTTATAACTTTTTGAATTATGGGGTCAACCCGGGTAAAGTCTGCCGTGTCAGAAATTTGAGATAGAGAAAAATATACGCAACTATATGTAGACTTCCGCGATCATTGGTCTTTTTCAAATTTGAACATTGCATCTTTTAAACAAGGTTATGTGACACACCTCGAAATTCTGACTCATCATCTCAAAATACTACGCTGGATTCTGTATAAGAAAGTTCTCACTGACTTTAAGCAGAGGGTCGCAAACTGCGCACTCGAAATTGCTGTTGTCCGACGCAATGGTTTCATAGCTCTCAATGGTGTTTAAATCAAAAGTCGGAAATGAGGTCATAAGTTAATAATTTAGAATTGCTTCTCTGTAAGCGTAAGAAAGATCAATATGTCCAATTTGTTATAGTTTCAAAACAAATGAGTGAATCTTTAATTGCTACTCCCAGGAAATGAAGCATGCTTATGTCCACAGAAGGAAAGTGCTAATGTTGAGACTTTTGTGCGTTCAAAGTTGCCAAGTTGCCTATATGGAGACTTTTCTACGTTAATCAATTGTTCCGGGGCGCATTTTTTCGAACGCACAACGCCCCTGCTGCGTTTTTTTCTGGTCTTGGCATTTTAACATGCGGTCTAGCTCTCTGTTAGCTGTTCGCTTATATTATTCTAGAAAAGTACATTACGATTGGGAAGTCCACTAATAATGACACTACAACCAAAAATATATTTTAAAATGACAATTTACACCATTTTTGGAGCTCTTTTGTTTGATTTTTTGTGATGAACTGCCACCACTTCATTTCAGCTGCCTACAATTGTGAAGTCATTAGCGTAGAAGACAATCAAAAACTCAAAGCGGCCAAGCAAACATTTTGATTATAAAAGATACAATTACAATAATTGCTCCAAACTCTAAAACAATCTAAAACAACAAACGGTTCATATAGAGAAAACCGAGGAAATGGAAAAACGAAGAAGGAGTAAACTTCTTACAAAATCTTTTACGAAATGCTCAGGCTGCTCTTCTCAATTGTTCACAAATCCCCGTAAAAATTTAAATGTTTCTGTGGCCCTTAACAATTCTTTTCAGGGGCATACAAAACAACAATTACAAAAACAAAAAAGGAAGCGACAAAAAGTTGGAAAAAAGACATGTTTATTATATATATTATTAAAATAGCCGGCAGATTTCTCGAATAGCTGCGAAAGAATAGATTTGCGTGCCGTATAATAGAGATAGAAACACATACAGATCTAAATTGAAAAAAGTCGACGCCTCTCGAACAGCTAGCTAAAAAACATTCAGCGATAAATTAACAAAGCTTGTTAAAATTCTTTCAGCAGAAGCTTTTTATTAGGTACCTTTACTGCACATATGAGTTCATTTGACCATAAATTAATTCCAATTAAGTTAAATAAAGAATTACTTAAATTTTAAAGTGTAAAAGTCATTTTATTGAGTGAATCAAGTCACGTATGATCAAAATCTAATCACGCAAATAAACTTTAAACCTTTGCTAGAAAGATAATAACTTACGACGTCACGCGGGCAAACGCTGTTAGTGAGGGGAAGAAATCATTCAGAAACTTTGAATTTTTCAGCTTTGCTATGGGAACAAAAGTAAAACGAAAAAGAGCGTCAGACGACGAAACAAAAAAGCATAGCCGGTAGAATACCGGAAACTACTCAAATCGTCGTGCATTAAAATCTCTAACCTAACCTTACCAAAATCAGAACATCAAAATGGACAAGAGAAAAAAAAATTTGCCCTACGAACCACATCAAAGTGTTTTAAAAATGCCGACAATTTTTTAGGTGCGGGGGAGGTAGGTGGTGTGGGTGGGTAGATAGGTTGGTGAGGTGGGTAGTGCTGGGGTTGCTGGTGGCGTAGGTGGGGGTAGCCAGGTGAAGGGAGGGGGTAGGGGTAGGTGGGGGTAAGTTGGGGGGGGGGGGGTGCGGGGGCGGGGGGGGGGGGGGTTAGGTGTTGGGGGTTTGCGCAGTGTAGTTTAGTTAATTAGGGGTGACTTATATAGGAAAAAAATCTTAAAATGACCTCTTCACCTTGAACAATGCCAGCAGTTCCTAATTACTAAACAAAACAAACGAAGCTACTGTTGAAGTTCAATGTTCGAAAACAAAAATCAACAATCAAAAACGGAGGTAAATGCTCGAAAAGAAATAAGTCAAAATTCAAGTCATGAACAAACTCTCTTTCTGCTAAAAAAACCTGTAGAATCTCAATACTTCTCTTCAAGTCGTAAAAACCAAGAGCACAGCAATAAAGCTCCGCTCAGCTTACAGCTTCGTAGCTATAAAAAAACTTTAATGTGTAACCCTTAAGTTTCTTCCTGCTTGCAATACCTAAAAAATTGCATTGAAATGAAAAGTGAGCAAGAAAAAAGATTGCAAAAAACTTAAAATCAGTAAATATAAGCAAAAAACTACAGACTAAAGAAAATGCGCCAGAATTCAAAACATTCACTCAAATATTTGTAACAAAACACATCTGAAAGTAACCAACAACAAAATTGATAGATCAGCAAAAACAAAACCATAGCCGGTCGATTGCCGGAAATTAGCCGCCGTTGACGCGCTTGATGCACATCGGGATTGAAACAGAAAAAGAAAAAAAAGAAATAATTTAACCAAATTTTTCGCTATTTTCTTCAGTGTCGAAAAGTGTTCTAATTCGGTGTGCAGTTTCAGTTGGATTCTAAAACTATACTTACTTCTAAACTGGAAACAAAAAAGCTTGATACCAATGTCAGTCAGCTAGCAAACACTCTAAAGAACTTTGATTACCTAAATCTCAATGACTTAATGACCAGGCTCACTATCCTGTGTAATTCTTTGAGTGAATGGATTCAAAAACCATTCAGTTGAAACAGTGAGTGAGGTGAGTAAGAAATCAAATGTGAAAGACGTGACTTACTTAAAACAAAAAAACGTGATCAAAAGGTAAAGCGAATAGAAGAACTTAGCAGGACAAGTCTTGACGTAGAATTCAAAGAATTTTCAGATCTATTCTTTTTTGCCGTCCCCAGTGGTTTTTATGACCCCCCAGTTACAAATTACATGCTGTTATATAGCAGGTTACTATTTAAGAAAATAGCAGGTGCGCCTGGGGGTTATAAAAAATTTATGCTCACTAGGCTGGGGGGGGGGGGGGCAAACAGAATAGATCCAAATTTTCAGTGACTAAACAACGAACTAGACTTAAAACGGACCATGAGTGAATTGGGAAAAAAAAATTTCTGAATAATTTAGATTAAAAAAATTCAGGAAAAAAACAGAAAATCGATGGCAAAATGCCGCATGTGAACAAAAAAACCACTCGCAAGACATGGAACTTTTGTTCAAACAAAAAACTAGGCCTAGAAAAAACCATGAATGGATTGTGAAAACCAATTGGAAAATTAAAGTGAAATTGCTGCAAGTGAACAGAGTGAAAAAAATTTTACGCAAAAAAAGCACGTGCTTTTTTTGCTTCACTTCCTGTTTTGTTGTGACCAAAATCACTAAACCGATTTGACTTCAAAATCATGAAAATGTGTGAACAGATCCTAAAAAAAGAAAAGACAGCACCCCAATACAGTTAAAAGTCTTTGAATTTTAAGAGGAGAGCGCCTAGTTAATAGACGTTGAGATGCTCACGCCTGCTTTTAACAACAACAATTTTCCACCGAAATAAAACCCAACAGTATTTAAAATATGAAGGAGAAAACAAAAACTAAGTGTCCAACAGGCAAAAATAGCAAAACCAATCTAACTTTTGCATTAAAATGTCAATAGTTGTTTTGAATTGCCAAAATTGATTCCACAAGGATATTAATAGCTTAGATGAACAAGAGACAGACCTCTGATAGAAAGGGCTTAAGTTTAAACTAAAAAACAGCTTCAAGATATTGCACGTAATAAAACCATGCGGCTAATAACTAATGCAAAAGAACCAACGTCAATATTTCTGCTTAGATACTGAAATCTGCTTTTTGACCGTTTGAAGCGTGTATAGTTGTAAACTTCATCACAACAGGATTTCAATGGTCTCAACCAAAAAAAATCATCGGCGTTATCAAACCTGTATCATAAATTTCGATTGGGTCTTTTGAGTGGTTGACTAATTTTTTTGGTTTAGGTACTGATCACTGCAATTGCTTCCACTAAGCATACTGTTCCGTGAGATTTTGGAGTTTCCAAAAATGTGCAATTAAATCTGAGCAATTGGTTGGAAATGCACTCTCGCCGTATTTTTTTTCAGCGCCATTGCACATTTCCTTGCAAACTAAAGTTTGCAATTTTTTTCTTAAGTTCGTCTGGGATTTCGGGTTCGGATAATAGAAAATTTTGTATCATTTTAATTATCAAGATGGAAGCAAATTGTCCATTTAAGTTTATCAAAAAAAACTTCGTTTTTTAAAACATTGTTTGGCCTTAAAGCGATTTTTCCTATAACATTTTGAATAACCATGGGCTCTTAATAGACGGGTACAGTTAGAATGGCTAATTTGTGTCCAGTCTCGTTCATTTTACAATCAAAAAGATTTGAATTGCATTAGATCCCTGTTCAGTTGACAGCCATTTCACAAATTTTTTTTATTAATCCATGTCAGTTACATACAAGTCTTTTCATATACCAATATTCAATTCTTGGCAGACTGCTCATGGCAAATGTTTATAATGATTTCAGTTTTGTTTGTCGTCAAACATTTCAGAAAAGGCCTTTTTGAAGGTAGGCTTTTTCTGTATAGTAAATTTTACAGCCTTTATTTTAATTTAATTGGATGTTTTGATCACCAAAAGCCAAGAATTTTCTAAAAATTTTGTAAGTGGTCAATGTTCTTGGTTTTTTTTGTCATTTCACTTGATCTTTGAAGTTAAAGTTCCCATTGATATTTAAACTTGAAAGACTTGGCTTGTGTAAAACGAAAAAGGTGATCAAAAGGTAAAGCAAAATATGAAAACATAGCAGGACAAATCCTAAAGTGTATTTCAAAGAATTTTTGGATCGATTCTGTTTCGCGGTTCCCCCCTCCCCTCAGTGTTTTTTTATCAACCCCAGTTTCAAATTATATGCTGTTACATAGCACCTTACTATGCAAGAAAATAGCACATGCGCCTGGGGGTCATAAAAGATTTATACTCACTAGGTGTGGGTTGGGGGCAAAACAGAATAGATCCAAATTTTCTTTGACTAAACTAAAAACTAGACTTAAAACGGACCATGAGTGAATTGGGAAAAAAAATTTCTGAATAAATTAGATTAAAAAAATTCAGGAAAAAAACAGAAAATTGATGGCAAAATGCCGCATGTGAACAAAAAAACCACTCGCAAGACATGGAACTTTTGTTCAAACAAAAAACTAGGCCTAGACAAAAACCATGAACGAATTGCGAAAATCACTTAGAAAATTAAAGTGAAATTGCCGCAAGTGAACAAAAAACAACTAGCGAGAAAGCGAATTTTTGTTCAAACAAAATTTTTCACCCTAAATTAAAATTAAAGTGAAAAAATTTTACGCAAAAAAGCCACGTGCTTTTTGGCTTCACTTCCTGTTTTGTTGTGACCAGAATCACTAGTCCGATTTGACTTCAAAAATCATGAAAATGTGTGAACAGATCCTAAAAAAAGAAACGACAGCACCTCAATACAATTAAAATTCTTTGAATTGTAAGAGGAGAGCGCCTAGTTAATAGACGTTGAGATGCTCACGCCTTCTTTTAACAACAACAATTTTCCACCAAAATAAACCCCAATAGTATTTAAAATATGAAGGGGAAAACAAAAACTACTAAAAAGTGTCCAACAGGCAAAAATAGCAAAACCAATCTAACTTTTGCATTAAAATGTCATATTTGTTTTGAATTGCCAAAATTGATTCCATAAGGATATTAATAGCTTAGATGAACAAGACACAGACCTCTGATAGAAAGGGCTTAAGTTTAAACTAAAAAAAACTGCTTCGAAATTTTGCACGTAATAAAATCATGCGGCTAATAACTAATCCAAAAGAACCAACGTCAATAATTCTGCTTAGATGCTGAAATCTGCTTTTTGACCGTTTGAAAGTGTGTATAGTTGTAAACTTCATCACAACAGGGTTTCAATGATCTCAACCAAACAAAATATCATCGGCGTTATCAAACCTGTATCATAAATTTCGATTGAGTCTTTTGAGTGGTTGACTAACTTTTTCGGAATTAGGTACTGATCACTGCAATTGCTTGCATTGAGCATACTGTTCTGTGAGATTTTGGAGTTTCAAAAATGTGCAATTAAATCTGAGCAATTGGTTGAATATGCAAGCTCGCGGTATTTTTTTCAGCGCCATTGCACATTTCATTGCAAACTAAAATTTGCAGTTTTTTTCTTAAGTTCGTCTGGGATTTCGGGTTCGGATAATAGAAAATTTTTTTATCATTTTAATTATCAAGATGGAAGCAAATTGTCAATTTAAGTTTATCAAAAAAACTTCGTTTTTTAAAACATTGTTTGGCCTTAAAGCGTTTTTTCCTATAACATTTTGAATAACCATGGGCTCTTAATAGACGGGTACAGTTAGAATGGCTAATTTGTGTCCAGTCACGTTCATTTTACAATCAAAAAGATTTGAATTGCATTAGATCCCTGTTCAGTTGACAATCATTTCACAAATTTTTTTTATTAACCCAAGTCAAATACATACAAGTCTTTTTATATACCAATATTCAATTATCGGCAGACTGCTCATGACAAATGTTTATAGTGATTTCGGTTCTATTTGTTGTCAAACATTTCAGAAAAGACCTCTTTGAAGTTAGGCCTTTTTTGTATAGTAAATTTTACAGCCTTTATTTTAATTTAATTGGATGTTTTAATCACGAAACGCCAAGAATTTTCTAAAAATTTTGTAAGTGGTCAATGTTCTTGGTTTTTGTTGTCATTTCACTTGATCTTTGAAGTTAAGGTTCCCATTGATATTCAAACTTGAAAGACTGGGCTTATGTAAAACGAAAAACGTGATCAAAAGATAAGACGAATTAAAAAAACATAGCAGGACAAGTCCTAACGTGTAATTCAAAGAATTTTTGGATCGATTCTGTTTCGCGGTTCCCCCTCCCCTCAGTGTTTTTTTATCAACCCCAGTTTCAAATTATATGCTGTTACATAGCACGTTACTATGTAAGAAAATAGCACGTGCGCCTGGGGGTCATAAAAGATTTATGCTCACTAGGTGTGGGTGGGAGGCAAAACAGAATAGATCCAAATTTTCATTGACTAAAAAAAACTAGACCTAAAACGGACTATGAGTGAATTGGTAAAAAAAATTTTTGAATAAATTAGATAAAGAAAATTCAGGAAAAAAACAGAAAATCAATGTCAAAATGAAGCTTGTGAACAAAAAACCACAAGCGAGAGATGGAACTTTTGTTCAATCAAAAAAAACTAGGCCTAGATTGTATCGATTGTAACCAAGAATGTATCGAGAAAGCCATTTGGAAAAAAAATCCGATCCAAAAAATCGAAAGCACTAAAAATCAAAGTGAAATTGCAGCATGTGATTAAAAACCACTAGCGAGAAAAGGATTTTTTGTTCAAACACCGTTTTCTCATTTTACTTTAAAATTCGAGTGAAGAAAATTTTACGCAAAAAAACCACTTGCTTTTTCGCTCCACTTCCTGTTTTATCGTGACCAAATTCAGTAGTCTAATTTGACATCAAAAATTCATGAAAATCTGTCAACAGATCTTGAAAAAAGACAGCGCCCCAAAACAACTAAAATTCTTTGAATTATAAGATGAGAGCGCCTAGTTAATAGCCGTTAAGATGCTGACGCAGGCTTTTAACAACAACAACTTTCCACCAAAACAACCACCAAAAGGATTTAAAATATGAAGGAGAGGACAAAAACTACTAAAAAGTGTCCAACTAACAGCAAAACCAATCTAAAATTTGCATCAAAAAGTCTTTTATTTGTTTCGAATTGCCAAAACTGATTCCAAGCGGTTATTAATAGCTTAAATAAACAAGACAAAAACCTCTGATAGAAAGAGCTTACGTTTAAACTTAAAAATAGCTTCGAAATATTGCACGTGATGAAAAAACATGCGGTTAATATCTAATGCAAAAGAACCAAGGCCAATAATTCTGCTTAGATGCTTAAAGACTTCTTTTTGACCCTTTGAATGTGTATATTTGTAAATTTCATCACAACATGATTTCAATGATCTGAATGAAAAAAGAAAAAAAATATCGGCGTTATTATTCCTTTATCATAAATTTCGATTGAGTCTTCTGAGTGATTGAGGAATGTTTTTTGGTATTGATCACTGCAATTTCAAGCCTTAAGCATGCTGTTCCGTGAGATTTTGGAGCTTCAAAAAGGTGCAATTAAATCTGAGCAATTGGTGGGATATGCACTCTCGCCAAAATTTTTTTCAGCGCCATTGCACATTTCATTGCAAACAAAAATTTGCAATTTTTTTCGTAAGTTCTTCTGGGATTTTGGGTTCAGATAATAGGAATAATTTTTATCATATTAATCATCAAGATGGAAGCCAATTGACAATTTAAGTTTATCAAAAAATACTGCGTCTTTTAAAACGTTGTTTCGCCTTAAACGTTGCTTAACGGTGATGCAACTTTAAAGATATTTGACGTAACTTTGTTCACTTCTTCTGCAATTTTTGTTCAATTTACGATTTGTTGCAACATATTTCTCAAACTCTTTTTTCCTATAACATTTTGTGCCATAACCGACTAAACGTCGGAAGAATTGCTCTCGAACGACTAGTGGGAGCTTTAATTAATTGCAGCCTGGGTGGAGAGGGGGAGAATGGGACTAAGAAGTTCAATAATGGGCTTCAAATAACAACATTAAAGGTTAACATATACCACTATTAAGATTTAAAGTAAAAAATGACACCAATTTCGGCGCACTTTTAATTTGACTTTTAGCATTAAATTGCCGCCAATTGAGTTCAGCCGCATGAAATTGTTATTGAGAGAGAATTTTAGATCACGCGAAACGCAAAGAGCCAAGGGCGTAAAGGTCACTCAAAAAGTCAAAATTGTCAAGCGAAAATATTGCTGAAAAAGACACACACGTTTACAATAATTGCTATAAACTACCTTCAAGAGCAGTTAAAAACCATGGGCTCTTAATAGACGGGTATTGTTATAAAAGCTAATTTGGGTCCTATCTTGTGCATTTTACAATCAAAAAGGTTTGAATTGCATTAGATCCCTGTTCAGTTGACAATCGTTTCACATATTTTTTTTTTATTAATCTAAGTCAAATACAGACAAGTCTATTTTCATTCCAAAGTTCAATGGCAGACAGCTCATGGCTAATGTTTATAATGATTTCAGTTTTATTTGTCGTCAAACATTTCAGAAAACTTGAAGTTAGGCCTTTTTGTATAGCAAACTTTACAGCCTTTATTGATTTTAATTTGAACGGATGTTTTATTCACGAAACGCCAAGAGTTTTTCAAAAAAACTGTGTTAGTTGTCAATATTCTTGGTTATTTTGTCGTTTCACATAGTCTCTGAAGTAAAAGTTCCCATTGATAATCAAGTGAGACCCATCTGAGCATATATAATCTTTCTGTTATATAAAAATCAAAGAAAAAATGATAACTTCAATAATAAGATATATTTTTCAGTTGAGTGATAGCTAATGATTTTAATTGCTTCACAACTTTTATGATTTTTATATTCTCTCTAAATATTCTTTCTATATTTTTTGGACAACCATATTTTTTCTCACCAAGGACAGGTCTCATTGGCTTCTTTAGAGTCATATGAAAATATAACTATTTTTTTCAGTTAAAAGCTAGTGGATTTTACTTTAAAATTATTTGGTTTCAAAAATAGTTGAACTTCGCACGCCGTTTTCCTATTTTTGTCAACATGATAACTATTGCCAATGAGGAAAAGTCCCATCTACTTTCTACTGAGTGACAGGTGATTTGGATTAGCTAACGGTTATCTGACGGTCTTTTGACATCAATTTTCAACAACAGATTTTGATGTTTTTGCGTTTGAACATTTTCTTGTTTGTCTTGTCATGTAATCTTTTTATCGGCAGTTCTCACGGGCCCTCTAATGCAGCATGACTTGTTTATATCAGTTATAAGATTGGGTTTGTAACATTCATTCTAGTCAAACGCCTATTATTTTCTAAGAGTATGAAAACGAACAGTTTCCTATCCTTTTATTTGGCAGACAATTAAGTCAAAAATGTGTATGAGCTGAGTATACACATTACCGAATCTCCTTGTTTATTTTCACTTTTACAGTTAGCTTTCATGACGTGTATGATACGTATGTGAATAAATATGTTAAGTTCGCATATTTTGATGAACAGATAAGAGAATACAAAGACGAATGCCTAATTATTTAAGTTTTATTGTGTCCGTAATTATTCAAACAGTGAATCAAAGCTCTTTAGTTTTTTTGGTAATTGTTGAGGACAAACCTACACAAAAAGAAGGATATTTAATACTCTGCCTAAATTTCCATCCATCGATTAAAAAACATACCCGGCAGATTGCCGGAAAATAGCCGCCGTTGATTCCAATAAGCATGATTGGGATTGAACGAATAGAATATATGAAAAAAAGATTTTTGTACAAAAATATTTTTAAGACCGATTTATTTTGATTCTGTTTCTTAGAGAGAGGCTACAGGGGCTACTATCAACACCAATAAGCATTAGAGGTGGTAACTAAGACTTATAGGAACGACATTCAAATAGCGGGCAACTAAAATTGGGCTTTATGGGTTTATCCCGTTTCTATTTCCGACTTCAATTTTTTATATCGACTCTGTTCATTTTGAATTGCTTTGCTTAGCAACTGATGTTCAAATTCACTTTTAGCAGAATGAGAGAAGAGAGAAACTAGCCTAGAGAAGTCAAAAAGATTTTACGCAAAATGTCGAAAAAGCGGCAAAATGGTAAAGCGAAAAAAAGTTTGACGAAGTAAAAAAAACAAAGCAGGACAAGTCCTGACGTAGAATTCAAAGAATTTTCATTGACTTAACAAACAACTAGACCTAGAACGGACAATGGGTGAATTGGGAAAACCATTTCTAAAAAAATCAGATGAAAAAAACAAAAAAAAACAGAAAATCAATGTCAAAATGCTGCTAGGGAGAACAAAAAACCACTAGTAAGATATGTAATTTTGATTCCAACAAAAAACTAAGTCCAAAATGAGCTGTGAATGGATTGGGAAAACCATTCAGAAAAAAAATCCGATCCAAAAAATCGAAAAAACAGTAAAATTCAGAGTGAAATTGCCGCATGTGAACAAAAAACCACTACAGAGAAACCGAACTTTTGTTCAAACACTGTTTTCTCACTCTACTTTAAAATTAGAGCAAAAAAAATTCACGCCGAAAAACTACTCGTTTTTTCGCTCCATTTCCTGTTTCGGCGTGACCAAAATCACCACTCCAATTTGACTTCAAAAATCATGAAAATGTGTGAACAGATCTTAAAAAAACATAGCCGGAAGAATTCCGGAAGCGACTCGAAGCGTAAAAATTTGAAAAACCCCAATTGCAGCTGAAACCATTACCTTTTTTAATAAACCAAAAACTAATTACCCCCCCCCCCCCCCCCGGGTCTGATCTAAAAATTGGTGAAATTTAAACCACTGTCACCAAGAGAAACAAAATGCCGCAAAACTATTTATTATTGAAAACGTTTGGTAAGGATAAGTGCAAAATAATTAGGATAGTCAAAACACTGATAGTCTCAAAAAAACTGACAGGGCTATCAACTGCCCTCAAATAATTCATGATTCTAATCTCAAAAAGATCGCTAAAGCAAACGGCAGATAATAATAACTTAAAATAAATTAAATTTTTCAAAAAATAATGCTCAAAGTTAAGAATCAGAAAACTACTACAGTTAGATTTCTCATCACTGCAATTAAGACAAAAACAACATATAACTTTTTCTTCCTGTATATATGCTAGACAACATGATTTCAAACTAATTCAAAAATTAAAATAATCCTAGAAAAGCAACCGAGTAATATTTAAAGGCAAAAAAATGTTAAAGAACAATACCATGGTCGGAAAAAAATACAATAAAAAGTAATAAGTAGCAATTTTGGAAAAGACTTTCTAGTAAACTCTTAGTACTGCCTTATGTTGAATGAAATCAATTGCAACCCAAAGAAATGACGAAAATCTAAGGAAAAGCCGAAATACTAAATTCGTTAATAACTGAAAAAATCAATAAAACCAGTATAAATGTAGGTGCCAGGACAGAGCTAGAATTATACAAGCTAGAATGTGAGCAATATGGACACAACGTGAGGAACACCATAACAAGACTAATTCTTGATTTTTGAAAGTTCAAATCAAAGATTAAAAGTTTTGAAAGTTTAAAAATCAAATTTAAAAAAACAAGAAAAACTAACACCATTTCATTTTTTCAGCATTCGAGACATACAAAATACAACGATGCATCCGAGACAAAAAATCTATCCTCCTGAACAGATCAAAAAAAATGAAAAAGCATAAATCAAACATACGAAACATTGAAACATTTTGCAAGAAAAGGTCAAAAAAATTTTAGGACTGCATTTATAAGAAAAATTTAACTGTTTTTCAAAAATTTAACGCTAAAAAATTATTGTCGTTTTTATGAAACAAAATTAAAGCCCCTCACTTGGCACAAAAAGCATATTTCTAGTAATTAAAACCAAAATACAGACAAAAAACTGAGAAAAATAGGAAAAAAACTACCAAAATCGGATTAGCATATGTACAATTTTATAAAACAAAATTACATCGAGGTAAAAAGAGGCATCGAGTATATGAATTGTCAACGGGAAGTTGTCATATTGACTGATTTTTGACAAAAAGACGGCTAAAAGATCCAAAAATTAAGAAAATAATAGGAAAAATGCCAAAAATTAATTAAAAAGTCAAAAAATTTATTGCCAATTTTGAACTTGAAACGCGTTTTCAGGCTCTGCAAAACACTGTGCTTATAAATTCCAAGGTTTACATTTCAATATAGCATCAAATAGAAATCATTTCTACAAAAAACCAAATTACAAGCAAAAAAATGGGCCACCTGGACGAAAAAACGGCTAAAAACGGTTATCTATGTGTGCCATTCAGTCAAAAACTACTTTTCGAAGTCAAAAAGTCATTCACTAAACGCAGCTCATGATCAAAAAAGTTCTCTCGCGCAGAAAAAATTAGTTCACAAGGCAATTTTTCTCACTTTCGCTTTTAGGTCAAAACAGCGTCTGAACGAATAGTACTTCCGGTAAAAAAAACATAGCCGGAAGAATTCCGGAAGCGACTCGAAGCGTAAAAACTTGACAAAAACCCTAATTGCAGCACCTTTTTTAATAAACCATTAACTCATTACCCCCCCCCCCCGGGTCTTATCTAAAAATTGGTGAAATTTAAACCACTGTCACCAAGAGAAACAAAATGCCGCAAAAATATTTATTATTGAAAACGTTTGGTAAGGTTAAGCGCAAGAAAATTAGGATATTCAAAACACTGATAATCTCAAAAAATTGACAAGGCTATCAACTGCCCTCAAATAATTCATGATTCTAATCTTAAAAAGATCGCTAAAGCAAACGGCAGATAATGATAACTTAGAAACTAAATTAAATTTTTCAAAAAATAATGCTCAAAGTTAAGAATCAGAAAACTACTACAGTTAGATTTCTCATCACTGCAATTAAGACAAAAACAACATATATTTTTTTCTTATTGTATATATGCTAGACAACATGATTTCAAACTAATTCGAAAATTAAAATAATCATAGAAAAGCAACAGAGTAATATTTAAAGGCAAAAAAATGTTTAAGAAATACCAAGGTCGCAGAATACCAAGGTCGGAAAAAATACAATAAAATGTAATAAGTGGAAATTCAAGAAAACTCTTTCTAGTAAACTCTTAGTACTGCCTTATGTTGAATGAAATCAATTGCAACCCAAAGAAATGACAAAAACCTAAGAGAGCCGAGATCATTCAATTTGTTAATAACTGAAAAAAAATCAATATAACCAGTATAAATGTAGGTGCCAGGACAGATCAAGAATGATACAAGCTAGAATGTGGATAATATGGACACATTGTAAGGAACATCGTAACAAAGACTAAGTTCAAATCAAAGTTTAAAAGTTTTGAAAGTTTAAAAATCAAATTTAAAAAACAAGAAAAACTAACACCATTTCATTTTTCAGCATTCGAGACATAGAAAAGACAACGATTCATCCGAGACAAAAATCTATCCTCCTGAACAGATCAAAAAATAAAAAGCAGAAATCAAACATTCGAAACATTTTGCAAAAAAAAGTCAAAAAATTCTTAGGACTGCATTTATAAAAAAATTTAACTGTTTTTCAAGATATTAACGCTAAAAAATTAATGACGTTTTTATTTAAACGAAATTAAAGCCCCTCATGTTGCACAAAAAGAATATTTCTAGTAATTAAAACTAAAATACAGACAAAAAACTGAGAAAAATAGGAAAAAAACTACCAAATTCGGATTAGTATATGTACAATTTTATAAAACAAAATTACAGCGAGGTAAAAAGAGGCATTGAGTATATGAATTGTCAACGAGAAGTTGTCATATTGACTGATTTTTGACAAAAAGACGGCTAAAAGATCCAAAAATGAAGAAAATAATAGGAAAACAGCCAAAAATTAATTAAAAAATCAAGGAATTTATGCCACAAGAAACATAATTGGTTATGCAAAAAAGATGTTTCATAGGATAAACAATTGTGTCATGGGTCACATGCTGAACTTGTACTATAAAAATTGGTTCAAAGAATTAGGTCAAAACACATTCTTAGAAATCTTACACCATTGGCCTCTAAATATTTTATTTCCATATACAATAGCTTTGTATTTCAGCTGTGTCACGCTTAATACGCAGCTCCATTGACTTCAATAATCAACACAAAATTGATTCGAACATTGTTGGCGGGGGGGGGGGGTAGTTGGGGGAGTGGGTTTAGGTGTGAGGTTAGGTGTGTGTGGATGTGTGTGTGTGTGTGGGGTGGGGGTAGGTGTGGGGGCGTAGTTGGGGGGAGGGGTAGTTTGGAAAGTTTGGATCAAAAATTCTCGAAATGACCTTCTAACCTTGAATAATACCATCAGTTCTTAATTACTATGCATTACAAACTAAGCCACTTTTAAAGTCCAATGTTCTAAAACAGACGTCAACGTTATAAAACAGAAGTCAATGTTTAAAAACAAAAGTCAAATTTCAAGTCATGATTTTAGCTTAAAAAACCGTAGAATCTCAATACTCCTCTTCGAGTCGTAAATACTGTAGAATACCAATAGTCCTCTTTGAGAGCAATTATCTTTGAAAGCAGAAATCAAACATACGAAACATTGAAGCATTTTGCAAAAAAAGTCAAAAAATTTTTAGGACTGCATTTATAAAAAAAATTTAACTGTTTTTCAAAATATTAACGCTAAAAAATTATTGACGTTTTTATTTAAACGAAATTAAAGCCCCTCATGTTGCACAAAAAGAATATTTCTAGTAATCAAAACCAAAATACAGACAAAAAACTGAGAAAAATAGGAAAAAAACTACCAAAATCGGATTAGCATATGTACAATTTTATAAAACAAAATTACATCGAGGTAAAAAGAGGCATTGAGTATATGGATTGTCAACGAGAAGTTGTCATATTGACTGATTTTTGACAAAAAGACGGCTAAAAGATCCAAAAATGAAGAAAATAATAGGAAAAAAGCCAAAAATTAATTAAAAAAATCAAGGAATTTATGCCAATTTTGAACTTGAAACGCGTTTTCAGGCTCTGCAAAACACTGTGCTATTAATTGCCAAGGTTTACAGTTCAATATAACATCGAATAAAACTCATTTCTACAAACAAACAAAATTTCAAGCAAAAAAATGGGCCACTTAGACGAAAAAACGGCTAAAAACGGTTATCTATAGTCTGTCCCATAAAGTTGAAATAAGCGAACGTTCGAAAAACGCCAAAAACGTGCAATTGAGCATCAATGTGGTCATTTGAATGTCAACGTTTTTTCCATTCAGCCTTCATTCATCACTTTTTTCTACATGTTTTTAAATTTGAACTTTGACCTTTGAACTCTAACCTGTGGCTTTTGAAACGTTCGCTTATTTCAACTTTATGGGACGCGCTATATATCTGCCATTCAGTCAAAAACTACTTTTCAAAGTCAAAAAGTCATTCACTAAACGCAGCGTATGATCAAAAAACTTCTCTCGCTCAGAAAAAATTAGTTCACACGGCAACTTTTCTCACTTTCGCTTTTAGGTCAAAACAGCGTCTGAACGAATAGTACTTCCGGTAAAAAAAAACCTTAAGAAAACCAATACTCCTCTTCGAGTCGTAAAAACCTTAAGAACACCAATACTCCTCTTCGAGTCGTAAAAAAAAGACAGCGCCCCAATACAATTCAAATTCTTTGAATTGTAAAAAAATACGAGCGCAATAATAGCCGGCTGAGAAGATGAAGATGAGGGCGGCTATTAATTAGATAAGCAATAAACGAATTGTAATTTGTTACCTTTACACCTTTTACTAGTAGATTGGGGATGTTGCTGCCGAAACTGTTCGTGCCTCACAGTGCAATATGAGATAAGAAGGGCGACACAACAGCAAATAACTAGAATGAAGTAAACTGTGGGAGGCGTGTAATCTTTGTACGCAAAGAAGGCCTGAAAAAACTCAACTTCTCAAAATCTAGTTTGAAACTTCTTTGTAAACTTTTACAGTTTACCAAACTAACGGCGAACGGCAGCCTTTAATTAACTTAGCAGGCCTTAATTGTGATGGCAACCCTGATAAAAATCCTTGAAACCCTGGTTCACTATCAGCCATATTGGTGGGTGCACGTTGGTCGAGTGTTTGGTACAGTTTCATTATATGAACCCATACCCCATTGAGAGTCCACAAATCGGCTGTAAATTGATTATGTGTAATTTCGAACGAGGACCTCGGATCGGGCAACCAATCAGTTTGCGTCGAGAATCTCAATAAAATAGATCTCAATCAGTCTCGTACTTTTCGCCTGATAAATTTATGGTTTACGTGAGATAAAGTATCAGATATGTCACCTTTAAGTGAACAGTGCAATCTGGCAAGGGGCTCATTACGTCATCAGCATATCCTCGGCTGCAATTGCACTTGTACCTTTGTCCCCATCTTCGTGAACTTCTGACCTTTATACAAACTCCATTCGGTCGACACATTTTGTTAGTAATGCACATGTCAACCTGGTCACAGTATACTCCACTATAGCCACTCTTGCAGATACACCTAAAAACTTACATCAATAAACATGGCCGACTGACATTGGACAAATTACTCTGAAGATAGCAGCTTGCCACTGACTTCTGGTTTATATCAAGAAGTTTAGAACTTAGACTCAAAGATAAAACTTCAATAAAATTAACCAAAATTTTTTACCATATATTGGTGAAGTAGATACTGAATAACGGCTTCTATTCTGAACCGGCTTCCAATTCGTTCTTTCCAGAGTTTTATCAGTATATCAAAACCAAAAATTTGCGTCACTAATTTGACTTAACCACCATTAGTGATTATCATAAATGAACTCGCCACTCCTCCTTGTAGGAACACATGGGCGGCGAGTGTTCCTAATGGTGCGTCGCCTTTACAATCCTCAAAATAATCAAAACCTCATTCATACAGCAGGAGAATTCAAAGCGGAAAGCAGTGCTTCCCAGGTTGAGGTCCAGACCCAAACTGGTTTATGATCAAACCCAGTCGAGCGCACACCCGTGTGTTCCCAGACCGAAATTACAGAGTCTGGACGGAATTTTGAGCGCGCTTCAGTCTGTACGATGGTCTGGAGATGGTTTGATCAGAGGTCATTTTGGTCTGAAAAGTTTGGACCTTGGTCTGTATATGGTTTGATCAGAGGTCATTTTGGTCTGAAAAGTCTGATCAGAGGCAACTTCGAGCGCAATTGGGTCTGATCATAACCTCTTCGAGCGCACTTGGCTCTGATCAGAAATGTTTTCGAACGCCATTGAGACTGAACAGGGACCAATTCGAGCGTCTTAATTTTTCCTTTTTTGTTTTTTTACTGAGAGATGTTGGTTGATCATATATGGCCACAAACGCAACGGGGTCTGACCCAAAAATAAATGCTTCGAGCGCAACTGCGTCTGAAAATAACCTCTTCGAGCGCACTTGAGTCTGATCGTAGTCTGATTAAGGTCAATCTGGGCAATGGTCTGAATTTGAGTCTGGACAATGGCCTGAAGACGGTCTGATCAGAAGGCTTTCGGTCTAAAAAGTCTGATCAGAGACCCTTTGCGTCTGGAAAGTCTGATCAGAGGTATCTTGGGTCTGGAAAGTCTGATCAGGGTTAATTTCCGTCTGGAAAGTCTGATCAGAGATAATTTCGGTCTGGAAAGTCTGATCAGACAAAGATTTGGGTCTGCACCTCAACCTGGGATTGTTATTGACAAATATACTGCACGGCTGGAATTTGACATCAAGACGGAATCTACTCATAAGCAAGAACCACTTAGCAAGAAGCTGAGAGACGCAGGAACAAAATAGACGTGGCATCATATAACACCACCAAAGAGGCACAACGTAAAAATAACGGAAAAGGAACAACGTTCAGGGGCCAATAAATCATGGACCAGATATAGAAAAACTACCGAAAAGATTTGGAGAAACCATACACACGCACATTTGCTTAGAAAAGAAGGAAGACATGATATATCGAGAATAATAATGTTTGGTCTTAACTTTAAAACTTTGATGAAAAAACCACACTTTCTACCCGATATTGGTGAATGCTGAATTGATACTTACTAATGGCTTTTATTTCCAACCGAATTGATTATCGAAATTTGTTCTTACCTCAGTTTTAATCAGTATATATACATAACCGACTAACGTCGGGCGAATAGCTCTTAAACGACTGGCGGGCGGTTGGATTCGTCAGTAGCTAACCACGGTTTAGTGAGGTTAGCTTAAGCTTGATTCGACTCCGCCGCAACTTTTAGTTTTCTCGCCTTATTAGTAAATAAATCAAATAAAAACTGTGATTTTTTCTTAAAAAATGCAAAATATTGCAAAATTTAAAAGAAAACCTTCCAGATTTTGCAGTGAAAATGTTCAAAACTGTTCTTGGCCTCTGTCAATTAATCCATCTGCAAGACTTGAAAAGCTCCGTTGGCCAGTAATGATCGTTAAACTCAGAAAAGGAAATAAATATTCAAAGAGTGTCGAAAACAATTGAAAATTTAACAAAATCTTGCTAATATTCTAGATAATAAAACCTTCAAAACCATTTCATTGTGACAAGAGACTATCTAGTATTGCTATTTCAAGCTTTAAATAAATTTACAGGTTCATAAAGATCCATAAACTTGGAACATGGTAATGATTTTTGAAAAATTTGAAAAAATTAGAGAATCAAAAAATTTCTAAAGCTGGAGTCATTAAAAAACCGATAAACATTCCATTAACTCTAGAAAATATGCGAAGGCTTATTGTCAAGCCATTTATGAGGTCCCTAGGACCTTGGTACCGGAAAAAAGGATACAAAATTCAAAAAGTTTAAAACAACTCGAAAAAACTGCAAATACTTTTTTAAAGTTGCTGATATTAAAATCTTGAAAAGCATTCCGTTATATCTATAAGCTATGGAGTAATCTATGATCAAACCCTAGAAGAGGTTATATGGCTCTTGAGGCCTGAGAAACCTAAAAAATGCCAAAAAATTTCAAAAAAATTGCAAGTTGCATAAAAAATAATGCTAAAATTTGTGATAAAAGTTGAAAACTATTCAATGGTTAAAAAAACTTTTCCAGTAACTTAGTATCAAACCCTAACGCAGATTTTCTTCAGGCTAAAAAACCTGAATAATGACATTAAATATTTAAAAAATTGAAAAAATTGCTAGTTTAAAAAAATGATAAAATTCGTGGTGTTTAAATCTTGAAAAACATTCCAGTACATTTAGAAACTATAGAAAAACCTATTGTCAAAAACAGTAAGTTTTTATTGTTTTCAGTAATTTATTGGCAAACCGTTAAGGACGTTTTCTGGCATCTGCGTCGGGAAAGACGTGAATAATGAAAAATAAAAGTCAAACAAATTGAAAAATTGGCACGTTTTTTTTTGAAAATTGCAAAAATTCGTGATATTAAAATGCTGAAACCATTCCAATACCACTAGAAACTGTGCAGTGACCTATTAGAAAACCCTAGAGGCGGTTCCTCGACAACTAGGGTTGAACAAAAACTTGAAAAAATGTGAAAATTAGTATAAAGTTGCGTGTTTTTAGCGATCGGTTGTTCGTCAGTAGCCACGAGGCGGGGAGAGTGTGCACTGGGGGCTGATGGAGAGGGGGTTGGGCAAGAGTGGGGTGTGGGGGCGTCAACTTGGTGGGGGGTGGGTGCAAAATTGGGAGTGTCTTCAACCTCTAGGAACCGCCCTTCACACCATAAGTCTAAGTATCCAAAACATTTTGAGCTGAAACAGAGCTGAAAGGCTCTAAGAGCACTTAATGCCCACTGAGCGCTACATGTTTATCCCTTTTTGTGAGGACAAAATAATCGTTAAAGCGGAAAATCGCATAACATAGCTGGCAGATTGCCAGAAAATAGCGGCAATAGATTCGTAGATCGGCAGTCTAAAAAAACAGTAAAAAAGACAGACCAAAAAATTCGTCTTTTCATTGAAGGCTGATCTGTTATACTTTGATTTAAAATCTGTATAAGCTATTGCTGCCTCTATTAGCTGATCTCAAATAACCTTCATTTAGAGTGACACACACCCATTTGACCTTATCTCTTTGAATTAAAGTAAATAAAAGTCAATTTCAAAGTGAGGAAGTCATTTTTGAGAGTGAGGTAAGTCAAGTGCGACCAAAAGTTTACTCACGCGCATGAACAAGAACATTGGCGAGCGAAAAATGACGTCACAAATGCAATTCAGTTGAAACTGCGTGAACGAATGAACAAAAAAGCGCTGTGACGTCTTATGGTCATAACAAAAATATGACGACGAATTAAAAAAACGTAGCGGGACAAGTAGAAAGACTAAACAGTAAACAATTTATAACGGACTATGAGTGAATTGGGAAAACCGTTTCTAAAAAAATCAGCTAAAAAATTTTTTAAAAAAATAGCTGTCAAAATGCCGCATTTGAACAAAACACCATTAGCGAGAAATAAAAATTTGGTTCACACAAAAAACTAGGCTTAGAATGAGCTATTAATGGATTGGGAAAAGCATTAAGAAAAACCCAATCCAAAAAATCGAAAAAAAAATCAAAGTGAAATTGCCGCATGTGAACAAAAAACCACTGGCGAGAAAGCGAATTTTTGTTCAAACACCATTTTCTCACTCTACTTTAAAATTAGAGCGAAAAAATTTTACACCACAAAACCACCGCTTTTTCGCTCCATTTCCTGTTTTGGCGTGACCAAAATCACTACTCGAATTTGACTTCAAAAATCATGAAAATGTGTGAACAGATCTTAAAAAAACATAGCCGGAAGAATTCCGGAAACGACTCGAAGGAGAAAATTGCCCACAATAAACAACTAGAACAACAATTGTGAACCCTGGCCCTCCACAAAAGCCATAAAAATTTAAGGAAGAACAGAAACGGCATTCAAAGACAAATTGAACAAAAAAAACAAGAAAAACTTAAGTTTTTTTTAACTTGAGTTTTTTTAATAATACAAGGAAAAAAAGTCGAAAAAAATTCCTTTGCAATAAAAGCAATGAAAAACTCGCAAAACAATCGGCATGTCATAATAGGCTAGGAAACTTGTCTAAGACTAAAAAAACAAAAACTGCAAAAAAAAGAAAATTAAATTGGTTTAAAATTTCTCAATTTTTCTGTCAATTTTCCTAAGAAGAAATTGTTTTTACCAAGAAAGCTCTAGTCAATTGGTATCTGAATACTCCTTAAGTAACAAGCTTCTAATCAAATCCCACTTAAAATATTAAAACAAAAAAACAGGCAAAAAATCAATAAATTTCGTCTAAAAATCAGCAAAAACTGATCAAAAACCTCCAAATTAGCATCAAACTCAAATTAACTGGTTGAAACCTTCAATTCCTATCAAAACAAGCATAAAACTAATACAATATCATAATCAGACCTCATAACCATCAAAAGTTGCAAAAAACTGCTTTTAAAAGCTGCACGTGAACAAAAAAAAATTCGCTCGCTTAGAGAAAATTTTTTCACACATCAATTTCTCGTTCTCTCAAAAATAGCGCTATGAACAAAAACCACTCTCTTTTCGCTCCGCTTTTCACTTTTGTTGAGCACCAAAATCACTCCAAATTTTTTCACGCGTTTCATTTCCCGCTTCAAAATTCACTCCAATAAAATTGATTAAAAAAAAGGACTTCTCCAATACTCCTCTTCGAGTCGTAAAAAGACAGCGCCCCAATACAATTCTAATTCTTTGAATTGTAAAAAAAACCAAGAGAAGGCAAATAATAGCCCCAGCTATCGCTGTGCGGCTATTAAAAAAAGACCGACAGGACTAATATAATTGCTACAAGCTTCGTTTGAGAGCAGTTAAAAACCATAAATCTGTTTGACAAATTTCACCCAACATTATTTGTAGCCATGAACCAACTCGTCAATCGTCAACAGTCATCCAACTCGTCAACCAACTCGTCAACCAACTCGTCAACACATACTATCAAGACACAGCGCAAAACTCCTGAGAAAGTACTAGTTGGTCGCCAGCGATCAGGAATTATGATTTGTGTGAACTAGTTCTTTTCGAAGCGACTATCATTTCACGAACACCATTTTACCTACCAACCGTTGATGATAATCATAAACCAACTCGCAAATCCTCCATGTGGACTTGAATGCCACGTTCTCAAGTCTAGAGAAGAAAATTTTAAGTGGAACAAACTGCACAAGCTTCTGCCATACAAGGAAAGGGGAAAATCTTCTTTAATTTGAAAATGTATAGTAACCCATATCAGTTAATCCATATCTGGACGGATCTTTAATTTTCAACACCTGTTAAAACGTGTACATTTTTTCTATTTTGATTTCAATTATTGAAATAGTAAAAATCTGATTACTTGTGCTGGTGAAAAACGGAGTGTGCAAAAGACAACTGACTAACGTTGGAAGAATTGGTGACAGACTACCATCGCTTACTTACACGCTTAAGTTTAGGAGGTCTGTCTTCACTGGGAGGTCAACATGGAAGTTGTGATTGTGGTAGATTGGGTTGGAGCCCGGGCGGGAGGAAGGGGTATAGTGCACTGGATGTGGGGGTTGAAACGTGGAGGGGAGTGGAGGGCAAACGGAACTCCGAGAATTGCCCCTCACACTTTAAATTTATGTCTTCAAAAGTTTCTTATTATTAGAGACCATTGTGACTCACTGTGTTTCTCAGCAACTTAAGGCCATTGGACCTTACCTGTTTTCTTCTTGCTTGGGACAAAAACTTATTTCTTCCCTCGTGGTTTACCAGTTAATCCCGTTTCTTTACTAAAAAAAGTAACAAAAACTTGTCGGCAGGACGAAAAATTGGTCGTAAGAAAAATCGTGCAAGGACAACCAACATGACTAAAATAATTAATACAAACCGATCTCATTTCAGAGCATTTAATGATACTGCAAATCAGCGCTATTTACTCCCGTTCTTTGATCCGGGGACTCACTTGAAATCATTAGATGGCGAGTCTTCACATTTGATGGTACCATTGTGGTTGCATGGCTCATATCTCTCACATACTGAGTCCAATACACACAACCCCTGAAGTTCATCCCACACGTAACCCAAAACGCATTCACATTTCACTCTAGAAAACACCCACGCAGCATTGAACTTCATTTGGGGCCAGCCTGAAGTAAAAAAAAAGTTTGGTTCTTCGTTTCTCTGATATTTCATATCTTTTCAGTTTTATTTCCTTTTCTTTCCGGTTTATTTCATTTGTTGCTTGTCCAACTTTTCCAGACAATAATTTCCTTGTGCACCTGACACTTTAACGCAAAAAATTTCAGAAACCTCTAGTAATGAATCAATTTTCACTCGCTTGTTTTATCGTGTCTTGTTCATTTTATCATTAAAATTTGCCAAGTGTAGAAAATTTGCTGCGAAAAACGAATTAGATTTTTGCAGCTGCCTCTTCTCTGAATTTATCAACTCAAATCACCGCCAATGTCTTAAGATTAAAGCTATAAGCGAGCGTGCAAAACAGTGACAGTAAGGCGAGTTTGGTTCAAATATGGGAAAGTATGAAAGTATCCGTCACATTTGTCCACGATCTGTGTTTTTGAGCTACTGTCGAACAAAAACGGTTAACAGAGTTCCAATTAAGCAGAAATTAATGATAGCTTGATTGGTTTTAAATTATAAAAAGTTCTTCATTTTACTAATTGCGGATAAAAAAAGGCGAATCAGTGGTTTGAACGTGCTGGCAATGTGATAAAAAAAACTTAGTTTGTAAACAATGTCTTAAGTCGCTATTAAAAAATTAAGAAGTCAGGCTGTAGGCTAATTGAAAACAAAAAAGACCTTGGAATGTAGTGACATAAACCATGGACAAATATGAAAAGGTATTGTAACACTTGCCTAAGATTTGGGCAAATTGTTCGAAAAAGGACAAAATACGTTTTGCGGTGTAATGTCTTAAGTACGACACTATTATCTCCGTTTTTATCAATGCTCATATCGGGTGACATCAATAACATGCCAACGGCAGCCGAATAAAGCGACACTGAAGAAGAGATAATGTAGTTCTTCGATCAACATATTTGATTAATTTGATGATAAAAAATTTGTACCGGAACTTGCTCGAATTTTATATTCCATATTTTTTTCTGACATTTGCGGTTTCAGAAAATCATTATTTTCCTGTGATCAACATTACGGTGTCACGAAAAAATAGCCAGTAATAAAAAACGCAATGTGACGAAATTGAAAAAAAACTTTATTTACTTTATAGTTAACGTATCATGAAAACTAAGCTTCATAATTATGTCTAAGCGTATAATTTATAAAGATCTATAATGTTTTTGGGTGCAGCCTCAACAGCTCGTGCGGCTCAATATGACGCTAATACAATCAAGCACGAGTCCACATTAACCGCAGATTATAAAATAGAAAAATTCTCTACTAAATCTTTTTTCATCGTGTAACATTGACGTGGACCCCTAGACGAACTGGGACGGTTATCTGCTAAGATCTTGCAAGATCCTTGCGAAAAACGGTTATCTGCTAAGATCTTGTAAGAGTCTTGCAAATAACGGTTATCTGCTAAGACGCAAGATTGCAACGGTTATCTGGTAAGACACTTGCAAGATCCTTACCAGATACGCGTTTCATCTTTTTTTGGTTAACGCACCCAAAAAAGCCTGTATTTTCCACCCTATCGAAAAACACAACAGAAAGAGAGGTTTCACCGCAAAAAAACTTTAAAACACGAAATGAGCTACATAAAAAGTATTGCTGTTTGTCAGCAAGGCCAACATTCAAAATTTTTCTGCCTCTCAATTTAAAAAATCCGCGGTTATTTGTGGTCACCTTAAAGACATTCTTTCCTAAAATATTTATCAAACAAGCAGATGCGATTTCATGACATCCTCAAAAAAAAGCTGCAGATTTTTGCTTTTTTGGGGTAATGTGGATCAATTTGATCTGATGCAATCAAATACGTTAGTTAAAGTAGGAATTTGTACTCATCGCAAAATAGGTTTCTGTAAAAAAAGTTTTTCATACCGTTTTGTGCGATGTCAAGGTACCTAACGAAACACACATACTGAAGAATTGGGTCTATCAAAATAAATTTTGTGTAGAAATATTTTGATCTGTTCAATGCTACTGACAATCAAGTTTTTCCAGCTGATTGAACTTTCTAATCATCAAGCAATTTACTTAGTTGTGGCTTGTGGTCATGAAACAGGTATCAGTTTGCTCTTTTTGTTTTTATCATTTGTTGCCCTCTAAAATTAGCACAAAAACTGCACCTTTGCACAAAAAAGTCGATTGAGTAACAAAAAGCATCACAAATGTGTTAACAATCCCGTAAAACTGTTTCAATTACAATTTAGAACATTGAACAGTGTTTGCTGTGCGCCAGAAACACAAATGGGGTACTTCCACATAAAAGATATAGACTGACTGTTTTTGTGGTAGTAGAAATAGGATTTCCAGTTGTATTTCAATCAATCAAACAAAAGATTTTTCTTTCGCCAACTAGGTAGCCTATGAACACGTCAAACAACATTTGTGGTCACCTTGAAAACAATTTTTCCTAATATACTTACCAAACAAACAGATGTGACTTCATGACATCTTCACAAAAAAGCTGCAGATTTTTGCTTTTTTGGGGTAATGTGGATCAATTTGATCTGATGCAATCAAATACGTTAGTTAAAGTAGGAATTTGTACTCATCACAAACTAAGTTTCTGTAAAAAAGTTTTTCATACCATTTTGTGCGAAGTCAAGGTACCTAACGAAACACACATTTTGAAGAATTGGGTCTATCAAAAGAAATTTTATGTAGAAATCTTTTGATCTGTTCAATGCTACTGACAATCATGTTTTTCCAGCTGATTGAACTTTCTAATCATCAAGCAATTTACTTAGTGGTGGTGTGTGGTCATGAAACAGGTATCAGTTCGCTCTTTTTGTTTTTATCATTTGTTGCCCTCTAAAATTAGCACAAAATCTGCACCTTTGCACAAAAAAGTCGAATGAGTAACGAAAAGCATCACAAATGTGTTAACAATCCTGTAAAACTGTTTCAATTACAATTTAGAACAGTTAACAGTGTTTGCTGTGCGCCAGAAACACAAATGGGGTACTTCCACATAAAAGATATAGACTGACTTTTTTTGTGGTAGTAGAAAAATGGGATTTCCAGTTGTATTTCAATCAATCAAACAAAAGATTTTTCTTTCGCCAACTAGGTAGCCTATGAACACGTCAAACAACATTTGTAGTCACTTTGAAAACAATTTTTCTTAATATACGTACCAAACAAACAGATGTGAATTCATGACATCCGCACAAAAAAGCTGCAGATTTTAGCTTTTTTGGGGTAATGTGGATCAATTTGATCTGATGCAATCAAATACGTTAGTTGAAGAAGGAATTTGTACTCATCGCAAAATAGGTTTCTGTAAAAAAATTTTTCATACCGTTTTGTGCGATGTCAAGGTACCTAACGAAACACACATACTGAAGAATTGGGTCTATCAAAATAAATTTTGTGTAGAAATATTTTGATCTGTTCAATGCTACTGACAATCATGTTTTTCCAGCTGATTGAACTTTCTAATCATCAAGCAATTTACTTAGTTGTGGCTTGTGGTCATGAAACAGGTATCAGTTTGCTCTTTTTGTTTTTATCATTTGTTGCCCTCTAAAATTAGCACAAAAACTGCACCTTTGCACAAAAAAGTCGATTGAGTAACAAAAAGCATCACAAATGTGTTAACAATCCCCTAAAAAACTGTTTCAATTACAATTTAGAACAGTGAACAGTGTTTGCTGTGCGCCAGAAACACAAATGGGGTACTTCCACATAAAAGATATAGACTGACTTTTTTTGTGGTAGTAGAAATAGGATTTCCAGTTGTATTTCAATCAATCAAACAAAAGATTTTTCTTTCGCCAACTAGGTAGCCTATGAACACGTCAAACAACATTTGTGGTCACCTTGGAAACAATTTTTCTTAATATACTTACCAAACAAACAGATGTGACTTCATGACATCCTCACAAAAAAGCTGCAGATTTTTGCTTTTTTGGGGTAATGTGGATCAATTTGATCTGATGCAATCAAATACGTTAGTTAAAGTAGGAATTTGTACTCATCACAAACTAAGTTTCTGTAAAAAAGTTTTTCGTACCATTTTGTGCGATGTTAAGGTACCTAACGAAACACACATACTGAAGAATTGGGTGTATCAAAAGAAATTTTATTTAGTAAACTTTTGATCTGCTCAATGCTACTGACAATCATTATTTTCCAGCTGATTGAACTTTCTAATCATCAAGCAATTGACTTAGTGGTGGTTTGTTGTCGTGAATCAGGTATCAGTTCGCTCTTTTTGTTTTTATTATTTGTTGCCCTCTAAAATTAGCACAAAAACTGCACTTTTGCACAAAAAGTTCGAATTAGTAACAAAAAGCATCGCAATTGTGTTATTAATCCCGTAAAACTGTTTTAATTACAATTTAAAACAGTGAACAGTGTTTGCTGTGCGCGAGAAACACATATGGAGTAATTCCAAACAAAAGATAAAGACTGACTTTTTTGTGGTAGTACAAATAGGATTTCCAGTTGTATTTCAATCAATCAAACAAAAGATTTTTGTTTTGCTAACTAGGTAGCCTATGAACACGTCAAACAACATTTGTGGTCACCTTGAAGACAATTTTTTGTTCCTAATATACTTACCAAACAAACAGATGTGATTTCATGACATCCTCACAAAAAAGCTGCCGATTTTTGCTTTTTTGGGGTAATGTGGATCAATTTGATCTGATGCTATCAAAAACGTTAGTTGAAGTAGGAATTTGTACTCATCGCAAACTAGGTTTCTGTAAAAAAGTTTTGAATGCCATTTTGTGCGATGTCAAGGTACCTAACGAAACACACATACTGAAGAATTGGGTCTATCAAAAGAAATTTTATTTAGAAAGCTTTTTGATCTGTTCAATGCTACTGACAATAATGTTTTTCCAGCTGATTGAACTTTCTAATTATCAAACAATTTACTTATTGGTGGTTTGTTGTCATGAATCAGGTATCAGGTTGCTTTTTTATTTGTATCCTCTGTTGCCCTCTAAAAATTAGCACAAAAAGTTCACCTTTGCACAAAGAAGTCAAAAGAGTAGCAAAAAGCATCACAGATGTGTTAACAAGCCCTCAGAACTGTTTTACTTACAATTTGAAACAAGGAACAGTGTTTGCCGTTCACCAGAAACACAAAATTGATACTTCGAAATAAAAGTTATAGACTGACTTTTTGTTGTGTTAGTACAAATAGGATTTCCAGTTGTATTTAAACCAATCATACAAAGAATTTTTCTTTTGATACCTAGACAGCCTGTTTTCACAATAGACAACACTTGTGTTCACCGTAAAGACAATTTGTCCCAATATACTTACCAAACAAGCAGTTGTGCCTTCATGACAACCCGCACAGTGTGGCTACAGATTTTTGCTTTTTGGGGTAATGTGGATCAATTCCGAGTGGTGCCATGTAATGAGCTAGTTGAAGTATGAATTTGCACTCATTGCAAACTAGTGTTCTGAGAAAAGGTTTTCCATGTCACCTTAAGTGACGTCAAGGTACAAAACGATACACACATACTGCGGAAAGGTGTCTATCAAATGAAATATAATGTAGACACTTTTTTATTTGTTCAATACTACTGGTAATCATTTTTTCCTACTAATTGAACTTTCTAACAATCAGACAATTAACCCGTTGATAATATGTTGTCAGGAATTTGGTATTGTGTCACTCTTTTTATTTGTATCATTTTTTAACCTCTAAAAATAAGAACAGAAACTGCACCTTTGCACAAAAAAGTCATTTGAATAGCAAAAGGCATCACTTTTTGTGTTACCAATCCTTTATAACGGTTTTAATTATAGTTAGGAGTAGTGAACAGTGTTTGCCGTGCATCAGCGACATAAGTGGGTCACTTCAAAATAGAAGATATAGACTGACTTTTTTATTGGGTTGTACAAATAGGATTTCAAGTTGCATTTAAGCAAATCACACAAAGAATTTTTCATTTTGCTACCTGGACACCCCACTAACACACAAAACAACATTCTTGGTCCCAATCAAGGGGGTACAAAAGAGACAAAAGAGTAAGACTAAAATTTAAAAAATTTGGACTGATTTTTCATTGTAGTGGTAAAAATGATATTTCCCGTTTTTTTTTTCAAAAAATCATGCAAACAAATTTTTTTGTTGCCTAGAGTTGCTATCAAGTCCAAATACATTAAACATGGTTACGAATAGTTTTCATTACTATACTTACCAAAAAAAAATGGATGCAAAATAATGACCTCTGTTATCATTTATTTCTTTTTTATTTTTTTTCTCCAAATTGATCATTATGGAAGTTATCGAAAATTTGTGTTACATATCATGTGTTTGATGGATTCTCCAAAACTCAGATTACCAATTTGAACGGGCCTAGTTGAATTTGTCAGTCATTGAACAACTTTTGCGCTCAGTGTTTAGTTGTTTTCTGAACAAAATATCATTTGTTGCAATAAAAAAAGAAATTCAGGAGCATGATGTTTTTTTTCTGAATTTGAACCAAAGATGAATAGTTCTTTATCAAAAGGTAGGTTTTTAATACCTTTTAAAAATATATTCTAACTCTCAATTTAATATTCCGATCACACACAGGTCTATAAGGTAGTTTGAAAGGACATTTTGCATAGTTTTTCAAGAAAAATTACTCAACTAATAGAGCAAAATTTTGGCTACAGTTTACTGTTTCATTCATATCTTCTGAAGTACTCAACCAAATATCATAAATGAGACTGTATTTTGTTTGTATTGAGACCATCTAGCTGGTTATTGATAGCGAAGTTTGCGAATTGGCATCAGCAGGAATTGATCAAGGTGTAAAATTGAGAAAGATTAAATTTTCGTTGGATTTTCTGAGCTGATATAGTTTTTCTTGTATTAAGCGTCGTGGTTACCTGCAAATTATGTTTTTCAAGCGTTGCTTGGGTCACTGAAGCTATTTAGAACATTAGTTTTCAGCGATTCAACAATTTTTCTTTTTTTGTGAAATCATGAAATTTTGTTGATAGTGTTTTTTTTTTGTCAAAACACAAAACACCCTGGCCTTTACGGCGAAGTGGGAAATATTTTCTCACTTCGCGGTAGAGGTCTTGGGTGTCCAGTAACTAGCCAGTGGCTGTCGATTTCGTCCAGAATTACGTCAGAGACGCACATTTCAGTCGTTTTGTAAGAATTTACGAGAATTTGGGCCGTAATAATAGCCCAAAAATTGGGGTACACTTCATGTGTTTGACGATTTCTCGAAAACTACTGAACCAAATTGGACGGGCATTGTCTTATTTTGTTGGCACTGAACCCCTCTTGCTTGCAGTGTCTAGTTGGTTTCTCAAATCGTCCTAATCAAAAAGTTATTAATGATTAAATTTGAAAAAAGTCGAATTTTCGGGCTATATTGGGTGACCCAAATTTCGGTACAAGAAAACACGCGATTTACCCAACAAGTGTTAGTGATTTAGAATCCCCAGTTAGTGGGGAGTCTCCCCATATATATTTTGTATGTAGTTTTTTGTAGTCCAGGTGGTCAATTTTAGCGAAACCTGCGCCGTACTTGTCATATTTAGTCATTTGGTACGGTACATTTATGTTGGAATATCTCCTCGTAGAGTGAACCGATTTTTCATCTGTTTATTGGTTTGAACTCAGCGTGAGCCGTACTTAAATCCCTGTAAATGGCGTTTTGTTTCTTTCAGCCGTTTTCGAGAAATTGGCCAGGACACATACCTCCATTTTGCCCTATTCGTGTCCGGGTACATTTCAGGTATGTACATGTTAGACCAACAAAAAAGACGAATTTAGCCCCGCGAATTAGTTCTTTAGACTCCCCTGATAGTGAGGATTCTCCTCATATATGTTTTATAGTGCGTTTTCCGTAATTCAGAAGGTCAATTTTAGCTCTGAAAGTGGCGTATCTCTCTTCTGGGGTCAGTTGGTACGGTACCTTATTTTTGCTATAGCTCCTCGAAGAATGCACCGATTGGGCTCATTTTTTAATATGATGCGTATCTCAAGCAGTGCTACAAACAGTACTAAGGGGGTTAATTTTTGTTCAGCCGTTTTAGAGAAATTGGCCAGTAAACTTGCCCTCGTTTTAGCCCCAGAAGAGGTTGACACCAGCGGGTGACACCGTTGACACCTTGAAGCTTTGAACTGTGTTTTAAAAAATTAGTGTTTTGAATAGCCCTTCTAATGTAGATTCCGAATATGTATACTTTATATTGCGTTTTCAGAGATTTAGATGGTCAAATTTAGCTCTGAAGTCAGGTCACCTCGCTTTTTGGTCATTTGGTACGGTACATTATAATTGCTATAACTCCTCGAAGAATGCACCGATTGGGCTCATTTTTTAATATGATGCGTATCTCAAGCAGTGCTACAAACTGTACTAAGGGCGTTTTTTTTGTTCTGCCGTTTTAGAGAAATTGTCCAGTAAACTTACCCTCGGTTTTAGCACCTGAAGCGGTTGACACCATCCGTCACCACCTTGAAGCTCTGTCAGAAATCGATTTCAAGCTTGTTTATTGGTTCGTTAGCCTCCTTATATAATGACAAAGCTTTCTAGCTATTATTTGTAATTTGTTTGACACATTTTTATGTCAAATGTTAGCTCTGAGGGTGGTGTACCTCCCCTCTAAGGTGATTTGGTACGGTACCTTAATTTTGAAATATCTCCTTGTAGAGTGAACCGATTTTGAATTTGTTTGATGATTTGAACTCACCGTAAGCCGCACTTTAATCACTGCAAATTTTGTTTAGTTTCATTCAGGCGTTATTGAGAAATAAGTGTGTATTTTAGCGAAACGTTAGTCGCTTTAGGTCAATTTTGGACTTTGGTACCGTACTTAGTTTTGCTAATTTCTCATCCTAGGGTAAACTGATATTAGATCTCTTTTTTGATTTGAACTGAGCATAAGCTGTACTTTAATCCATATAAGTGGCGTTTTCTTTTTGTCGGCTGTTTTTGAGAAATTGGCCCGGAAACATACCGCTATTTTCCCATTTTGGTGACCGGTGTGATTCACGTTTCTACTTGTAAAGTTTAGTCAAGGACTTGCTTGAATGAATTGAGGGCCCTCGTAGGAGTGTAATAGTCCAAGTAGTTTCTAATAAAGAACTGAATTTTGTTTTGGCTGGTCTACACAAAAAGTACTTGATACGTTGTCAAATTTCGCGCTCAAAAAATATGCTTGTTCAGTTTTATAAAAAAGTGATTTTCAATTTAGTCAAGGACTTGTTTGAATGAATTGAGGGCCCACGTAGGAGTGTAATAGTCCAAGTAGTTGCTAAAAAAGAACTGAATTTGGTTTTGGCTGGTCTACCAAAAAAGTACTAGATACGTTGTTAAATTTCGGGCTCAAAAAATATGCTTGTTCAGTTTTATAAAAAAGTGATTTTCAATTTAGTCAAGGACTTGCTTGAATGAATTGAGGGCCCTCGTAGGAGTGTAATAGTCCAAGTAGTTGCTAATAAGGAAATGAATTTTGTTTTGGCTGGTCTACCAAAAAAGTACTTGATACGTTGTCAAATTTCGCGCTCAAAAAATATGCTTGTTCAGTTTTATAAAAAAGTGATTTTCAATTTAGTCAAGGACTTGTTTGAATGAATTGAGGGCCCACGTAGGAGTGTAATAGTCCAAGTAGTTGCTAAAAAAGAACTGAATTTGGTTTTGGCTGGTCTACCAAAAAAGTACTAGATACGTTGTTAAATTTCGGGCTCAAAAAATATGCTTGTTCAGTTTTATAAAAAAGTGATTTTCAATTTAGTCAAGGACTTGTTTGAATGAATTGAGGGCGCACGTAGGAGTGTAATAGTCCAAGTAGTTGCTAAAAAAGAACTGAATTTTGTTTTGGCTGGTCTACCAAAAAAGTACTTGATACGTTGTCAAATTTCGCGCTCAAAAAATATGCTTGTTCAGTTTTATAAAAAAAGTGATTTTCAATTTAGTCAGGGACTTGTTTGAATGAATTGAGGGCCCACGTAGGAGTGTAATAGTCCAAGTAGTTGCTAAAAAAGAACTGAATTTGGTTTTGGCTGATCTACCAAAAAATTACTTGATACGTTGTCAAATTTCGCGCTCAAAAAATATGCTTGTTCAGTTTTATAAAAAAGTGATTTTCAATTTAGTCAAGGACTTGTTTGAATGAATTGAGGGCCCACGTAGGAGTGTAATAGTCCAAGTAGTTGCTAAGAAAGAACTGAATTTGGTTTTGGCTGGTCTACCAAAAAAATACTAGATACGTTGTTAAATTTCGGGCTCAAAAAATATGCTTGTTCAGTTTTATAAAAAAGTGATTTTCAATTTAGTCAAGGACTTGTTTGAATGAATTGAGGGCCCACGTAGGAGTGTAATAGTCCAGGTAGTTGCTAAAAAAGAACTGAATTTGGTTTTGGCTGGTCTACCAAAAAAGTACTAGATACGTTGTTAAATTTCGGGCTCAAAAAATATGCTTGTTCAGTTTTATAAAAAAGTGATTTTCAATTTAGTCAAGGACTTGTTTGAATGAATTGAAGGCCCACGTAGGAGTGTAGTAGTCCAAGTAGTTGCCAGAAAAGAACTGAATTTGGTTTTGGCTGGTCTACCAAAAAAGTACTAGATACGTTGTTAAATTTCGGGCTCAAAAAATATGCTTGTTCAGTTTTATAAAAAAGTGATTTTCAATTTCGTCAAGGACTTGTTTGAATGAATTGAGGGCTCACGTAGGAGTGTAATAGTCCAAGTAGTTGCTAAAAAAGAACTGAATTTGGTTTTGGCTGGTCTACCAAAAAAAGTACTTGTTACGTTGTCAAATTTCGCGCTCAAAAAATATTCTTGTTCAGTTTTATAAAATGTTATTTTCAATTTAGTCAAGGACTTGTTTGAATGAATTGAGGGCCCACGTAGGAGTGTAATAGTCCAAGTAGTTCCTAGAAAAGAGCTGAGTTTTGTTTTGGCTGATCTACGAAAAAAGGATTAGATACGTTGTTAAATTTCGGGCTCAAAAAATATGCTTGTTCAGTTTTATAAAAAAGTGATTTTCAATTTAGTCAAGGACTTGTTTGAATGAATTGAGGGCCCACGTAGGAGTGTAATAGTCCAAGTAGCTGCTAAAAAAGAACTGAATTTGGTTTTGGCTGGTCTACCAAAAAAGTACTTGTTACGTTGTCAAATTTCGCGCTCAAAGAATATTCTTGTTCAGTTTTATAAAAAAGTTATTTTCAATTTAGTCAAGGACTTGTTTGAATGAATTGAGGGCCCACGTAGGAGTGTAATAGTCCAAGTAGTTCCTAGAAAAGAGCTGAGTTTTGTTTTGGCTGGTCTACGAAAAAAGTACTAGATACGTTGTTAAAATTCGGGCTCAAAAAATATGCTTGTTCAGTTTTATAAAAAAGTGATTTTCAATTTAGTCAAGGACTTCTTTGAATGAATTGAGGGCCCACGTAGGAGTGTTATTGTCCAAGTAGTTCCTAGAAAAGAGCTGAATTTTGTTTTTGCTGGTCTACGAAAAAAGTACTTGTTACGTTGTTAAATTTCGGGCTCAAAAAATATGCTTGTTCAGTTTTATAAAAAAAGTGATTTTCAATTTAGTCGAGGACTTGTTTGAATGAATTGAGGGCCCACATAGGAATGTAATAGTTCAAGTAGTTGCTAAAAAGAGCTGAATTTTGTTTTGGCTGGTCTACGAAAAAGTACTTGTTACGTTGTCAAATTTCGCGCTCAAAAAATATTCTTGTTCAGTTTTATAAAGAGTGATTATCAATTTAGTCAAGGACTTGTTTGAATGAATTAAGGGCCCACGTAGAAGTTTAATAGTCCAAGTAGTTCCTAAAAACGAGCTGAGTTTTGTTTTGGCTGGTCTACGAAAAAAGTACTTGTTAGGTTGTCAAATTTCGCGCTCAAAAAATATTCTTGTTCAGTTTTATAAAAAAGTGATTTTCAATTTAGTCAAGGACTTGTTTGAATGAATTGAGGGCCCACGTAAGAGTGTAATAGTCCAAGTAGTTTCCAAAAAAGATCTGTGTTTTTGATCTAGACTGCTTTGAAAAAAAAAGATTTTTGTGCGTTAATTTTCCGAGATATCCGAGAATTTGAATTTCCTAATTTTAGCAAATTTGTCTTTAACGTTGGTCAAGGTGTTGTTGAATTGAAATGAAACGTAGGTTTCATTTCACTATAGGTGGGTTGTTAGAAAACAAGAAGACTTTATAAAGGATGCATAGGAAAAAAATTAAGCTTTTGAGGCGTTCCTTTCCAATTTTTGCGAATTTCTATGTCCTTTTCAATTGGGTTAAGGACTTGTTTCCCAAAATAATCGAATGTTTTTTTCAGCATTTGCTCTGGTCTTCCTGCCGCTTAACATGACTCGCAATTATCAGCGCAAAATTTCTAAGCCTTTCCAGGGCTACAGAATTGATTTTGCTATTCAATCGATCAAAGCTGGATCATCAATAAGGCTGGCCTCGAGAAATTTTAACGTTCCTTATTCAACGCTAAGAAGAACACTGAAAACTAATGTTGAGAGTTACGCGTTAATTAAAGTCGGTCGACCTTCATTCCTAACCGATTATCAGCAAAGAACTATTTTCAAGGCTCTTACATTTCACTCAAGCACGTTTTCACAGTTACGCAAGAAGAAATTTACTTTTGTTGGAAATATGAACGTCAAAATGCCAATTAGTTGGAAAAGAAACCGGACAGCTGGGATGGACTGGACGCTCTCATTTCTCAATAGATTCATTAGTTTGAAAATGTTTGTTAAGAAAGGAAAAAGCTACCATGAAACGCAGTTTACATGCGTTAATTGTGTAAGGTTAATGAACAGGTCTTTAGTCAAATTTGTTTGTGAAAACTGTTGTCTCTGCACGTGCAAGAATTGCTTTGCTCGTGAAAAGTATCAATGCTGTCCAGTTGATTAGTTAGCTATTTTTCATCTGACTTCGGGTGATTTGTCAATAACTCTTGACTTCTGGCAATCTAAATTTTCTCTAAAATTTAAAATGTCTAAAATTTAAAATGTTCTCAACAGTCTTTGGATTTTATTTATTCTAGATGTTCTCTCATCTCCTCCAAACTTTGAAATTGGTTTATCTTTCAGGTTTGTTTTGTATTTTATCCTCTGAAGCAACTTTGACTGAATCATCTTGTCGCCTGACTCTTCAATAAAATCAAGTGAGTTACATCTCTTTACAATTAGACAATAATCTTTATAATACACTGATGCTTGTTTTGAAAAAAATTAACTCCTTGCGTTTCCAACGGAACAAATGATAGATTTCCTGTTTTTTGACATGTTCAATGGAAGTGCAATGAGCTAATTTCTTTCAAGTTTTTCTTGTGTTCCCGCGGTAGCGCGGGAAACGTTTATTGTGCTTATATGGTTTTTATAATTTCTCTGTTGTGCTTTAGCTCTTCAAAATGAGGTAAGAATTGTATATCAGATGTTATTGGTAGCAATAACAAAAGACCAGACAGAATATAAAAAAAGGAAAGTGGCTTCTTGAAAGTGAGGCTATGTTGATCTCATCGTGTTATTTTTTGAACTTTTTTAACCTGTTTATCTAGATTTTTCGACGTTAATTAAAATGCCTTCGGCAAAATAAATAATTTTTAAATCTGTTATTAATAGCCGCACAGCGATAGCTGGGGCTATTATTGGCCTTCTCTTGGTTTTTTATTTCGTCGTCGCGATCTTTGTTACGACCATATGACGTCACAATCACTTCAAATCTGTTTGAACATCTCTTTTTGTTCATTCGTTCATGCAATTTCAACTGCAGTGCGTGCGTGACGTCATTTTTCGCTCTTATTGGATCGATTTTTTATTCATTCGCGCGATTAAAATTTTGGTCACACGACTTACCTCACTCTCAAAAATGACTTCCTCTTTTTGAAATTGTCTTTTATTTACTTTAATTCAAAGAGAGAAGGTCAAATTGGTGTGTGTCACTCTAAATGAAGGTTATTTGAGAGCAACTCATAGAGGCTACAGATCTACGAAGCTATTACGGCTATTTTCTGGCAATCTGCCAGCTATGTTTAATATCTTTCGCAACTGGCTTTTTATCATTTTTGCGCTTTTATTAAAACATTTCTATCGTATTTTTTTTTATTTCTTTGAAATTGTTTAGAATGAGCTCTCAACTTTCAAAGAACAATAGCAATACCAAAAAATTCAACGTTGTCAGACCGAAATCGATACGACAAGCTAGTAAAGTCGATCCGATCGAATTTCCGGCCAATCACGCCTTCCTTGTCTACTTTGAGTGTGACGGCAAGTTCTCTCTCGTTGAGCCTAATCACAGTAGCTGGCCAGTTCATCTTCGTAGCTCTGATAAGCTGTCATTGCATTACACGGACGTTGAATTTAAAAGCGCTGAGAAACCGGGTACATCCGACACCGGAAAAGTAATTACTAACGGTCCTGAAAAAGTTATCGAACGGGTTGGCGATTACATGAATCTACAAATAGACTTTGGAATTCAGCCAGAGGATATGAACTTGACCGCTGTTTTTCAACGCGTCTATAAGGAGTTAGAGGATGAGAAAGAAAATACTTTGCCGTTGACACAAAATTCGAAAAGTGCGAGAAAATGCTGCCAAATCGATCTTAGTTAACGACAATGAGCAAGAAGCCGATGAATTCGAACCCAATGACGAATCGGACAAATCAGATAACGACGACAACCCCGATGAACCCGTTTTTCCTAATGCCAACACCCAAGATGCAGGTGTGGCAAAAGATGTGCCTGCTTTGACCACTACAAAACTGGTTAATAATTTTTTTCGTAACTCAAGCACAGATTTTTACCGTTTCTCAAAAAGTTACATTTGATTAAGATGGTCTTTAAATTGCGTTCATGATTTTTCATAACTCTCCGGTTAAGAAATCAGTTGGTAGCAACTGAAATAACAGCGAAAGTTATATGTTTTTAGGACGTGCTCGTTAGTCGCTTTGAAAGAGTTATGGAAAGAATTGAGGCGAGACTTTATAGAAACGACAAATTGCTCGATGAGATGACAAAATTTGCGAGAAGAGCTTTAGATGAAATCTACCGACTCTCTGAAAATACGGTTCCCCTAAAGAGGAGAAGCGAAGTCGTAGACGAGGCTAATGAAGAGCAAAATAAGCCTGAGTTGTTGTACGGTGAAATCAACTTGCTGGACCAGGGTGGGGCAACTCCAGTTGATCAAGCTCACAACATAGCGAAAGCTCTTTGGTCTGCTGAGGAAAGAATCAAGGTGTGTATTGATCCGAAACGAGCATTGAGTCAGAATTTCGATAGGGAGGCGTCTGACGAGGAGAGGACGAAGTTGTATCGTCAAGCAGTAGAAATGGTTTTTGCTGACAACTTCTCAGAAAAACTCTATAATAAGACTTTGCGTTTAGTAAATCAGAGATTTCGTGAGAAACGTGTGCAGCCGAAGTTAGCTTCTGCTTGAATTGTTTCCCGGAAAAGATTAGGAATGCTGAGTAGCGGTAAATTATTCTTTAAAGTTGCAGTTTTGTCACTTGATTTTTGAAGTTGCTTTGTTCCTAATTTAACGGTTGAAACGTCTGATGTACTTTTTTTTGTTTATAACTGCAAAGGATTGGCTGAGCGTTGCTTTATTGCTGTCTCTCAACAAAAAACTCGTTTAAAGAAGCTCTTAACTATTTTATTTAAGTGTAGAAAAATTGTGCAATTGAGGCCGCGGCTGACTGGTTCTAGATTAAAATTGCAAAAAAATCGAATTGTCGAAAGTTATTTAACGTCTATTTTTTTTCAGAAATTATATTTTTTGCGTACTTCATATAGAGACCGATTAGCCAGTCTTTCGCAGCGTTATCGGCAATTTTCTTAGTACTTATCGATATAGTTCAAGATTTTCATGCAAAAAATATACTTCAGGTCATAATGGAGAGTCTCATTGAAAACTTTGAGCGAATTATTTTGTCCTTTGAAAACCTGGAGAGGAGCTTGAGAAAAAGCAATATTGGTGAAATCGAATCATATAACCGGCTGCTTGAGGTCTCGGAGCGCCTTTCAAAGTTGGTAAGTTCAATCAATTTTTTTTGCCGCGATGCCTTCCAATTTTTTGTTATAAGTGAAAGCGAAACGCCGGTTTTTAATTTTTTTTTAGAAAGACGATAGAGCAAAAGTTGTTAGAGGGAATCGTGACGCAAAACTTGTCTACAAAGGTATCAACCTTCTTGATTACAAAGGACCTAACAATTATGGTGCTGTTGGTCGTTTTATTTCGCGCAAAATGCTCAGCAAAGAGCAAAGGATCAAAACATGCTGGTTCGGTCAACGATCGAACGAGATGCACGAGGGACGTGAGATGGCCTCTAAAGAAGATGAATACTATTTCAAAGGTTTCTTGTTGAATATTTGAAACAGGTTTTCCAGTAAAAAAAAATTGATTTGTTTTAGAAGCTGTCCGGCATTTATGTGGTGATAGTTTATATGCTCTGCGAAGAGCAAAGGATGCGGCAAACTCCTTAGGCCGACATGAGCGTAATCGGCAAAATTTGAAACAATAACTGTTGTTCCATCGAGAAATTTAGTTTTCTCGGTCTCGGCTTTTTTTTCATTACTTAACTTGATTCCTCATTTTGAAACTGCTTTTCCTCCTCCAGTACTTGTTTTCAGAGAAAAACATGTCAGTTCTTGATCCCAGCAAATTCAGAAAGTATCTTTCTGTTGCTAAACAGTTTGATAATTTTCCTCTCTTGTGGCAAGATGCTGCTTCAATAGACAAGCGATTAACAGAAAAGTGGGTGAACTTTGATAACATTGTAGCACATAGTGTCCGCCTTGATACAATACAAGAAAATGATCATGGGAGAGACGTGGAAAGCTTCCTCGATGCAGAATACGGCAAAAGTCTCCGGTCAGTGTGCTTTAATAGAGTAAATTACCTTGAAAACAGTTTTTATACTCCATTAGGCTTGTTTGCAAAATCTGATATCACACATCGTGAAGAAGTTCCTGGAATCATAGGTTTTTTGTTAGAAATAAAGCCATACGAGGTGATTGAAGGCTTGAATGATTTCTCCATTATCACAAGTTCAAGGATAGGTATTGAGTGGATGATGCTAGGTCCCATATCCTTCATAAATGCATCCTGTAAACCAAACGTTGCTTATGTTAAAGTGCGTAAATTAATGGTATGTGTACCACTTAGAGATATAAAAGCCGGTGAGGAGCTCACGGTGTTTTATGGAAACCATTATTTTGGCATTAATAACATCGAGTGTTTGTGTCCACATAGAATTATGCATGGTAACCCTTTTCCGGAAATTCCTAGAAAACGGAGAAAGCCTAACGAACCGTCAAATAAAGTTGCTGATTTTCAAACAAGATTTTCGAGACAGGGGTTACCTTCCAGGGCTAGAATTGTCTTCCCCGAATATTTTGAAGAAGAAATAAAAGATAGTTTCCTTACATATGAGGCGGTCTTTGGCTCACTTGATATGTCTGAGTCTGCCGACGCCACCACATGTACCCTAAGCGCTAATTTAGTTCCCGAGCCGCTTGATGTAGAACCGTGTGCTGTAGAGCCCACGGCTCCGGATAGTTCCGAAACTGACCAAACAGTTCTTTTTTTACTGATTCTCCCAACGTTCTAGAAGCCAATAGATGTTCTTCTCCTGTTCAATTAAAAAGTTTTGAGGCAAATGATGATTCCTGTGAAGCGGTGCAAACAGAGGAGTCTTTAGACATAGAATTGTACGAAGGAGCGGATATTGGTTATGACAAATTCATGAAAAAATTTGAATCGGTCTGTAATCAGCATAAGTTTTCTCAATCGGCACGAAATGATGTTTTGAAGATGTTTGCTAGCACATTGCCCCGCCCTAACAAAATTTTTGCTGAATTGCCCATAACCAATATGCCACTGGTAACAATCAAAAAGTCATCTGATTATACGTATGTTTTTGTTGACCTACTTGCACAGATTGAAAGAATTGTAAACAGAAACGCTTGTTATGTTAAGAAATCCTGGTCTGCTTCCTGCTCATGGGAGTTTTCTACTGACTTGTTTTCAGAAGGTGAACTTCAGTTAGTTTTAAACACAGATGGAGCTCCAGTTTTTAAATCCCGAAAAATCTCCATATGGCCTATTTGGGTTCAAGTTTTCAACTTACCACCTGTTCTAAGATCAAGTTTGTCTAATCTGTCCCTATTAGGATTATGGTACGGTACTTCGAAACCAGATTTTAATCAACTGCTTTCGTATGTCTCCTTAGAGCTAAGCAACCTCTGCAATTCAACTATAGAGCATCAAAAGCTTGGTCGGATTAAGTTAAGGGTGAGATCGATTATCTGTGATATGCCCGCCACTGCGTACGTTTTGTGCATGAAACAGCACATGGGATATAATAGCTGCCCCCATTGCTTCATTAAAGGTTATCACAAAAACAAGCGGATGTTGTTTAAAGTCAATAAGGCGTTTATTCTCCGAGAAAATGACAGTTTTAAAAAGTGTGGTATTCTAGCCGACAAACTAAAACAGGTTGTGTCGGGAGTAAAATCGTCGACGCCGTTAAATAGTTTTCTCAGCCTACCATGGGATTGCCCCGTTGATCCGATGCACCAAGTTTTTCTTGGTACTGGTAAAGTGTTGTCTAAAATGATAATATCTCTTGTGAAAGGAAAACTTACGACTTTGTTGCAGGGAAAAATTTCAAACTGTAGGGTACCCTTCGATTTTCTTCATCGACCAAAAAAATTAAGCGAAGTAAAATTTTGGAAGGCGCATGATTTCAAGTTATTTTTTTTCATACAGGCCTCTTAGTTTTTTATCGCTTAGGCATTTCCGATTTGCACTATGTAAGTTTCTGCCGGCTGAGCATAGCTATACGATTGCTCTCAGACTTGTACTATAAAGAGGAAAATCTGGAAAAGGCCAATGCGCTAATAGATTCGTTTTTTTCTACTTTTTTGGAACTTTACGGCGAAGACTCACAATCTTTTAATTTCCATACAATGAGACACCTTATAGAACAGGTGAGAAGGAATGGCCCGCTTTGGCTGCTCTGCTTTCTGTTTTGAGTCAGCAAATCATCATCTCCTCTCCGCGCTCTCAGGTACAATCAAAAATCCCGAAAAAATGGTTGACAGATTTTTTAAGCATCAAGCTTCTTACGATAAGTTTTGGCAAGCAGAAAAATCAAGTAAAATAGCATGTCTAACAAATTTCACTAAAATAACCGACCTAGTCAAAAAGTTTTGCGACGAACAGAAAGTTGAACTTGTCTTCAGCAGGTACGTAGGCAATAAAAAATTTTCATCACTTTCCTATTCACGTCTGAATGACAATTTAGGCGAATGCATTATCATGTTAAAAAATGGTAATTTTGTCTTGCTTGAATGTTTTGCTAGAAAACTGGAGAGTTCCTATGCAATTTGTCGATTTTTTAAACGAGCCGAGGAAATTGACTTTGGTTTACAGGCAAATGTTTTATCATTTTCATATGCATTCAAGTTAGAAGAGGCTGGGAATCTAATTATGATAAGCGTTGATGAATTGCAATTCAAAACAATTGTTCTACCTGAGGGTTCAACGTATCTTGTAAGTGTTTTGAAAGAAGGTTTCGAGCACAATTAGTTTTGATAAACAACTTTTTTTTGCTTCGTGAAAGTTTTTTAGATTAAAAGCCCGTTTTGAGAAATAATGATACTGCTTAGATTTTTTATTAGGTGTAATCCTGCAGCTGAGCGAAAGAAAGAGACAATACCTTCATGCATCAGGTAAAAACTAATCAGGGTTCATAAAATCAAAAAATTTTCATTCAAATGTGAAAAATCAAAACTTTCCTTTTGAAAGAAGTGTTCTGTCTGGTATTTTTGCTACCAAATTTGAGTTATGACTGCTTTCGTAAAAGTAATTGCTTAATAACTGTTTAGCTCAATTCTTATCATCGGCGATTCGAATGTGAGACGTCTCCGTGATGACATCGTGAACGATCCGGAACTGGGCCTTTTCGACATCACATTTCTTGCGTTTGGCGGCTTGCGGTCAAACGAACTTGGTCCCATGTTCAGCTTGGCAGCTGCTCAATATGAATATGTAATAGTAGCGTGCGGCAACAATGATCTCACTGCATTCCACAATAGGCCTGCAGCTTCTCCCTCTGATGTGTGTACTAACTTGTCTGCCTTTGCTAATGTCCTCAAGTCAAAAAATGTTGAGTGCGCTGTCGTCGGTATGGCTCGTCGTGGTGTTATTGATCCTAGAATAGTACATGAAACGAACTCTCTACTTTACAATTTTCTTGGAGACCGGTATATACCATGTAAACTGAGACTCAAACATATGCTAGAGAATGATGACGTTCATTTAAATTTCAACGGCGCCCGTGATTTCCGGGCTATGCTTCTAAGAGTAATTAAAAAACGTTTTGGGCTTTGATAACATTGACTTTTGTTTGTCATTGATGTTTGCTTTCTAAGTTAAATTGAGTTTTAACTTGTTGCATTTTCTACTTCAGTTTTCATGTTCTAGTTTTGAGCTATCAGTAGAGATACCTCACCGTTGTTCGATAAATTGATATACTGTTTGCTCCACGCATTGTGCTGAGTGACTTTTTTCTGGAGCTTCTGTCCTGATTTGTTTGAAATGCTTTTTTAAGCTATCTGTAGAGATAGCTCATTTTCTCTGCTGTTATTGATTATTTTTGAGGCGCTGTGACGAAAAGGTCTAAAAGCTCTTCTTGAATTTGTTTTTTTAAGTTTTGCAGGTTCAATTTTTAAGTGATGTATTTAGATAGTTTTATGAGGGTTTTTGAAGTTTCTGTGGCTTCTTTTTCTGTACCTTTGTCCTGATGTGTTTCGAGGCTAATTTTGAGCTATCTGTAGAGATAGCTCCTCACATGGGTTGTTATTGATTATTAATGGCGGGCAGTGACGAAAAGGTCTAAAGGCTTTTCTCCAGTTTGATTTCTTTGTTTTGAGCGTTTATAGTTGAGTGATGAGTTTTGTTAGTTTGATGAGGTTTCTTTTGGTCCTAATTTGTTGCTCCAATTCTGATGATTGCTTGATAATTATTCATGAGCTGGTTTGTTCCTCCTGTTTGGTCTTGTAGCTCTATATGAAACTTTGTTGGTTACTTGTGTTCTATTTTCGTTTTTTTTATAATTATCTGTGACGCGCTGTGATGAACAAGTTGAAAAATTCCTGTTGGCTTCTGTCTTTCTAATGTTTGTTGAAATTGTTGTAGAATTGTTGATATTGATAAATCGATTTAATAGTTATAGTTTTATGCTCCAATCTGAACCATGTTCACTAAATAGCTTCTTTTTCTGGAGCTTTTGTCTCGATGTTTTTCAAACGCTGATTTTGAGCAATCTGTAGAGATAGCTCCTCACCTCTGCTGTAATTGATTTCTTTATTGCGGGCCGTGACAAAAAGGTCTAAATTCTCTTCTCCAGTTTGGTGTGTTTGTATTGATTTATTATATTTGAGTGATATATTTTGATTGTTTGATGAGGTTTTTTTCATATTTTTTGCTCCAATTCTTATGGTTACATTATAATTGTGCTGCAGTTTGTTTCTGCTGAATTCTTCTATGATATTAAGTATCATAACAATGGTTGCTTGAGTTTGTTTACTTTTTCTGTAAATGTCTGTGACGCGCTGTGATGAACAAGTCTCGAAAACATCCTGTTTTTTGTCTTTTCTAGTATTGTGAAATTTGTAGAATTGTTGAAGATTAGTGTGTGAGGCTTCAACTATGCTCTTTTCGTTGTTTATGCTGAGCCGTTACGAAAAGTTATAAAGGTTCTTGTCGTTTGGTTTCTTTTTTTGGGCGTTTATGTTTGAGTGATGTATTTTGATAGTTTGATGAAGTTTCTTTTGTCATAATTTTTTGCTTCAAATCTGATGATTACTTGATAATTGTGCATGAGCTTCTTTCTTCCTCCTAATTGGCTTTTTAGTTCTATATAAATTAACATTCCTTGATTGTGTTTCAATTTTGTTTTTCTGTAATTATCTGTGACGCGCTGTGATGAACAATCCTCTCAAATTTCCTCTTGGTTTTTGTCAATTTTCCTTATAATAATAGTTGAACTTCGTCTTGTTTTTCACTGATTTGTTGAAATCTTGTTTGTCACGTTCCATTGAGTGGTTTCCTTTATCGAGGTTTGTTCAGTTTGCTGTTGCTGCGAGCTTTCAACATTTTGTTTCGCTAACTTTTTTTCCTCGTTCTGATTTGTTGTTTCAACTGTTTTATTTTCGTTTGATTTGGTTTGGTTGAAAATCAATGGTTTCTTTATCGTTTGTTTTGCTTTCTGCTGGGGTCATAATTTCTTTGTTCTTTAATTTTAGTCTTGGTCTGATGTTGTCATGCTTGTACTTCTTCCGTATCTGTCCCGCAATTTTTTGGTTTGTTGTTTTGGTTTCGTGTTTTCTTTCGTTTGTTCTGAAGCGTTTTCTATTGGATGCTCTATTGCTGAAACCTTCTGTTTTGTTCTGAGCGCGTCATCAATGTTCCGATGTTTTGAGTCGTGTTTCTCGAGCTTTCTACTGGTCTGCAATGAGTAGTTTGCTCCTTGTTTTAATTTTCTTATGCTACGCTTGAATTGTGCAAATCATTAGCTCATTTTTTTTGTTTCGTTTGTCTTTTTGTTTTCTTAAGTGAATTGTTGCTTGATTGAGTACTTTTGTTTGTTTTTGTTTAATAACTATTTGCAGTTTAATATATGTTCTGAGCGCGTCACAATTTGATTGATTTCTTTGTTCCTTTTGTTACTTTTCATTGATTTTTGCTGTTTTTTTCCTGAATAGATTTAGTTTATCATTTTGACTGTTTTGATGATTATTCCCTGATTCAATGATTTTTCTTCAATAAATACAGAGATGTGCAGTGATGATTTTGAAAATCTGAGCACTGATTTTTGCGTTCTCAAATCGCCAAAACTTAAACTGTTTAAAAAAAATAGTTGTCTTCAATCGGGTCAAGGAGTTGTTCAAATCGAACCAAATTGATATCCCAGACTACCAGTACTATTTAGGTTGTAATGCAAAAAGATTGGTCCGCCTAACTTTCATAGAAAAGAAGTTCGTATTTCAATCGGAAATATCGACTTTATCGCTTATTATATTTCTAAAAAAAGTTAAATTTTATCGGATTAAGGAGTTGTTCAAAGTGAACCACATTGATATCCCAGACTACCAGTTTTATTTAGTTTGTAATGCAAAAAGAATGGTCCGCCTAACTTTCCTAGAAAAAAGTTCGTTTTTCAATCGGAAATATCGAGTTATTCGCTTATTCTATTTTCAAAAATATAGAAATTTTATCGGATCAAGGAGTTGTTCAAAGTGAACCAAATTGATATCCCAGACTACCAGTACTATTTAAGTTGTAATGCAAGAAGAATGGTCCGCCCAACTTTCCTAAAAAAAGGTTAGTTTTTCATACGGAAATTTGCTATTATTTCGTTTAAATTGCCATTATTGAATTTTAAAAATAGTTCTTTTTCGTCGGGTCAAGGAGTTGTTCAAATCAAACCAAACTTGGTATGGTGTATCCTCTGTATATATAGAGTCTGAAACCAGAAGATTTTTTGCTATATCTTGCCTAGGAAAAAAGTTAGTTTTGCATACGTAAAATTGCGAATTTCGCGATTAGTGAATTTTAAAAATAGGCCTTTTTCATCGGGTCAAGTTGTTCAAAGTGATCCAAATTGATATCCCTGACTACCAGTACTATTTAAGTTGTAATGCAAGAAGAATGGTCCGCCCAACTTTCCTAAAAAAAGGTTAGTTTTTCATACGGAAATTTGCTATTATTTCGTTTAAATTGCAATTATTGAATTTTAAAAATAGATCTTTTTCTTCGGGTCAAGGAGTTGTCCAAATCGAACCAAACTTGTTACGGAGTATCCTCTGTATATATAGAGTCTGAAACCAGAAGATTTTTTGCTATATCTTGCCTAGGAAAAAAGTTAGTTTTGCATACGTAAAATTGCGAATTTCGCGATTAGCGAATTTTAAAAATAGGTCTTTTTCATCGGGTCAAGGAGTTGTCCAAATCAAACCAAACTTGGTATGGAGTATCCCCAGGGTAGGAGGATCATAGGAAAAAAGGAATTTTTTGTAGCTTGCCTAGGAAAAAAGTAAGTTTTTGCATACGGAAATTTGCGGTTATTTCAAATAGATTAAGATTATTGAATTTTAAAAATAGTTCTATTTCGTCGGGTCAAGGAGTTGTTCAAATCGAACCAAACTTGGTATGGAGTATCCCCTGTTTATATAGAGTCTGAAACAAAAAGATTTTTTGCTATAGCTTGCCTAGGAAAAAAGTTAGTTTTGCATACGGAATTTTGCGAATTTCGTGATTAGCGAATTTTAAAAATAGGTCTTTTGTATCGGGTCATGGAGTTGTTCAAAGTGAACCAAATTGATATCCCAGACTACCAGTACTATTTAAGTTGTAATGCAAAAAGATTGGTCCGCCTATCTTTCATAGAAAAAAAAAAGTTCGTTTTTCATACGGAAATTTGCTATTATTTCAAATAAGTATTTTTCAAAATAGGTCTTTTTTATCGGGTCAAGAAGTTATTCAAATCGAACCAAACTCGGTATGTATTATTCCCTGTATAAATAGTGTCTAAAACAACACTAATTTTTGCTATAGCTTGCCTAGGAAAAAAGTTAGTAATTCATACGGAAATGTGCGATTTTTTCGAATAACTTGAGATTATTGAATTTTAAAAATAGGTCTTTTTCATCGGGTCAAGGACTTGTCCAAATCGAACCAAACTCGGTATGGAGTATCCCATGTGTGCCTAGAGTATAATGCAAAAAGAATTTTTGCTAAAGCTTCTCTAGGAAAAAAGTTAGTTTTTCATACGGAAATTTGCTTTTATTAAAAATAAGTATTTTTCAAAATAGGTCTTTTTTATCGGGTCAAGAAGTTATTCAAATCGAACTAAACTTGGTATGTATTATCCCCTGTATATATAGTGTCTAAAACAAAAGGAATTTTTGCTATAGCTTGCCTAGGAAAAAAGTTAGTTTTTCATACGGAAATGTGCGATTTTTTCGAATAACTTGAGATTATCGAATTTTAAAAATAGGTCTTTTTCGTCGGGTCAAGGAGTTGTCCAAATCAAACCAAACTTGGTATGGTGTATCCTCTGTATATATAGAGTCTGAAACAAAAAGATTTTTTGCTATATCTTGCCTAGGAAAAAAGTTAGTTTTGCATACGTAAATTTGCGAATTTCGCGATTAGCGAATTTTAAAAATAGGTCTTTTTCATCGGGTCAAGGAGTTGTTCAAAGTGAACCAAATTGATATCCCTGACTACCAGTAATATTTAGCTGGTAATGCAAAAAGAATGGTCCGCCTAACTTTCCTAGACAAAAAGTTAGTTTTTCATACGGAAATTTGCTATTATTTCGTTTAAATTGCAATTATTGAATTTTAAAAATAGGTCTATTTCGTCGGGTCAAGGAGTTGTCCAAATTGAACCAAACTCGGTATGGAGTATCCAATGTGTACCTAGAGTGAAAAACAAAAAGAATTTTTGGTATAGCTTGCCTAGGAAAAAAGTTCGTATTTCAATCGGAAATATCGAGTTATTCGCTTATTCTATTTTCAAAAATATAGAAATTTTATCGGATCAAGGAGTTGTTAAAAGTGAACCAAATTGATATCCCAGACTACCAGTACTATTTAGGTCGGAATGCAAAAAGATTGGTCCGCCTAACTTTCATAGAAAAAAAGTTCGTATTTCAATCGGAAATATCGACTTTTTCGCTTATTATATTTTCAAAAATATAGAAATTTTATCGGATCAAGGAGTTGTTCAAAGTGAACCAAATTGATATCCCATACTACCAGTACTTTTTAGACTGTAATGCAAAAAAATGGTTGGCCTAACTTTCCTAGAAAAAAAGTTATTTTTTCATACGGAAATTTTCTATTATTTCAAATAAATAATTTTAAAAATAGGTCTTTTTCATCGGGTCAAGGATTTGTTCAAAGTGAACCAAATTGATATCCCTGACTACCAGTAATATTTAGGTTGTAATGCAAAAAGAATGGTCCACCTAACTTTCCTAGAAAAAAGTTAGTTTTTCATTCGGAAATTTTGCTATTATTTCGTTTAAATTGCAATTATTGAATTTTAAAAATAGGTCTATTTCGTCGGGTCAAGGAGTTGTCCAAATTGAACCAAACTTGGCATGTAGTATCTCTTGTGTACCTAGAGTGAAAAACCAAAAGAGTTTTTGGTAAAGCTTGCCTAGGAAAAAAGTTCGTATTTCAATCGGAAATATCGACTTTTTCGCTTAGTATATTTTAAAAAATAGTTAAATTTTTTCGGATCTTAGAGTTGTTTAAAGTGAACCAAATTGATATCCCAGACTACCAGTACTATTTAGGTTGTAATGCAAAAAGAAAGGTCCGCCTAACTTTCCTAGAAAAAAAGTTAGTTTTTCATACGGAAATTTGCTATTATTTCGTTTAAATTGCAATTATTGAATTTTAAAAATAGGTCTATTTCCTCGGGTCAAGGAGTTGTCCAAATTGAACCAAACTTGGCATGTAAAATCTCTTGTGTACCTAGAGTGAAAAACCAAAAAAGTTTTTGGTATAGCTTGCCTAGGAAAAAAGTTCGTATTTCAATCGGAAATGTCTACTTTTTCGCTTATTATATTTTAAAAAATAGTTTAATTTTATTGGATCTTAGAGTTGTTTAAAGTGAACCAAATTGATATCCCAGACTACCAGTACTATTTAGGTCGGAATGCAAAAAGATTGGTCCGCCTAACTTTCATAGAAAAAAAGTTCGTATTTCAATCGGAAATATCGACTTTTTCGCTTATTATATTTTCAAAAATATAGAAATTTTATCGGATCAAGGAGTTGTTCAAAGTGAACCAAATTGATATCCCATACTACCAGTACTTTTTAGACTGTAATGCAAAAAAAATGGTTGGCCTAACTTTCCTAGAAAAAAAGTTATTTTTTCATACGGAAATTTTCTATTATTTCAAATAAATAATTTTAAAAATAGGTCTTTTTCATCGGGTCAAGGATTTGTTCAAAGTGAACCAAATTGATATCCCTGACTACCAGTAATATTTAGGTTGTAATGCAAAAAAAATGGTCCACCTAACTTTCCTAGAAAAAAGTTAGTTTTTCATTCGGAAGTTTTGCTATTATTTCGTTTAAATTGCAATTATTGAATTTTAAAAATAGGTCTATTTCGTCGGGTCAAGGAGTTGTCCAAATTGAACCAAACTTGGCATGTAGTATCTCCTGTGTACCTAGAGTGAAAAACCAAAAGAGTTTTTGGTAAAGCTTGCCTAGGAAAAAAGTTCGTATTTCAATCGGAAATATCGACTTTTTCGCTTAGTATATTTTAAAAAATAGTTAAATTTTTTCGGATCTTAGAGTTGTTTAAAGTGAACCAAATTGATATCCCAGACTACCAGTACTATTTAGGTTGTAATGCAAAAAGAAAGGTCCGCCTAACTTTCCTAGAAAAAAAGTTAGTTTTTCATACGGAAATTTGCTATTATTTCGTTTAAATTGCAATTATTGAATTTTAAAAATAGGTCTATTTCCTCGGGTCAAGGAGTTGTCCAAATTGAACCAAACTTGGCATGCAAAATCTCTTGTGTACCTAGAGTGAAAAACCAAAAAAGTTTTTGGTATAGCTTGCCTAGGAAAAAAGTTCGTATTTCAATCGGAAATGTCTACTTTTTCGCTTATTATATTTTAAAAAATAGTTTAATTTTATTGGATCTTAGAGTTGTTTAAAGTGAACCAAATTGATATCCCAGACTACCAGTACTATTTAGGTTGTAATGCAAAAAAAAATTGGTCCGCCTAACTTTCATAGAAAAAAAGTTCGTATTTCAATCGGAAATATCGACTTTTTCGCTTATTATATTTTAAAAAATAGTTAAATTTTATCGGATCTTAGAGTTGTTTAAAGTGAACCAAATTGATGTCCCAGACTACCAGTACTATTTAGGTTGTAATGCAAAAAGATCGGTCCTCCTAACTTTCATAGAAAAAAAGTTCTTATTTCAATCGGAAATATCAACTTTTTCGCTTATTATATTTTAAAAAATAGATAAATTTTATCGGATCTTAGAGTTGTTTAAAGTGAACCAAATTGATATCCCAGACTACCAGTACTATTTAGGTTGTAATGCAAAAAAATTGGTCCGCCTAACTTTCATTGAAAAAAAGTTCGTATTTCAATCGGAAATATCGACTTTTTCGCTTATTATATTTTAAAAAATAGTTAAATTTTATCGGATCTTAGAGTTGTTTAAAGTGAACCAAATTGATATCCCAGATTACCAGTACTATTTAGGTTGTAATGCAAAAAGATCGGTCCGCCTAACTTTCATAGAAAAAAAGTTCTTATTTCAATCGGAAATATCGACTTTTTCGCTTATTATATTTTAAAAAATAGATAAATTTTATCGGATCTTAGAGTTGTTTAAAGTGAACCAAATTGATATCCCAGACTACCAGTACTATTTAGTTTGTAATGCAAAAAAATTGGTCCGCCTAACTTTTATAGAAAAAAAGTTCGTATTTCAATCGGAAATATCGACTTTTTCGCTTATTATATTTTAAAAAATAGTTAAATTTTATCGGATCTTAGAGTTGTTTAAAGTGAACCAAATTGATATCCCAGACTACCAGTACTATTTAAGTTGTAATGCAAAAAGATCGGTCCGCCTAACTTTCATAGAAAAAAAGTTCTTATTTCAATCGGAAATATCGACTTTTTCGCTTATTATATTTTAAAAAATAGATAAATTTTATCGGATCTTAGAGTTGTTTAAAGTGAACCAAATTGATATCCCAGACTACCAGTACTATTTAGGTTGTAATGCAAAAAAATTGGTCCGCCTAACTTTCATAGAAAAAAAGTTTGTATCTCAATCGGAAATCTCGACTTATTCGCTTATTCTTTTTTCAAAAATAGTGCAATTTTATCGGGTCAAGGAGTTGTTTAAAGTGAACCAAATTGATATCCCAGACTACCAGTACTATTTAGGTTGTAATGCAAAAAATTGGTCCGCCTAACTTTCATAGAAAAAAAGTTCGTATTTCAATCGGAAATATCGACTTTTTCGCTTATTATATTATATTGTTATTATATATTATATTATTATATCCTTTCTTGCGACTCATTCAATCAAGGTGCTTTATTTTATTATTGTTTTAGCTTCTTTATGATGTATGTTGATGTGTAGTTTTGTCTCATATTTTTGTTAGAAAAAAGAGCCAAAAAAACTGGTACCTTTTTAGAAATCCTATAAAAAATCTCGAAATCCATTTATAGGTTTCTAATTGGTACACATAGTTACTGAGCTCACGAACCTTGCTTGCTGAGACAAAGTTTTATGTGTTATATGTTGTTCAAGCCCCTTATGGGCGTTTTTAAGTATGTTTGGGGGTCATTTTTTACATTTTAGAAAGCTTTTTATAGCTATGTTGGTCTTGCAAGAGCATTGGTTTTCTGTCTGGAACCTTTCTGGAGCGACGGATGCCTGGCAAGAGTCTTACAAAGTCGACGGTTATCTGGTCAGAATCTTATAAGAACAACGGTTATCTGCTAAGAATCTTGCAAGATTAACGGGTATCTGGTAAGAGTCTTGTAAGAGCCCTTACAAGATGACGCATAATCATACAAGAGTCTTGCAAGAGTCTTGCAAGATCTTAGCAGATAACCGTCCATATTTGACAAGGGACCCCACTACTTTTGAACGTGCGAGATACGAATGTGAGTTTACCAGTATTTAATGTGTGATTATAAAACTTTCTGATAGCTGAATCCAAAGCAGTTCTCACTCAATTAGCTGGTGCATGGCTTCATTTGCTCTTCAAATGTCCGCTTTTAGATTTAAGTAAAACCAATTTACGTTTCTGCATAAATAATTTCTTCTTAGTGTTTATTTATCGTCAGCGATCCCTCAATATTATAGTGTTTATCTTTTGTCTTTCAGCTTAAAAATGTGACGAAACGAGATGAAAACTATGCAAAACTTAGCAATGAACTAGGTATTGGCTGATCATGGCTTACACAGGTGCGGTGAGTCTGATCGTTGATGATTTAGTCTGAAGACCTCAATCCTGACAAGAACAAACATAGATGCTATTTTTTGTTAAATTTAGTTTTCCCCTCGACCTCATTTTTCGGCAAGATCATAATCTATTCTCAACCCTATTTCGGTTATAATTGTGTATTAAAAATCATGTTTTGCTCTAAGGTTACATAAGGTTTTTTTATCGAGGTTATATGTTGATATAGTGATCTCATTTTTGTCAGTTCTTTTAATCACGTAATCTGAAAACTCGATTAGTGAACGCCCATGTCCACAACCCACGCTAGCTCTTATCAGACGAGCTTCGCACATTGCTCTGCCAGACCATCCAGACCAAAATTTGCTAAAAACCAGACCAAAAAACCGCGCACAAAAGTGGTATCAGACTAAATAGGGCTTCACACTGGTGCTACAGGGCCACGTGGGGTTACGCACTGAGGGTACCCATACTAAATTTAACTCAATATACTACTTGCGTTGAGCAATGTAAAAAATGATGCCAAACCTCGTGTGCCACTGGGATCCACGACCATACAACTGCCTGATTCTGCATTGTCAACTGAGCCACAGGGGTCTGTGTGCTTGCATGGGTTTGGGCAGTGACCTTTGATACCATTGGCACATTTGTAGAAGTAATAGATTGCAGATGACAGCTCGTGCAGCCCTGTTGAGCATTTTATATGAATATGTTTGACTTATTTACTTACCGTCTTGAAGAAATGATAGGAAAAGCCTTTGTCGTCATACGCTACCCCTGCTTGGGCTTGTTCCAATGATATGCAAGATGGAGAATTGTAAATCTTTTATCACAAAAAATTGAGTATAACACGGAATTTCGAAGTAAATTGAGACTAGGGCAATTATGAAGTACATCTTCATTTAGACTGGTGCTTGCAATAAACTGTCTGTTAGCGTGAATATCAATGAACTACTGACACCAAAAATTACCTGAACCTTGGTTCAGGTGAAATTCAGTTTTCTGTAAACCCTAGCGTTACCTGAATCGGCAGTTACCTCAACAGTGTTCGGTAATCTAAGAGTGTCGGATTTTTTACAATTCAAAGAATTTGAATTGTATTGGGGCGCTGTCTTTTTACAATTCAAAGAATTTGTTACAATTCAAAGAATTTGAATTGTATTGGGGCGCTGTCTTTTTTACGACTCGAAGAGGAGTATTGGAGAAGTCCTTTTTTTTAATCAATTTTATTGGAGTGATTTTTAAAGCGGGAAATGAAACGCGTGAAAAAATTTGGAGTGGTTTTTGTGCTGAACAAAAGTGAAGAGCGGAGCGAAAAGAGAGTGGTTTTTGTTCATACCGCTGTTTTTGAGAGAGCGAGAAATTGATGTGTGAAAAAATTTTCTCTAAGCGAGCGAAACTTTTTGTTCACATGCGGCTTTTTAAAACCGTTTTTTGTTAATTTTTTTGGTTTAGAAGTCTGATTATGATATTGTGTGATGCTTAGGGTTGTTTTAATAGTGGTTCGTAGGTTTCTGGTCAATAATAAGAATTTTATACCATTTTGCTGGTTTTTCAGCTATTTTGCTGAATTTTAGGCGAATTTTAGCAATTTTTTGCGTTTTGTTTTGTTATAATGCTTTGTACGGGCTTTCAATAGACGCATGCTAGTTACTGAGTTTTTAGATACCAAGTGATTACATTTTCTTAGGTTTTAAAGGATTTTTTTGTTTAGAAAAATGACAATAAACTGAAAAATTTTGAATTATTTTTCTTAATTTTTTTGCTGTTTTTCGCTTTTTTTCTAAACTTAGAGAAATTTTTCAGCCTATTCGACTTTCTTTTTGTTTCAGAAGTCTTCCAGTACTAAATTCGCTCCAATTAACGTTTTTTGGGTCCATGTGCTCCCGTGAAGTAAAAAAAAAATGTCAATTTTTGTCTATGATTTTTTTCAAGGTGTTTTTAAATGCCCTTTGTGTTCTTCAATTTTTTATAGCATTTGGGGATGCCTATAGTCCAAATTAGTTGTTTTAGATGCGTTTTGATGATTTTGATTTTAGTTTTGAGTCATTTTGTTAAAGATAATTGAGTAACTTTTATGAAGAGTTCCGCGAATTTTCGTGTTTTTTTTTTAAATTTTTGCTGAAATCTTCTGATTGTCTGCTTTTTGCTACTTTGTAGTGTTCTAGCTTTTGATAGGAGTTTTTCTATCAGATTGATAGGAGGTTTTGTTGGAATGTATTCAGTGCACTTTTCAAGGACAACTGTCGCTAACTTTTCTTAATCTCTAACTTTTTTTCTATTTTTTTCGTTCTTCGTTTTTAATTTTATAAATAGACAATGATTTGGATTGGTGGAAACTTGACCAGATGTAGTATTAAAAGTTTTTTGAAAAATTATTTGAATTCATCAGCTTAATGGTATTTGATCCATAGTTTTTTTTTGGCCATTTTTTTGTTTTTTTTACAGAGAATATTTTTGGTTTTCTTTTTTTTCCTTTCTTTTACCTTCGTTTATTCTACTTGAAAATTGGGTTAGTTTTTGTCTCAAATAGCAGTGATTCAACGAAAAAAACTTAACCTATTGCATGGAATTTCGCCAAAAGTTGTTTTTTTAAAACTTGCAACTCAAAGTAAAATTTTTATCACGTGATTTATCGTCCTTTCTGGTCAGTTATTTTTTCATTGTTCTTTTTCATTTTCTTGTTTTAAAGTGACAAGTGTTATTCTGTAGGATAAGCATTGTGTTGGTTATTGTGGTCAATCAGTAGAATAAGTTTTATTTTTGTTAGGGGTGTTAGTTTTTTCCTTCGAGTCGTTTCCGGAATTCTTCAGGCTATGTTTTTTTTTAAGATCTGTTCACACATTTTCATGATTTTTGAAGTCAAATTGCAGTAGTGATTTTGGTCACGCCGAAACAAGAAATGGAGCAAAAAAGCGAGTGGTTTTGCGGCGTGAATTTTTTTCGCTCTAATTTTAAAGTAGAGTGAGAAAACGGTGTTTGAACAAAAATTCGGTTTCTCGGTAGTGGTTTTTTGTTCACATGCGGCAATTTCACTCTGATTTTTACTGTTTTTTTCGATTTTTTGGATCGGATTTTTTTCTAAATGGTTTTCCCAATCCATTCACAGCTCGTTCAAAGCCTAGTTTTTTGTTTGAATTGAATTTTCATTTCTCGCTAGTGGTTTTTTTGTTCGCATGCGGCATTTTGACATTGAATTTCTGTTTTTTTTTCTTATTTTTTGATCTGATTTCTTTAAAAATGGTTTTCTCAATTCACTCATGGTCCATTCTTGGTCTAGTTTTTCTGTTTAGTCAATGAAAATTCTTTGAATTGTACGTCATGACTTGTCCTGCTATGTTTTTTTTAAAGATCTGTCCACACATTTTCATGATTTTTGAAGTCAAATTGGAGTGGTGATTTTGGTCACGTCGAAATAGAAAATGGAGCGAAAAAGCGAGTGGTTTTGCGGCGTGAATTTTTTTTTCGCTCTAATTTTAAAGTAGAGTGAGAAAATGGTGTTTGAACAAAAATTCGATTTCTCGGTAGTGGTTTTTTGTTCACATGCGGCAATTTCACTCTGATTTTTACTGTTTTCTTCGATTTTTTGGATCGGATTTTTTTCTAAATGGTTTTCCCAATCCATTCACAGCTCATTCAAAGCCTAGTTTTTTGTTTGAATTGAATTTTCATTTCTCACTAGTGGTTTTTTGTTCGCATGCGGCATTTTGACATTGAATTTCTGTTTTTTTTTTCTTATTTTTTGATCTGATTTTTTTAAAAATGGTTTTCTCAATTCACTCATGGTCCATTCTTGGTCTAGTTTTTCTGTTTAGTCAATGAAAATTCTTTGAATTGTACGTCAGGACTTGTCCTGCTATGTTTTTTAAATTCAGCCTGCCATTCTCTCGATCAATTAGGTGTCTAGACATTTTATAGTACTCAAAGCTAGAGGTTCAAAATGACAGAGAGCAAAATGAGCAGTTTCACATGTTGAAAACAAAAAGGTCTCTTTTTCAATTCAACCTGTTAAATTGTTCAAAATTATCGGTTCATGATACCCAATGAAAACTCTCAACGGTTTTTAAATAAAATTCAAACTTCACGCACTACAAAAAAGTAATCGAAAGAAAAGAAATGAGAATTTTCGCAATCAAAGGTAAGTGCATTCATTTTTAGATGAATTCAATTAGTTTTAGAGAATATTACTACTTTTCTTATATTTTAGGGAAAATTCAAGTTATTGGTTCCCGTACTTATGGAGAGAAACGAAAATTTGAAAAAAAATTTTTTGTCATCAAAAATTTGTTGGCGTCACCACGTAGCTTAATAGTCTTCTATCAACTGCACATTTGGATTTCGCCTTTTCGCGGAAATTTATTGTTTAGAACATTGTAAGAATCTGTCAATCTGTGATTTCCATTATAAGCTCTTAAAACTTGTGCAAATCAAATGAACCTATTTGGCATCCTGATTGTAGCATTCTTATGTTGGTCTTGGTGTCTTTGTTCCATGTAATTAGAGAGTCTTTTCATCCGATCAAGCTAGAATAATGTCAACCAGTTCAAACATTAACCTCCATTTTAGCTAATGTCAACTCTGACCTCCCAAAATTTCGGTTGCTGAAGATTGCCAAAAATCTTGCCAAAAATTTTTGGCAAGATCAAATAAAAGTTCTGCAAGTGTTGCATGTTTGGTCAACACTTTGATAATGTTTTTGGTATGGCTCGCAAGTCAAAACAAACTTTTCAAGACTTTTGGAGTAAAGAATTCAAAAATCTAGAATTCTGTGACGTGCTACGATTTTGTGGTCCATTTTGAGTGATTATTCCGAGGTGCGTCTGAGTTATTCCTTTAAAAATGCTGAATTTGCAGCCTATGGTCCAAAAAGAACACATCAAGACGTTTTCAGCAGTTGTCAGTCAACTTTTACCAAATGAAAAGGAAAAGAATTTGATTTTTCAGATGAAGGGAATGTCTAACAATTTCAGCATAGGGAAAATATCGGAATTTCAGATTTGAGTTTCGGTACAAACAAACATAGCTGGCAGATTGCCAGAAAATAGCCGCAATAGATTCGTAGATCAGCAGTCTAAAAAACAGTAAAAAAGACAGACCAAAAAAATTCGTCTTTTCATTGAAGGCTGATCTGTTATATTTTGACTAAAAATCTGTATAAGTTATTGCTGCCTCTATTAGCTGATCTCAAATAACCTTCATTTAGAGTGACACACACCCATTTGACCTTATCTCTTTGAATTAAAGTAAATAAAAGTCAATTTCAAAGTAAGGAAGTCATTTTTGAGAGTGAGGTAAGTCAAGTGTGACCAAAAATTTAATCACGCGCATGAACAAAAAAACTCGCTCCACTAAGAGCGAAAAATGACGTCACACAAGCAATTCAGTTGAAATTGCATAAACGAATGAACAAAAACTGGCTGTGACGTCATATGGTCGTAACAAAAATCATGACGACTAAATAAAAAAACATAGCAGGACAAGTCCTGACGTACAATTCAAAGAAATTTCATTGAATAAACAGACAACTAGACCTTGTACAGACTATGAATGGATTGGAAAAACCATTTAGAAAAAAAAATCCGATACAAAAAATTGAAAAAACAGTAAAAATCAAAGTGAAATTGCCGCATGTGAACAAAAAATCACTACCGATAAAGCGAATTTTTGTTAAAACACCGTATTATCACTCTGCTTTAAAATTAGAGCAAAAAAATTTCACGCCGTAAAACCACCCGCCTTTTCGCACCTTTTCCTGTTTCGGCGTGACCAAAATCACTACTACAATTTGACTTCCAAAATCATGAAAATGTGTAAACAGATCGTAAAAAAAGACAGCGCCCCAATACAATTCAAATTCTTTGAATTGTAAAAAAACCAAGAGAAGGCCAATAATAGCCCCAGCTATCGCTGTGGGGCTATTAATCACCTATGAATGAATCTTTTTCCACTGATTAACAAGATGAAACAGCTCCAGATAAGACTGAAACTAAACAAAATAACTTGAACTTCACTAGCTCTCCATAAAAAGGCTCGGTAACAATTAGACAAAAAAGAAGAAAGAAGCAGCAAATTTAAAAAATTGGAGATTTTTTTTAAAATCAATTATTTGCATAGTAATGAAAAACGCAAAATAGCAATTGAAAACATTCAACCTGTTTATAATCACATACGCTTCTATGTGAGGGCATTAAGGCCTGTCATTATTAGTATTTTTATGCGGTTGTAAAAAGAACAAAAAAAAGAGACAACAAGCAAAGAGACATCGAAGCCGTAGAAGCATTTTTTGTCCCCCAAAATGTTTTCAGCTAAATCTATCTCTAACGTCATTAATGTGGTAAAGAACCTCTCATTGATGAGAAAAGGTAACAAAGTAGATAGAAAAAGAAAAAGGCAAAGTTAAGTAATACTTTTGTTTTTTTTTTTCGAAAACACTTATTTTCAAAGACATTGAAGCCTTTTACTACAAAATGAAATAACTAAAAAGATTCCTCTAATTACACAAAGAAAGTGTTTGATTCCTTCAATTATTCAGAATACGTCTTTCGTCTATAAAAAGAACGTCAAATATAGACAAAATCGAAATTTAGCTTACTTTTTTTGCAAGAAACCCGTGTCGAAGCCAGTAAATTCAGAACAAAATTTTTAAAAACTTCAGATTGTGCACTTTTCATCTGCGCCCAACAACAATAACGTCATATTTGACCTGTAATCAACGAGACTAAGCAATAAATAGACAAAAAAAGCAAGTTGTTTTTTGAAAGTTTTTTATTTTTGAAAACAATTGTTTTCAAAGTCATGAAAGCTATCAGCTATCTGTTCTATTCAGAATATAGGCTCATTTATTCCTCCATAAGAAACATGAGATTTTTCATTATCTAAGAAAGTTTATACGACTAAGAGGACAAAGCAAATACGACAGTTAAAGACAAAAATATATAATTCAATTAAATTCTTCGAAAGCGGGGTCGAAGGCGTTAAGAGCAAAATCTATTTCTTTTAAGACTTTTATATATTCAATTGTGCTTTATTTTTAATGCCAATAATATATCATGTGAACTGTTGATAATGTGATAATGTGACAAAACTAGAAAAAAAAACGTGAAAAAGGGACATTGCTTAAAAATAAAAAAAAATTGTGAAATCTTTTAGTACCAAATGCTCGAAAACTATAAAAAAAGGAAGAAAAATTATTCTTTCTAAGCAGACACTAAGCTAAAAGTTGGCCAAAATAAGAGAAAAATGGTGGTAATTTTCAATAAGCCTTTGTTTATTTAAAAATCAAACATTTTTAAAATTCAAAATCACCATAATATTTCGAGTAGAGAAACTAGATACATTAATTTGGAACTGCGTAAGAAGCCATTAGGACCTATCAATCGTAAAATTTGAATTCAAATGAATTTTTATGTTCTTTATTAACAAATAGATCGAATTTTTTTTAAATAGACCGAATGATTACAATCCGAACAATTTTGGGATTGTATCTGGCCATGATTGGACCAAAACCAGCCTTGCTATTGCTGTTCGTCCAATAAAAACGCTCAATTGTTTCGAATTTTACAGATCTAGATAATTTGTTAGTTGAAAGATCAAAATTATCTGCTGCGTTTTCGATAATCAAAGAGTAAAATTAGCGAAAAACCTCAAAGTTTCAACTTCAGACTACTCTCAATGAAGTGGAAGTAGGAATAGCTCCCCTTGTAGTTTACAATGACTTTGTTACTGGTGTTTTGGGTTTTGGGTGTGTAATTCCGCCGAAATCAATCAAAGTGGTTTAAAGAGCCTTATTTCTGAAAATTTTCAGTAAATTTTGAAATATTTAGACAAAATTTTATTTAAAAAAATTAACTCAAAATAGTCAACAAGACTTTTTTGTCTCTAAAAATAAAACCAGCGGTACTGTTGTAAACAATTTTTTCACTTTTGAGCAAAATTTACAAAATGTTAGTCAAAAATTCCGGAAAATTTGAATAAAAATAACGAAAATGTATATAATAATCAAAAATTTAAACCACGATAACTAGCTATAGAAAACGAAATTCGAGAAAATCTTTTTAATATTCTACGCCATATTCTACGCTTCTACGAATGGGTTTTTTAATGATGCCTCTCATAACTCTCTACGGTGAATATATCGATCAAAATTTTCTGAACAAAACAAAACCCAGTTGATTATATAGTTCCTCGCCCCTCAATAGGGTTCCGAACAACAATAATATATATATATATATATATATATATATATATATATATATACACATGTATATATATATATATATATATATATATAAATAAATATAAATATTTATAAAGATTTATCAAGATTTTGATATCTCAAAATAAAGATCATGGCAAGGTTTTTTAGTTCTCTTTGACTTGGATAATACATATGCGGTGAAGGCGTTGAAAATAGAACTTGTCATTAAAATTGAGAAGATCACTCCACTACATGGTGTTCACTCTAGGGTGAAAATTTTCAATGCGGTGAAACGTAAAAGGTACACTGGGACTACAACAAGAGGTCATTTTTATCACATTGCAAGATTGCACTGACCGGTTACTTTTTATTTCATTCGTTAAATTAGAATTGTGAAACCATCTATATGGTTGATTGAAAGCTCATTGAGTCTGTGTTAGTGCACATTTTTGCTGGCAAACCTTTGGCCTCTAGAATGGCGTATTGTTCTGGGAGTTGCCAAGTGAGGTATTTCCTGAATGATTGTGTCAAGTGCATGGCTGCAATGTGTTGGATCTCTTCATATCCACACTGTTCTCCCAGTTCTTTATAATGAGTTATGCACTTCTTCCCACCTTTAAAATGCCAGAAACACAACAATTCTGTTCTGCCAAAATTTAATAATTATATTTGGTAGAAAAAAATTGAAAGAATTCTATGATCATTCGCTAATGCTACAAGAAATTAGCGTCAGAATTTTTATTCAAAGTATATTGCTTGCTGCGTAAAACTGTGATTTAAAAATTACCGTCTGCACGTTCGTGAAGAACCATGTCAGAGATCATATATCGTTCTATCTTAACCCAGGTTGAGGTCCCAGACGGAAAGTCGATATGTCCAGACCCAGATGAACGCACGACGGGGGTGTCGTGCGTTCAAATTTACATGGTCTGGAAACAAGGAAAAACGCACGAAAGTCTGATCATGAACGCACGAATAGTCTGGTGAACGCACGAAAGTCTGATCATGAACGCACGAATAGTCTGGTGAACGCACGAAAGTCTGATCATGAACGCACGAAGTCTGGTGAACGCACGAAAGTCTGATCATGAACGCACGAATAGTCTGGTGAACGCACGAAAGTCTGATCATGAACGCACGAATAGTCTGGTGAACGCACGAAAGTCTGATCATGAACGCACGAATAGTCTGGTGAACGCACGAAAGTCTGATCATGAACGCACGAATAGTCTGGTGAACGCACGAAAGTCTGATCATGAACGCACGAAAGTCTGGACATGAACGCACTAAAGGTCTGATGAACGCACAATTTTTTTGTGCGTTCATCAGACTTAAGCGCATTCATGTCCAGACTTTCGTGCGTTCATGATCAGACTTTCGTGCGTTCACCAGACTATTCGTGCGTTCATGATCAGACAAAAAACTAACCTTTTATGCTTGTAGATGCCCATTGAAGATGAAGACGCCAGAGGGTTCCATCAGTCCACAAATCCACATAAAAAGTCTTTTTTTACGTGAGGTACATGAACATCTTTCTGCTAATAGGAGACATGCCTTTTTTTGCTATGGTGAGCAAAATTCAAGGTGTCTAACTATCAGCATTAAGAATAAAATGAACCTCTAATAAGACTTTTTTTGATAATTAAGACTTCTTTTGACACTCATTCAAGAAAGCTGAAATCAACATAAACATATATCATACATCATAAACACACATCATAGACTCAAACCAAAGGACCGAAGCGAGAGACGAGCGAGACAACGCGAGAGACGAGCGAGAGAACGCGAGACAACGCGAGAGACGAGCGAGAGAACGCGAGACGAGCGAGAGAACGCGAGACGATAGCGAGAGAACGCGAGACACGAGCGAGAGACGAAAACAGGGGCGAGAGAAAGAGGGGAGGGGGGAGGGAGAGCACCGAAAAATCTTGACGCCCGAAAGGCGTCCCACCCATTTTTAACTCTATATTTTTGATTTTTTTTTTCAAAAAAACCGTACGCAAAACTAACTTTTTTTTCTAGACAAGCTATACCAAAAATTCTTTTTGCTTTACACTCTAGATACACATGGGATACTCCATACCAAGTTTGGTTCAATTTGGACAACTCCTTGACCCGATGAAATTCTTATATTTTTGAAAATAGAATAAGCGAATAAGTCGAAATTTCCGTATGAAAAACTAACTTTTTTCCTAGGCAAGCTATACCAAAAATTCTTTTTGTTTTACAATCTAGTTACCCATGGGATACTCGATACCGAGTTTGGTTTGATTTGGACAACTCCTTGACCCGTTGAAAAAGACCTATTTTTAAAATTCAATAATTTCAAGTTATTCGAAATAATAGCAAATTTCCGTATGAAATACTAACTTTTTTCCTAGGCGAGCTATACCAAAAATTTTTTTTGTTTTACAATCTAGTTACCCATGGGATACTCCATACCAAGTTTGGTTCAATTTGGACAACTTCTTGACCCGATGAAATTTCTATATTTTTGAAAATAGAATAAGCGAATAAGTCGAAATTTCCGTATGAAAAACTAACTTTTTTCCTAGGCAAGCTATACCAAAAATTCTTTTTGTTTTACAATCTAGTTACCCATGGGATACTCGATACCGAGTTTGGTTTGATTTGGACAACTCCTTGACCCGTTGAAAAAGACCTATTTTTAAAATTCAATAATTTCAAGTTATTCGAAATAATAGCAAATTTCCGTATGAAATACTAACTTTTTTCCTAGGCAAGCTATACCAAAAATTCTTTTTGTTTTACGCTCTAGATTCACATGGGATACTCCATACCAAGTTTGGTTCAATTTGGACAACTCCTTGACCCGATGAAATTTCTATATTTTTGAAAATAGAATAAGCGAATAAGTCGAAATTTCCGTATGAAAAACTAACTTTTTTCCTAGGCAAGCTATACCGAAAATTCTTTTTGCTTTACACTCTAGATACACATGGGATACTCCATACCAAGTTTGGTTCAATTTGGACAACTCCTTGACCCGATGAAATTCTTATATTTTTGAAAATAGAATAAGCGTATAAGTCGAAATTTCCGTATGAAAAACTAACTTTTTTCCTAGGCAAGCTATACCGAAAATTCTTTTTGCTTTACACTCTAGATACACATGGAATACTCCATACCAAGTTTGGTTCAGTTTGGACAACTCCTTGACCCGATGAAATTTCTATATTTTTGAAAATAGAATAAGCGAATAAGTCGAAATTTCCGTATGAAAAAATAACTTTTTTCCTAGGCAAGCTATACCGAAAATTCTTTTTGCTTTACACTCTAGATACACATGGGATACTCCATACCAAGTTTGGTTCAATTTGGACAACTCCTTGACCCGATAAAATTTCTATATTTTTGAAAATAGAATACGCGAATAATAAGCGAATAAGTCGAAATTTCCGTATGAAAAACTAACTTTTTTCCTAGGCAAGCTATACCAAAAATTCTTTTTGTTTTACAATCTAGTTACCCATGGGATACTCCATACCAAGTTTGGTTCAATTTGGACAACTCCTCGACCCGATGAAATTTCTATATTTTTGAAAATAGAATAAGCGAATAAGTCGAAATATCCGTATGAAAAACTAACTTTTTTCCTAGGCAAGCTATACCGAAAATTCTTTTTGCTTTACACTCTAGATACACATGGGATACTCCATACCAAGTTTGGTTCAATTTGGACAACTCCTTGACCCGATGAAATTCTTATATTTTTGAAAATAGAATAAGCGAATAAGTCGAAATTTCCGTATGAAAAACTAACTTTTTTCCTAGGCAAGCTATACCGAAAATTCTTTTTGCTTTACACTCTAGATACACATGGGATACTCCATACCAAGTTTGGTTCAATTTGGACAACTCCTTGACCCGATAAAATTTCTATATTTTTGAAAATAGAATACGCGAATGATAAGCGAATAAGTCGAAATTACCGTATGAAAAACTAACTTTTTTCCTAGGCAAGCTATACCAAAAAATTCTTTTTGCATTACACTCTAGATACACATGGGATACTCCATGCCAAGTTTGGTTCAATTTGGACAACTCCTTGATCCGATAAAATTTCTATATTTTTAAAAATAGAATAAGCGAATAAGTCGAAATTTCCGTATGGAAAACAAACTTTTTTCCTAGGCAAGCTATACCAAAAATTCTTTTTGCTTTACACTCTAGATACACATGGGATACTCCATATCAAGTTTGGTTCAATTTGGACAACTCCTTGACCCGATGAAATTTCTATATTTTTGAAAATAGAATAAGCGTATAATAAGCGAATAAGTCGAAATTCCCGTATGAAAAACTAACTTTTTTCCTAGGCGAGCTATACCAAAAATTCTTTTTGTTTTACACTCTACCTACAAAGGGGATACTCTATACCAAAATTGGTTCAATTTGGACAACTCCTTGACCCGATGAAATTTCTATATTTTTGAAAATAGAATAAGCGAATAAGTCTCTATTTCCGATTGAAATACGAACTTTTATTCTAGCAAAGCTATACCAAAAATTCTTCTTGTTTTACGCTCTAGGTAGAACAGGGATAGTCCATATCAAATTTGGTTCAGTTTGGACAACTCTATGACCTAATCAAAAAGACCTATTTTTAAAATTATTTATTTGAAATAATAGCAAATTTCCGTACGACAAACTAACTTTTTTCCTAGGCAAGCTATGCCAAAAATTTTTTTTGTTTTACAATCTACCTACAAAGGAGATACTCTATACCAAGTTTGGTACGATTTGGACAACTCCTTGATCCAATAAAATTTCTATATTTTTGAAAATAGAATAATAAGCGTATAAGCGAATAAGTCTATATTTCCGATTGAAATACGAACTTTTTTTCTAGCAAAGCTATACCAAAAAGTCTTTTTGTTTTATGCTCTAGGTAGAACTGGGATACTCCATACCAAATTTGGTTCAGTTTGGACAACTCTATGACCTAATCAAAAAGACCTATTTTTAAAATTATTTATTTGAAATAATAGCAAATTTCCGTACGAAAAACTAACTTTTTTCCTAGGCAAGCTATGCCCAAAATTTTTTTTGTTTTACAATCTACCTACAAAGGGGATACTCTATACCAAGTTTGGTTCGATTTGGACAACTCCTTGATCCGATAAAAGTTCTATATTTTTGAAAATAGAATAATAAGCGTATATAAGCGAATAAGTCGATATTTCCGATTGAAATACGAACTTTTTTTCTAGCAAAGCTATACCAAAAATTCTTCTTGTTTTACGCTCTAGGTAGAACAGGGATAGTCCATACCAAATTTCGTTCAGTTTGGACAACTCTATGACCTAATCAAAAAGACCTATTTTTAAAATTATTTATTTGAAATAATAGCAAATTTCCGTTTGACAAACTAACTTTTTTCCTAGGCAAGCTATGCCAAAAATTTTTTTTGTTTTACAATCTACCTACAAAGGGGATACTCTATACCAAGTTTGGTTCGATTTGGACAACTCCTTGATCCGATAAAATTTCTATATTTTTGAAAATAGAATAATAAGCGTATAAGCGAATAAGTCTATATTTCCGATTGAAATACGAACTTTTTTTCTAGCAAAGCTATACCAAAAAGTCTTTTTGTTTTACGCTCTAGGTAGAACTGGGATACTCCATACCAAATTTGGTTCAGTTTGGACAACTCTATGACCTAATCAAAAAGACCTATTTTTAAAATTATTTATTTGAAATAATAGCAAATTTCCGTACGAAAAACTAACTTTTTTCCTAGGCAAGCTATGCCCAAAATTTTTTTTGTTTTACAATCTACCTACAAAGAGGATACTCTATACCAAAATTGGTTCAATTTGGACAACTCCTTGACCCGATGAAATTTCTATATTTTTGAAAATAGAATAAGCGAATAAGTCTCTATTTCCGATTGAAATACGAACTTTTATTCTAGCAAAGCTATACCAAAAATTCTTCTTGTTTTACGCTCTAGGTAGAACAGGGATAGTCCATATCAAATTTGGTTCAGTTTGGACAACTCTATGACCTAATCAAAAAGACCTATTTTTAAAATTATTTATTTGAAATAATAGCAAATTTCCGTACGACAAACTAACTTTTTTCCTAGGCAAGCTATGCCAAAAATTTTTTTTGTTTTACAATCTACCTACAAAGGAGATACTCTATACCAAGTTTGGTACGATTTGGACAACTCCTTGATCCAATAAAATTTCTATATTTTTGAAAATAGAATAATAAGCGTATAAGCGAATAAGTCTATATTTCCGATTGAAATACGAACTTTTTTTCTAGCAAAGCTATACCAAAAAGTCTTTTTGTTTTATGCTCTAGGTAGAACTGGGATACTCCATACCAAATTTGGTTCAGTTTGGACAACTCTATGACCTAATCAAAAAGACCTATTTTTAAAATTATTTATTTGAAATAATAGCAAATTTCCGTACGAAAAACTAACTTTTTTCCTAGGCAAGCTATGCCCAAAATTTTTTTTGTTTTACAATCTACCTACAAAGGGGATACTCTATACCAAGTTTGGTTCGATTTGGACAACTCCTTGATCCGATAAAATTTCTATATTTTTGAAAATAGAATAATAAGCGTATATAAGCGAATAAGTCGATATTTCCGATTGAAATACGAACTTTTTTTCTAGCAAAGCTATACCAAAAATTCTTCTTGTTTTACGCTCTAGGTAGAACAGGGATAGTCCATACCAAATTTCGTTCAGTTTGGACAACTCTATGACCTAATCAAAAAGACCTATTTTTAAAATTATTTATTTGAAATAATAGCAAATTTCCGTTTGACAAACTAACTTTTTTCCTAGGCAAGCTATGCCAAAAATTTTTTTTGTTTTACAATCTACCTACAAAGGGGATACTCTATACCAAGTTTGGTTCGATTTGGACAACTCCTTGATCCGATAAAATTTCTATATTTTTGAAAATAGAATAATAAGCGTATAAGCGAATAAGTCTATATTTCCGATTGAAATACGAACTTTTTTTCTAGCAAAGCTATACCAAAAAGTCTTTTTGTTTTACGCTCTAGGTAGAACTGGGATACTCCATACCAAATTTGGTTCAGTTTGGACAACTCTATGACCTAATCAAAAAGACCTATTTTTAAAATTATTTATTTGAAATAATAGCAAATTTCCGTACGAAAAACTAACTTTTTTCCTAGGCAAGCTATGCCCAAAATTTTTTTTGTTTTACAATCTACCTACAAAGAGGATACTCTATACCAAAATTGGTTCAATTTGGACAACTCCTTGACCCGATGAAATTTCTATATTTTTGAAAATAGAATCAGCGAATAAGTCTATATTTCCGATTGAAATACGAACTTTTTTTCTAGCAAAGCTATACCAAAAATTCTTCTTGTTTTACGCTCTAGGTAGAACAGGGATAGTCCATACCAAATTTCGTTCAGTTTGGACAACTCTATGACCTAATCAAAAAGACCTATTTTTAAAATTATTTATTTGAAATAATAGCAAATTTCCGTACGACAAACTAACTTTTTTCCTAGGCAAGCTATGCCAAAAATTTTTTTTGTTTTACAATCTACCTACAAAGGGGATACTCTATACCAAGTTTGGTTCGATTTGGACAACTCCTTGATCCGATAAAATTTCTATATTTTTGAAAATAGAATAATAAGCGTATAAGCGAATAAGTCTATATTTCCGATTGAAATACGAACTTTTTTTCTAGCAAAGCTATACCAAAAAGTCTTTTTGTTTTACGCTCTAGGTAGAACTGGGATACTCCATACCAAATTTGGTTCAGTTTGGACAACTCTATGACCTAATCAAAAAGACCTATTTTTAAAATTATTTATTTGAAATAATAGCAAATTTCCGTACGAAAAACTAACTTTTTTCCTAGGCAAGTTATGCCCAAAATTTTTTTTGTTTTACAATCTACCTACAAAGGGGATACTCTATACCAAAATTGGTTCAATTTGGACAACTCCTTGACCCGATGAAATTTCTATATTTTTGAAAATAGAATAAGCGAATAAGTCTATATTTCCGATTGAAATACGAACTTTTTTTCTAGCAAAGCTATACCAAAAATTCTTCTTGTTTTACGCTCTAGGTAGAACAGGGATAGTCCATACCAAATTTGGTTCAGTTTGGACAACTCTATGACCTAATCAAAAAGACCTATTTTTAAAATTATTTATTTGAAATAATAGCAAATTTCGTACGAAAAACTAACTTTTTTCCTAGGCAAGCTATGCCCAAAATTTTTTTTGTTTTACAATCTACCTACAAAGGGGATACTCTATACCAAGTTTGGTTCGATTTGGACAACTCCTTGATCCGATAAAATTTCTATATTTTTGAAAATAGAATAATAAGCGTATATAAGCGAATAAGTCGATATTTCCGATTGAAATACGAACTTTTTTTCTAGCAAAGCTATACCAAAAAGCCTTTTTGTTTTACGCTTTAGGTAGAACTGGGATACTCCATACCAAATTTGGTTCAGTTTGGACAACTCTATGACCTAATCAAAAAGACCTATTTTTAAAATTATTTATTTGAAATAATAGCAAATTTCCGTACGAAAAACTAACTTTTTTCCTAGGCAAGCTATGCCAAAAATTTTTTTTTGTTTTACAATCTACCTACAAAGGGGATACTCCATACCGAGTTTGCTTCGATTTGGACAACTCCTTGATCCGATAAAATTTCTATATTTTTTAAAATAGAATAAGCGAATAAGTCGAAATTTCCGTATGAAAAACTAACTTTTTTCCTAGGCAAGCTATACCAAAAATTATTTTTTTTACACTCTAGGTACACATGGGATACTCCATACCAAGTTTGGTTCGATTTGGACAACTCCTTGACCCGATAAAACTTCTATATTTTTGAAAATAAAATAAGCGTATAATAAGCGAATAAATCGATATTTCCGATTGAAATATGAACTTTTTTTCTAGCAAAACTATACCAAAAATTCTTTTTGTTTTGCAATCTAGTTACCCATGGGATACTCGATACCGAGTTTGGTTTGATTTGGACAACTCCTTGACCCGTTGAAAAAGACCTATTTTTAAAATTCAATAATTTCAAGTTATTCGAAATAAAAGCAAATTTCCGTATGAAATACTAACTTTTTTCCTAGGCAAGCTATACCAAAAATTCTTTTTGTTTTACGTTCTAGATTCACATGGGATACTCCATACCAAGTTTGGTTCGATTTGGACAACTCCTTGACCCGATGAAATTTCTATATTTTTGAAAATAGAATAAGCGTATAAGCGAATAAGTCTATATTTCCGATTGAAATACGAACTTTTTTCTAGCAAAGCTATACCAAAAAGTCTTTTTGTTTTACGCTCTAGGTAGAACTGGGATACTCCATACCAAATTTGGTTCAGTTTGGACAACTCTATGACCTAATCAAAAAGACCTATTTTTAAAATTATTTATTTGAAATAATAGCAAATTTCCGTACGAAATACTAACTTTTTTCCTAGGCACGCTATACCAAAAATTTCTTCTGTTTTACGCTCTAGGTACACATGGGATAGTCCATACCGAGTTTGGTTAGATTTGGACAACTCCTTGACCCGATGAAATTTCTATATTTTTGAAAATAGAATAAGCGTAAGCGAATAAGTCTATATTTCCGATTGAAATACGAACTTTTTTTCTAGCAAAGCTATACCAAAAACTCTTTTTGTTTTACGCTCTAGGTATACATGGGATACTCCATACCGAGTTTGCTTCGATTTGGACAACTCCTTGATCCGATAAAATTTCTATATTTTTAAAAAAGAATAAGCGAATAAGTCGAAATTTCCGTATGAAAAACTTACTTTTTTCCTAGGCAAGCTATACCAAAAATTCTTTTTGTTTTACACTCTAGGTACACATGGGATAGTCCATACCGAGTTTGGTTAGATTTGGACAACTCCTTGACCCGATGAAATTTCTATATTTTTGAAAATAGAATAAGCGTAAGCGAATAAGTCTATATTTCCGATTGAAATACGAACTTTTTTTCTAGCAAAGCTATACCAAAAACTCTTTTTGTTTTACGCTCTAGGTATACATGGGATACTCCATACCGAGTTTGCTTCGATTTGGACAACTCCTTGATCCGATAAAATTTCTATATTTTTAAAAAAGAATAAGCGAATAAGTCGAAATTTCCGTATGAAAAACTTACTTTTTTCCTAGGCAAGCTATACCAAAAATTCTTTTTGTTTTACACTGTAGGTACACATGGGATAGTCCATATCAAGTTTGGTTCGATTTGGACAACTCCTTGACCCGATGAAACTTCTATATTTTTGAATATAGAATAAGCGTATAATAAGCGAATAAATCGATATTTCCGATTGAAATATGAACTTTTTTTCTAGACAAGCTATACCAAAAACTCTTTTTGTTTTACGCTCTAGATATACATTGAATACTCCAAACCGAGTTTGGTTCGATTTGGACAACTCCTTGATCCGATAAAATTGCTATATTTTTGAAAATAGAATAAGCGAATAAGTCGATATTTCCGATTGAAATACGAACTTTTTTTCTAGGCAAGCTATACCAAAAATTTCTTCTGTTTTACGCTCTAGGTACACATGGGATAGTCCATATCAAGTTTGGTTCGATTTGGAGAACTCCTTGACCCGATAAAACTTCTATATTTTTGAAAATAGAATAAGCGTATAATAAGCGAACAAATCGATACTTCCGATTGAAATATGAACTTTTTTTCGGGCAAAGCTATACCAAAAACTCTTTTTGTTTTACACTCTAAGTATACATGGGATACTCCATACCGAGTTTGCTTCGATTTGGACAACTCCTTGATCCGATAAAATTTCTATATTTTTGAAAATAGAATAAGCGAATAAGTCGAAATTTCCGTATGAAATACTAACTTTTTTCCTAGGCAAGCTATACAATTTTTTTTTGTTTTACACTCTACCTACGAAGGGGACACTCTATACAAAGTTTGGTTGGATTTGGACAACTCATTGACCCGATGAAAAAGAACTATTTTTAAAATTCGCAATATAAATTCAACTTGTAAATGGAAAACGTCTATAACAAGGACAAAACTTTGAAAGAAATAACTTTCAAATGAGCTGAACAAAGAATGAGAAACAAAAGTCTAGAGCTAACACAGAAGCAATTTTACCAGTTTACAAATCTATAGATTCACTAGTTGTGTTCATAATGATTTAACATTGTAATCAAATAGGTTTCTCGAAACTTGAAATAAAGAAATTTAAATTTGATGGCAGCCAAGGGAATTTCGATTTTTTCTTCTGTATCTTCTACGATAAAACCGAACGGCAACACCTGTCGATTTTCATTTTTCACTAACTTCAGCGTCTTCACAATTTTGAACATTGTGAGAACTAGACCTCTAATTTCTCCTTCGAAAAAAAAAAAGAATTTCTCCGGCTATAAGTTCATCTTCCAAATTAACACCAACATACTTATCTGCGACAGATCCTCGTCCGTACGCAGCCGAGGAGAAAAAGAACTCGCCCGAAAAACGACAAAAGAGTTTTAATTGCGGCCGTCGCTTCCGAAAAGTTCTGGTGTCTGAATTTTCTGCGAAGCCGTACGTTTCGTCGAACTTCCTTCTTTCGAGGAAATCTCCAAGCATTGGGGTTAAACAGTCCTCCTTGAATTTCATTTTTATTAACATTTTTGCTCTAACAAAACGCCAAACCATTAGCTGGCACTGGTTTACAGTTCCGGTGAGCGGAGCAATTAGAAGCCTATTGGCGGATTCGAACATTGCAGCAGAGGCAGTATACAGAGGTCCGATACTTTTCGTCTGCCATCCGAGATGCCGCAGGAGATGGAAATTGATCGTATCCATTTTGTTCGTCTTCTCAGCCATACTCACACAAAATTCACAGAGGAGCTGATCACAAAAGTCCGCATTGCGGGAAGATTCAAAAAGTTCGCGGATCGAAAAAACTAATTTCTTCAGGTCAACTTCATCGCTCTTTCTGTTTTCGCCGAACAAATACGGAGGAAAAATTATTGGAGCTAAATATAATAGCAAAAACTTGACTTCCTTTGCCTTGAAATTGGGGATGGCATGCAGTTTTCTGATCATGTTCCTGAATTCCTTCGGTAAATCAAGCGTTCCGATGAAAGAATTGATTTCATCTTTATGTTCGGATCTCATTGTCTCATAGTGATAGAGGAGTATATCTTTTGCAACTCCTAGAAAAAGTTGATGCATGGGGTCAACTGGAGATGATAGAGGCAAATTTGATATAACACTGAAAACTTTGCTACGGCCTTTTACCCCTTGAGTTTTTATTTCGCAATCTGAATCCCGACCAAGCCGAGCTCTTAACTCCTGAATGCTTCCTCGTTCAAGCTCCTGGATATTGAGCATGTGGGAACTAAACGATCGCATCTCAAACTCTTCTTCATGAGGATATCTATGAACTCGTCCAATGTGGCAGCCTCTCTGAGTGCATAAGGAGCAACCGTAGTAGCCATTACATTGCTTCATCTTTAGCACTTTTGACTTTGCAATCAGATCCGCAATTAACAAGATAGGTTCAAAAGAGACAGCTATATCAGTTCCATTAAAATGAATTTTCTCTGTGACTGACAGCTGGTTGCGCACATGCTCGAATACCACATCGAAGTCCGGATAACCAGTTCCCACAAACAACGCTCCGAGGACAATATTTTTGAAAAATTGTCGCTTTTTTGGAGGAAGGCCAGCAACCGCAAAGAACAGAGGCCAAGCGGAAGTTACGGGTGTCTTGCTGACAGTTGCTCCCTCAGTATTGACAATTAATCTGACGCTGATTCGGTTCTCGGCTATACGAAATTTGGGCATCGAGCTATCTTGCTCTTGAGGTTTGTTTGCAGCATAATTTAATATGTCAGCAAGTGAACCGTTAAGAATGTCAATTAGTAGTGGACGAAAATTCAACAATATTAGCTCACCGTTCTCAGAAGTCTGTTTGCTGGACTGATACTTCGAGCAAAAATCTTCAAACTGTTTCTTGAAAGCCCAAGGCGAAACTGTTTGACCCCCAAAAATAAGCTGATCTCCCTTCAGCAGATCGTTCAAAAGTGCATCAGGGGCGTTATGCAGCGAAACAATAGCCAAAAGTGAAGCCATTAAATTTGTCTTTGTGACACCTGTCGTGCTAACTATTTCATTTGTTTCATCATAAGCTTCTGGTGTCCCGTGAACGTCCCCAGAATTTTGGAAATTGCCGATGAGATCTAATCCAAATTCATAATCTTTGTCTTCACCAAAGAAATCGGCGAAATTTGTACTGCTAGCAACTGATAATTCAGATAAATTGCTGTTAGTATCAAAATTTTCGTCAGATAAATCCCAATCTGAATCAGTTGAATTTGTGAGAGGCAGCGAGCTAGTCTCTGATTCTAAGCTGACATTCGAGTCTTCATCGTAAAACTTGATGAGATTGACCAGTAACGAGCTACGTTCTTCATTTTCAATAATTTTGATCCTGGGTTTTGCCACTCGTTTTCTTTTGGCTGTCGTAGCGCAAAGTTCATCTTGGTTCTCAATGCCCTGTCCTTCTTCTTTTCCATGTTTTGCTTCATGTTCACAGAGACACAAAGCATTATTTTCTCCAAAAAAATCACTCTTATAGAAAGTAACTAACTGCTCGCCGTCCATAATTTCACGAAGAGCTCTTAACCGAACGCAAACTCGTCCCCGAAAACCATTACTCATATAATAGTCGCAATTTGCAACACATGAATGGTTCGCCCATCTTGCCACTCCAACTAACAGTTTATCCCCCTCCATCAAAGACCAGTCATCAATTTCACGATTTTTTGACTTCTTAGCTAACAGGCCGACGGCAACGTTTATTTCTCCACACTTAATGACTTTTCCACTACGGTTGAACAGGCCATATCCTCCATAATTGTCAGGTTCAATTCGCTGTCCAAAAGAAAAAGAAGACTTATAAATTTCTTCCATATCAAGATGCAGTTTCTTGAAACTTTTGTCAGAGATCAAAAGTTTCTTGTAGCTGTCTGCTGATAATAAATTTGTCAACGCATGAATAGGATTATCCGACCTCTTCACAAACTGCTCGGCCAAAAATCCTTCAACTTGTGCGAGCTTTTCACATTGGTCCATAATCTGAAAATTGAAAAAGTTTTTGTTTTCATGATTAGGGAAATCTACTAATTTGATTTTAAAAACCGCTGCAACTATAGAAAGACTTGATAATTTCATTTAGCCACGAAAACAAACGAAAACTAAAGGCCATCACTGCACGACGATGAACCCTAAAGAAAATCGAAAACTGTTCAGAATCAAATGACAATTAAAACCTCTCATGAAAGCAACCGCTATCTCAATTACGTAAAATTAGAAGACAATTTGATAACTCATATGCAAACTTTCAAAAAAAATAATAGAAACTAAAAGTAATTATCCTGAGATCAAAAACTATAATCACAAATGTAACGCTTCAGAATTGACTGATCTACTAAATCTCAATCTCCGATGAATGCTAGAACGATGAATGCTAAAGAAAATCGAAAACTGTTCAGAATCAAATGACAATTAAAACCTCTCATGAAAGCAACAGCTATCTCATTTAAGTAAAATTAGAAGACAATTTGATAAATCATATGCAAACTTTCAATAAAATAATAGAAACTAAAAGTAATTTTCCTGAGATTAAAAACTATAGTCACAAATGAATAGGTCAGAATTGACTGGTCTACTAAAATTCAATCTCCGAAATTACTGAGCAGTAGGGGTTGAAACTGCAGCAATTTCCGCATCATCATCAACCTCTGTCCTTTTAGAATAACTGAGTCTTTCTCGACCAGCCTGGTTGGCAGCTTCTTTAGCTTTGCGATATGCCAGTTGTGGCGTGAGGGGGTATTTCTGCATGACGACATCTAAACAAGAATCAGATTTCTTTTATTTTCTCAGAGCTAAGAACCAGGACTTGGACAACTATAACTTTTTCCAAAATACTGAGACAAAAATATGTTAAGAATTATGTTATAAAAGAAAAAACGCGAAAGCAAGTTAACCTTGAAAAAGCACGACTTTATCCCTCGGTGCTTCGGAACGCTTTGCAGACCGGGTACTGTCAATCATTTCCTCCACTAAACCATCTTCTCCGAACAGAACACGTCTCAAAAATCTACCCAGTTGAGAAGGATGAGCATTGGCTTTGTGAGCTTTCATTAAGTCTTCGCCCTCAAAGTCAACTCGGTGTACAGGATACGCCACCATCAACTCTGGATGCTCGTCAATGCTCTGGAAGCCGTGTTTTTGAAGTAGACAGATTTCCTGAACGTCCTTTGCCTAAATTTAAAAAAAAAGTTGAAGTTTTTTCAACGTCTTGTGCCTAAATTAAAAAAAGTGCTAAAGTTTTTTATTAAAAAGCAACCACACAAGACAGACAAAATTACCGTTTGATCTAGCTCTCCAAGCAGTTTTCGCTTTTTCTTGTCATGTCCGACTTTAATTTCATTCGGAACCCTTTCTGCTCGTCTCATTCGTTCTTCGTGCCCTTTCATGAATTCCATGAACTCCTTACAGACAGCCGGGGCTCTAGCCTGCAAAAAGACCTTCAAATTTTAGAAGACATGAAAAAATCCAAAAACTCTACTATCAGCAAAAAAATCACCTGCTCATTGGGCTTATCACTCATCACTGCTTTTTCTTGGAATATCAGCGCTTGGGTTGTCACCTTCTCCCTGCTGACTGCTTTTGCCTCCTTATTGCTCGCATGCGCAGTTCCTTCTTGAACGTGAACCTCTGGCGAAGAAAAGATGTCAGGCGATTCCGGAACTATGGTTTCGGTAGCTTGCGTAACACTGGTTGCTGCCTTCTTTTTTGATGATTTGTCTGGTATGACGCAATTCAAGTAGGTTGGAGGCAGTCCTCTTTTAACTCTCTCTTCTGTCAACTTTTTGTGTAGCCTAACTTCATCAGCGAGACCGTACCCTAAGTATAGCATCCTATGTGTAGCTTGATTATGTCGTATGAACTCGTACTGGCCCGGTTTCATTGCTAGCTTCTGTTCATCGGAGTTTCCACGTGGCCATGCAATACTAATCAGCGTTGTCGAAACGCATGCTTTATGGTAGAAAAAACAAAACAGTGTATTTCGATGTTGATATCGAATGCTTCGCTGAACTTGGACTTCTGGGCTGGTTTCAAAACTTGGCGCTTTAACTTCTCTTTTGGAACGGGACGTCTTTTTGATTGGAGCCATGGTTAAGATCTGAAAATCAAACGAACAATGAGCATCAGCAGAGGACTTTTACTTTCTTTGAACGTACTGTTTTGCTATTTGACTCAATGGAGTATTATCTCGGGTTATTTGTAATCTCAAATTGAAAACTATAAGAAAAGACCAAACTCGTAAATTTTTCAAAAATTAAATAGACAACTAAAGGCCAGTAAAAACTTGACTTCACAACTGCGCATTCATTCAATTAATCTAGACAAATAGAGCTCTCATTAAAATTAATCATAACAGAGGTAAAGACATCTAGCTACATAACATCTAAGAAAAGAAAATGCTTGAAACATTACAAAAACTGAGCACTAGAATCTCAATTTGCATCCTTTCTTTTAGCATCCATCAAAGCCAAATAAGACTGCTTCTTTTTCCCTTTAGCATCTTCGCTGTATTTGCCCGTGGATTCCAGTCTCTGTTTTGCATTCAAACCCGCTTTGTTTGCTGCCTTCTTCGCATCTCTTCTCGCATTAGGGAAGGAAGCACTCGGAAATTTTCTCTCAACAGCACCTAATTAAAAACAAGTACAAATGATCACATTAACAAAGGATCCAATAGAAAAGAACTGACAAAAATCACCAAAGATATCCGGCAAGAAACTTACGAAAAAATGTAAGCATTGATTGTTTCGAAGCACAAGCTCTCCCACTTGACAAACTTTTTGAGGGTAGGATCATCTGGTATGCTCGGCCATCAGCTCCATATATCCATTTCCTCAATGTCAGGCCATACTCTGCAGGTTTGTGACCACTGTATATATGATCAAGGTTTTTGCCGTTTATGCCAAACTGAACTGCAGGCTTTTTCTCAATTAAACGCAGCAAGGCGGCCTCTTCCAAATCCTCTACCTCCAAGGTATTCTCCTCGTCAACTTCAGCTGTAACGTTTCCTAAATCTTGAAACCCATCAACGCCAGCGAGAGCACCCGTAACCTACAAAACAAACCGGTATAACGTTCATAATAAGAAAAACTTCGAAACAACTGTTGAAAACTAACAATCCCATTCAGGTTGCGCTTGATGTTGTTTATGTCCTCAATTGACTGACTTGTGGTGCTTTCGAGGAGGGTCACAAGATTATGCATTCGCTTTTTATTTTCTAAGAGAACTTCGGTAAAACCTTTGTGTTTCGCACAGCACTAAAATGCAGAAAGACAAAATATTGAATGTAATGTTTTTTTTTATTATATGCTTTTGAAATGAAACATACCGAAACCATTGTTAACTTCTTGACTTTTGAGGACTGAGGGGCAACCAAATCATCACATTCTTCGTTACCTGCTTGGGTAGAATCACTTAGAGAAACTGGGTCGTCAAGTTTAAGCTGTTTTCTCAATTCACGAAGGTCTGCGGTATAATAATCGGTGCCATGCTTCAAAATTTTATAGGTACGCCAATCATTGCCTTTGAATAAACGCGCTTCTTTGCCCTCGGTTTTTTTCAATTTGTCAGACTGACTCAAGTAACCCCACATTTCAGAATCCGTATCAATGATTTGGGCATCATCTTTTTCGGCGCTCATAATCAGCCAATAGTATTTATTGTCCATTTTCAAGACCTGAAATTCAGAAACAACGTTGTGAAACTGATGACACATTGTTACAACAAAAATTTTAGTGCCTTTCCAACGCCGTTGAGGTTAAACAAACACTAGTGTAATTAACATAAACTAATTTAGAAAATCCTCTCGATTAAAAAACTTCAAACTCACTAACGAAGAGTTTATCTCTAATCAGAACTAAATTGCATGGCATTTTAGATCCAACAATGATCTCAAATACCGTTAGGGATATCGCTGTCAACTAAATCATCTGAAAGTACGGAGACCGTCGATGGAAAGCTATCGTCAGCTGTCAGATCAACCATTTCAACTTTCGCGTTTTCAAGCTCCCTTACTCTCTTTTTCAATAGCTCAATTTCTACTTGAAGTTGTCTTATTTTCAGCCAAATTTGGTCTTCCTGTGACTGGCGCACTGAATTTTCATCAACGTTCAAACGAGGCCTCTTACAGGACACTCTGCCAGATTCTTCTATCACAATTCTTGTTTGCTGCATCAAGAGAACTAAAAAACCAAGCTCCGCTGAACCTCATACTAAACCCAATTTTTTTTGTACGCAAGCTATAGCGAAAATTTCTTTTACCCTTAACTCTAACTACACAGGGGATACTCCACATCGAGTTGTGTTTGATTTGAATAACTCCTTGACCCGATGAAAAATACTATATTTAAAAATTAAAAATTCGAAATAATCGCAAATTTCCGTATGAAATACTAACTTTTTTCCTAGGCATGCTATACCAAAAATTCTTTTTGTTTTACAATCTAGTTACCCATGGGATACTCGATACCGAGTTTGGTTTGATTTGGACAACTCCTTGACCCGATGAAAAAGACCTATTTTTAAAATTCAATAATTTCAATTTATTCGAATAGCAAATTTCTGTATGAAAAACTAACTTTTTTCCTAGGCAAGCTATACCAAAAATTCTTTTTGCTTTACACTCTCGTTACAAAGGGGATACTCTATACCAAGTTTGGTTTCATTTCAACAACTCTATGACCTAATCAAAAAGACCTATTTTTAAAATTATTTATTTGAAATAATAGCAAATTTCCGTACGAAAAACTAACTTTTTTCCTAGGCAAGCTATACTAAAAATTCTTTTTGTTTTACAATCTAGTTACCCATGGGATACTCGATACCGAGTTTGGTTTGATTTGGACAACTCCTTGACCCGATGAAAAAGACCTATTTTTAAAATTCAATAATTTCAATTTATTCGAATAGCAAATTTCTGTATGAAAAACTAACTTTTTTCCTAGGCAAGCTATACCAAAAATTCTTTTTGCTTTACACTCTCGTTACAAAGGGGATACTCTATACCAAGTTTGGTTTCATTTCAACAACTCTATGACCTAATCAAAAAGACCTATTTTTAAAATTATTTATTTGAAATAATAGCAAATTTCCGTACGAAAAACTAACTTTTTTCCTAGGCAAGCTATACTAAAAATTCTTTTTGTTTTACAATCTAGTTACCCATGGGATAATCGATACCGAGTTTGGTTTGATTTGGACAACTCCTTGACCCGATGAAAAAGACCTATTTTTAAAATTCAATAATTTCAATTTATTCGAATAGCAAATTTCTGTATGAAAAACTAACTTTTTTCCTAGGCAAGCTATACCAAAAATTCTTTTTGCTTTACACTCTCGTTACAAAGGGGATACTCTATACCAAGTTTGGTTTCATTTCAACAACTCTATGACCTAATCAAAAAGACCTATTTTTAAAATTATTTATTTGAAATAATAGCAAATTTCCGTACGAAAAACTAACTTTTTTCCTAGGCAAGCTATACTAAAAATTCTTTTTGTTTTACAATCTAGTTACCCATGGGATACTCGATACCGAGCTTGGTTTGATTTGGACAACTCCTTGACCCGATGAAAAAGACCTATTTTTAAAATTCAATAATTTCAAGTTATTCGAAATAATAGCAAATTTCCGTATGAAAAACTTACTTTTTTCCTAGGCAAGCTATACCGAAAATTCTTTTTGCTTTACACTCTAGATACACATGGGAGACTCCATACCAAGTTTGGTTCAATTTGGACAACTCCTTGACCCGATAAATTTTCTATATTTTTGAAAATAGAATAAGCGTATAATAAGCGAATAAGTCGAAATTTCCGTATGAAAAACTAACTTTTTTCCTAGGCAAGCTATACCAAAAACTCTTTTTGTTTTACAATCTAGTTACCCATGGGATACTCGATACCGAGTTTGGTTTGATTTGGACAACTCCTTGACCCGATGAAAGAGACCTATTTTTAAAATTCAATAATTTCAAGTTATTCGAATAGCAAATTTCCGTATGAAAAACTAACTTTTTTCCTAGGCAAGCTATACCAAAAATTCTTTTTGTTTTACGCTCTAACTAGACCTGGGATACCCCATACCAAGTTTGGTTCAATTTGGACAACTCCTTGACCCGATGAAATTTCTATAATTTTGAAAATAGAATAAGCGAATAAGTCGATATTTCCGATTGAAATACGAACTTTTTTTCTAGGCAAGCTATACCAAAAATTTCTTCTGCTTTACGCTTTAGGTACACATGGGATAGTCCATATCAAGTTTGGTTCGATTTGGAGAACTCCTTGACCCGATGAAAAAGACCTATTTTTAGAATTATTTATTTGAAATATTTGCACATTTCCGTATGAAAAAATAACTTTTTTCCTAGGCAAGCTATACCAAAAATTCTTTTTGTTTTACACTCTACCTACAAAGGGGATACTCTATTCCAAGTGTGGTTCAATTTGGACAACTCCTTGACCCGATGAACAAGACCTATTTTTAAAATTATTTATTTGAAATAATTGCACATTTGCGTATGAAAAACTAACTTTTTTCCTAGGCAAGCTATAGCAAAAATTCTTTTTGTTTTACACTCTACCTACAAAGGGGATACTCTATACCAAGTTTGGTTCAATTTGGACAACTCCTTGACCCGATGAAATTTCTATATTTTTGAAAATAGAATAAGCGAATAAGTCGAAATTTCCGTATGAAAAACTAACTTTTTTCCTAGGCAAGCTATATCAAACATTCTTTTTGTTTTACAATCTATTTACCCATGGGATACTCCATACCAAGTTTGGTTCAATTTGGACAACTCCTTGACCCGATGAAATTTCTATATTTTTGAAAATAGAATAAGCGAATAAGTCGATATTTCCGATTGAAATACGAACTTTTTTCTAGGAAAGTAAGGCGGACCATTCTTTTTGCATTACAACCTAAACAGTACTGGTAGTCTGGGATATCAATTTGGTTTGATTTGAACAACTTCTTGACCCGATGAAAAATACTATATTTCAAAATTAAATATTCGAAATAATCGCAAAATTCAGTATAAAATACTAACTTTTTTTCTAGGCAAGCTATGCCAAAAATTCTTTTTGTTTTACAACCTAGTTACCCATGGGATACTCCATACCAAGTTTGGTTCGATTTGGACAACTCCTTGACCCGATGAAATTTCTATATTTTTGAAAATAGAATAAGCGAATAAGTCGAAATTTCCGTATGAAAAACTAACTTTTTTCCTAGGCAAGCTATACCGAGAATTCTTTTTGTTTTACAATCTAGTTACCCATGGGATACTCGATACCGAGTTTGGTTTGATTTGGACAACTCCTTGACCCGATAAAACTTCTATATTTTTGAAAATAAAATAAGCGTATAATAAGCGAATAAATCGATATTTCCGGTTGAAATATGAACTTTTTTTCTTGCAAAGCTATACCAAAAATTATTTTTGTTTTACGCTCTAGGCAGACCTGGGATACTCCATACCAAATTTGTTTCAGTTTGGACAACTCCTTGATCCGATAAAATTTCTATATTTTTGAAAATAGAATAAGCGAATAAGTCGAAATTTCTGTATGAAAAACTAACTTTTTTCCTAGGCAAGCTATACCAAGAATTCTTTTTGTTTTACAATCTAGTTACCCATGGGATACTCGATACCGAGTTTGGTTCAGTTTGGACAACTCCTTGACCCGATGAAATTTCTATATTTTTGAAAATAGAATAAGCGAATAAGTCGAAATTTCCGTATGAAAAACTAACTTTTTTCCTAGGCAAGCTATACCGAGAATTCTTTTTGTTTTACAATCTAGTTACCCATGGGATACTCGATACCGAGTTTGGTTTGATTTGGACAACTCCTTAACCCGATAAAACTTCTATATTTTTGAAAATAAAATAAGCGTATAATAAGCGAATAAATCGATATTTCCGGTTGAAATATGAACTTTTTTTCTTGCAAAGCTATACCAAAAATTATTTTTGTTTTACGCTCTAGGCAGACCTGGGATACTCCATACCAAATTTGGTTCAGTTTGGACAACTCCTTGACCCGATAAAACTTCTATATTTTTGAAAATAATATAAGCGCATAATAAGCGAATAAATCGATATTTCCGATTGAAATATGAACTTTTTTCTAGCAAAGCTATACCAAAAACTCTTTTTGTTTTACGCTCTAGGTATGCATGGGATACTCCATACCGAGTTTGCTTCGATTTGGACAACTCCTTGATCCGATAAAATTTCTATATTTTTGAAAATAGAATAAGCGAATAAGTCGAAATATCCGTATGAAAAACTAACTTTTTTCCTAGGCAAGCTATACCAAAAATTCTTTTTGTTTTACAATCTAGTTACCCATGGGATACTCGATACTGAGTTTGGTTTGATTTGGACAACTCCTTGACCCGATGAAAAAGACCTATTTTTAAAATTATTTATTTGAAATAATTGCACATTTCCGTATGAAAAACTAACTTTTTTCCTAGGCAAGCTATACAAAAAAGTCTTTTTGTTTTACGCTCTAGGTAGACCTGGGATACTCCATACCAAATTTGGTTCAGTTTGGACAGTTCCTTGATCCGATAAAATTTCTATATTTTTGAAAACAGAATAAGCGAATAAGTCGAAATTTCCGTATGAAAAACTAACTTTTTTCCTAGGCAAGCTATACCAAAAATTCTTTTTGTTTTACAATCTAGTTACCCATGGGATACTCGATACCGAGTTTGGTTTGATTTGAACAACTCCTTGACCCGTTGAAAAAGACCTATTTTTAAAATTCAATAATTTCAAGTTATTCGAAATAATAGCAAATTTCCGTATGAAATACTAACTTTTTTCCTAGGCAAGCTATACCAAAAATTCTTTTTGTTTTACGCTCTAGATACACATGGGATACTCCATACCAAGTTTGGTTCAATTTGGACAACTCCTTGACCCGATGAAATTTCTATATTTTTGAAAATAGAATAAGCGAATAAGTCGAAATTTCCGTATGAATAACTAACTTTTTTCCTAGGCAAGCTATACCAAAAATTCTTTTTGTTTTACAATCTAGTTACCCATGGGATACTCGATTCCGAGTTTGGTTTGATTTGGACAACTCCTTGACCCGTTGAAAAAGACCTATTTTTAAAATTCAATAATTTCAAGTTATTCGAAATAATAGCAAATTTTCGTATGAAATACTAACTTTTTTCCTATGCAAGCTATACCGAAAATTCTTTTTGCTTTACACTCTAGATACACATGGGATACTCCATACCCGGTTTGGTTCAATTTGGACAACTCCTTGACCCGATAAAATTTCTATATTTTTGAAAATAGAATAAGCGAATAAGTCGAAATTTCCGTATGAAAAACTAACTTTTTTCCTAGGCAAGCTATACCGAAAATTCTTTTTGCTTTACACTCTAGATACACATGGGATACTCCATAACAAGTTTGGTTCAATTTGGACAACTCCTTGACCCGATAAAATTTCTAAATTTTTGAAAATAGAATACGCGAATAATAAGCGAATAAGTCGAAATTTCTTTATGAAAAACTAACTTTTTTCCTAGGCAAGCTATACCAAAAATTCTTTTTGTTTTACAATCTAGTTACCCATGGGATACTCCATACCAAGTTTGGTTCAATTTGGACAACTCCTTGACCCGATAAAATTTCTATATTTTTGAAAATAGAATAAGCGAAAAAGTCGAAATTTCCGTATGAAAAACTAACTTTTTTCCTAGGCAAGCTATACCGAAAATTCTTTTTGCTTTACACTCTAGATACACATGGATACTCCATACCAAGTTTGGTTCAATTTGGACAACTCCTTGACCCGATAAAATTTCTATATTTTTGAAAATAGAATAAGCGAAAAAGTCGAAATTTCCGTATGAAAAACTAACTTTTTTCCTAGGCAAGCTATACCGAAAATTCTTTTTGCTTTACACTCTAGATACAAATGGGATACTCCATACCAAGTTTGGTTCAATTTGGACAACTCCTTGACCCGATAAAATTTCTATATTTTTGAAAATAGAATACGCGAATAATAAGCGAAAAAGTCGAAATTTCCGTATGAAAAACTAACTTTTTTCCTAGGCAAGCTATACCAAAAATTCTTTTTGTTTTACAGTCTAGTTACCCATGGGATAGTCCATACCAAGTTTGGTTCAATTTGGACAACTCCTTGACCCGATAAAATTTCTATATTTTTGAAAATAGAATAAGCGAAAAAGTCGAAATTTCCGTATGAAAAACTAACTTTTTTCCTAGGCAAGCTATACCAAAAATTCTTTTTGCTTTACACTCTAGATACACATGGGATACTCCATACCAAGTTTGGTTCAATTTGGACAACTCCTTGACCCGATAAAATTTCTATATTTTTGAAAATAGAATACGCGAATAATAAGCGAAAAAGTCGAAATTTCCGTATGACAAACTAACTTTTTTCCTAGGCAAGCTATACCAAAAATTCTTTTTGTTTTACAATCTAGTTACCCATGGGATACTCCATACCAAGTTTGGTTCAATTTGGACAACTCCTTGACCCGATAAAATTTCTATATTTTTGAAAAAAGAATAAGCGAAAAAGTCGAAATTTCCGTATGAAAAACTAACTTTTTTCCTAGGCAAGCTATACCGAAAATTCTTTTTGTTGTACAATCTAGTTACCCATGGGATACTCCATACCAGGTTTGGTTCAATTTGGACAACTCCTTGACCCGATAAAATTTCTATATTTTTGAAAATAGAATAAGCGAAAAAGTCGAAATTACCGTATGAAAAACTAACTTTTTTCCTAGGCAAGCTATACCGAAAATTCTTTTTGCTTTACACTCTAGATACACATGGGATACTCCATACCAAGTTTGGTTCAATTTGGACAACTCCTTGACCCGATAAAATTTCTATATTTTTGAAAATAGAATACGCGAATAATAAGCGAAAAAATCGAAATTTCCGTATGAAAAACTAACTTTTTTCCTAGGCAAGCTATACCAAAAATTCTTTTTGTTTTACGATCTAGTTACCCATGGGATACTCCATACCAAGTTTGGTTCAATTTGGACAACTCCTTGACCCGATAAAATTTCTATGTTTTTGAAAATAGAATAAGCGAAAAAGTCGAAATTTCCGTATGAAAAACTAACTTTTTTTCTAGGCAAGCTATACCAAAAATTTCTTTTGCTTTACATTCTAGATACACATGGGATACTCCATACCAAGTTTGGTTTAATTTGGACAACTCCTTGACCCGATAAAATTTCTATATTTTTGAAAACAGAATAAGCGAAAAAGTCGAAATTTCCGTATGAAAAACTAACTTTTTTCCTAGGCAAGCTATACCAAAAATTCTTTTTGTTTTACAATCTAGTTACCCATGGGATACTCCATACCAAGTTTGGTTCAATTTGGACAACTCCTTGACCCGATAAAATTTCTATATTTTTGAAAATAGAATAAGCGAAAAAGTCGAAATTTCCGTATGAAAAACTAACTTTTTTCCTAGGCAAGCTATACCGAAAATACTTTTTGCTTTACACTCTAGATACACATGGGATACTCCATACCAAGTTTGGTTCAATTTGGACAACTCCTTGATCCGATAAAGTTTCTATATTTTTGAAAATAGAATAAGCGAATAAGTCGAAATTTCCGTATGAAAAACTAACTTTTTTCCTAGGCAAGCTATACCGAAAATTCTTTTTGCTTTACACTCTAGATACACAGGGGATACTCCATACCCGGTTTGGTTCGATTTGAACAACTCTATGACCCTATCAAAAATAGCAAACAAAAAAATCGACTTTTGGAGAATAGAGAAAATAGCCTATTGTCAACAATTCTGTTGGTAATCTAGGGTTTCCCCTGCAGAATCCTCGACAATAGACCACATGGTACATACTATATGAATAATGAAACCGATAAATGGTAATAAAACACTTTTGAAATCATCATTTTGCAATTCATCATCTCTAAGTAGTCATAAAAGGTGAATATATACAAATTTGAAGGGTAAAGTGGACTTTAAAACCTAATTCTACACCAAGCAAAAGCACCAAGAACTAATATACAAGCACAACATTACTAAGCAAGCTGGAAAATTCGTCGACTGCAAATTTACTATAATTTTTTGGGCTTAATCTCTTGCCCCAAATGAAGTACTGTCTCGGAACTTTCTCCTTGGCGGGTACTCTGAAACGTGGAATTTGAACGTATTTCTTCTTGGCATCAAAACCCAGGATCCTGATTGAACCAACTTTTTCAATTTTCATTTGACCGTACTTATGGGGCTTCTTTTGAATACGTCTTTTAGCACGGTTGCAATCCCCGATGCCAAAAAAATTGACCCATCCATTGTATACCCATTCGGTTTTTATTCCTTTTTTCTGGTTGGGCCTCAATTTCCCCAATTTGACGGACTTTGCGCTTTTGAACAGCTTCAATACAGTGCTCAACACTTTTTGGGTTCGCATTTGGCTTTAAAATTTCTGAACTTTAATGAAGTTGCATGTTCGAAATTGACGCAACGTCTTGATTTCATCAAAAAATCTTCCTTCTTTACTTTCAAATTCTCCAAACACTTTATCCTAATAGCCTTCTTGTTACCTCCAGGGCTCAAAAACTCATTAGCATTAATTCCACTTCCGTGAATATCATCCTCGAAATAGCGCGAATGCATCTCAGTAGATCTAAAAGTGCTCGAAACCCGTTAAAAATGGACTATAACAACCCTATAACACTTATAACGCTCTGCTGCAGCTGTCTGCACCGTCCTCTGCACTCAAGCAGCGCCTGCAGCAGGTACGCTGGTCTGCAGCAGGTACGCTGGTCTGCAGCAGCTACCATTCTGCCATTCGGTGGGGGGGGGGGCTGTCCGTTCCATTTCATTTCATTCGAAACCGTAACTTACTACTAAAACGGAATTCGCATAAATTTCATTTCGCTAGCACCTCATTGCAGGTTAGTTATATGGTCTAGCCGGACAGCACTTCATAGCACTCCTCCTGCTGTCAGATGACATGCTCAGTGGATGTCATACAGCTGTCATATGACCCCGGGGCAGTCAATTCGAATATTTCACATTGCCAACACATATAACTTACCTGTAGAGAGGCGAAATACAACTTGCATTCAAATTACATATTTCGGATGCCCTCGAGCTGCCGAATATATATAGCTATATATGGTTGTTGTTAGTTTAAAAAAAAGATTACAGATCGGAATAATACAGATAGAACTACTATATGGGAGTCCCCAACCCCCCCCAAACTGGTTTCAAAGCTTAATATCTCGAAGATGACTGAACCGTTTCTTAAAAATGAAGGTGTTTTGGAATCAGGAAGAAAAGGGCTATCATCTGGAACATAAAAAAGTTCGGAAAAACAATTTTTAAATTTTGACAATTCTGACCCCTTGATCGAAAACAGCTCATTTTCGATATTCTTCAGTAATAGCAAAAAAACAACACCTTTGTTCACAGATAACATTGCAACAATATACATGACCGTAACGCAAATTAGCTAAGCTTTATTTTAAGCCATAGAACGCTTTCTAACTCTATCTATGCTCGAAGTTATTAACAAAAACAACTTTGAAAATTCGAATTTTTTCGAAATTTCCACCTCAAGTACGTCGTACTCTTTGACCAATTTCTCAACATTTTTTACGTATTTTTAGAATAAAATCGGTTTAGTTACAAAGCTGCGGTATTAAGCTAAACGATGCGTACTTGAAATCATAGTTTCGAATTACAAACCCAATTTTAAAGCAGGACTGATTGTGAAACAAGGCGTTTTTTTCTTTTTTCTTCCAATTCCGTGCAATTTTTTTTAACACTTCGTTCGAAAACGATAGTCTTTGTATACATATCTAGAAAGATGAGTTTCTAAGCAGTATAACAAGCATACATATGCCAGATAAATATTCTGTAACGGTAAGATACGTTGATAATCTTGAAAATTCACCTAAAAAAAATTGAAATGTTTCAAAAACTTCCTCCAATTTTCATGCCTAAAACATACATTAAAGGCCCTTTCTTTTCGCGCAACCTTTCTTCCACGCCTGATTTATTGAAAATCATAACAGATTTTAGGCGTGGAGTTCCTTAAAAACAATAAATTTAATGTTTTTTCTGTTAGTAAAGTGAAAAAATTATAACATTTTGAGACCCAATGCAAATTTTTTAACCGAAGAATCTTTTTCAAAGCAGGCAGGCTAATTTTTCCTTTTGATTTGCCCTAAACACACAATCGGAACCCTTCGTATCATATTTGCATTCATTTGAACAACACCTTGACCCGGACACAAAAACTGACCGCACTGGATGAGGCTTAACTTTTTCGATCACCGAACATTGTTTTGGACACCAAATCGTCAATTTTAGTCCAATTATGCTCATATTTGTTGGGTATGATCCACTTTAGCCACAATTCATGATAAAATTAGAAATTCGGGCTGACCGAACTAATTTTGACAAGTTTTTACCTAGTTCCAAAAAAGTATCTGAACTTTTTCTGTCACCGAACATTGTTTTGGTGACCAAATCGTCAATTATAGTCCAATTGTGCTCATTTTTGGTGTGCAGGCTCCAATTCAGCCATAGTTGGGGATGAAATAAAAAAAATGGACTGAATAAACCATTTTGGACAAGTTTTCAATTACTTCCAAAAAAGTATCCGCGCTCGATGAGGCTTAACTTTTTCGATCACCGAACATTGTTTTGGACACGAAATCGTCAATTTTAGACCAATTATGCTCATTTTTGTTGGGTATGATCCGCTTTAGCCACAATTCACGATAAAATTAGAAATTCGGACTGACCGAACTAATTTTGACAAGTTTTTACCTAGTTCCAAAAAAGTATCTGAATTTTTTCTGTCACCGAACATTTTTTGGCGACCAAATTGTCAATTATAGTCCAATTGTGCTCATTTTTGGTGTGCAGGCTCCAATTCAGCCATAGTTGGGGATGAAATAAAAAAAATGGACTGAATAAACCATTTTGGACAAGTTTAAAATTACTTCCAAAAAAGTAACCGCGCTCGATGAGGCTTAACTTTTTCGATCACCGAACATTATTTTGGACACCAAATCGTCAATTTTAGTCCAATTGTGCTCACTATTGGTTGGTACGCGCCATTTTAGCCATAATTGGGGATGAAATTAAAAAAAAAGGACTGAGTGAACTATTTTGGACAAGTTTATACCTATTTCCAACAAAGTATCTGAACTTTTTCTTGCACCGAACATTGTTTTGGTGACCAAATCGTCAATTATAGTTCAATTGTGCTCATTTTTGGTGTGCAGGCTCCAATTCAGCCATAGTTGGGGATGAAATAAAAAAAATGGACTGAATAAACCATTTTGGACAAGTTTTCAATTACTTCCTAAAAAGTATCCGCGCTCGATGAGGCTTAACTTTTTCGATCACCGAACATTGTTTTGGACACGAAATCGTCAATTTTAGACCAATTATGCTCATTTTTGTTGGGTATGATCCGCTTTAGCCACAATTCACGATAAGATTAGAAATTCGGACTGACCGAACTAATTTTGACAAGTTTTTACCTAGTTCCAAAAAAGTATCTGAACTTTTTCTGTCACCGAATATTTTTTGGCGACCAAATCGTCAATTATAGTCCAATTGTGCTCATTTTTGGCGTGCAGGCTTCAATTTAGCCATAATTGGGGATGAAATGAAAAAATAGACTGAGCGCACCATTTTGGACAAGTTTTCAATTACTTCCAAAAAAGTATCCGCGCTCGATGAGGCTTAACTTTTTCGAACACCGAACATTGTTTTGGACACGAAATCGTCAATTTTAGATCAATTATGCTCGTTTTTGGTGGGTATGCTCCACTTTAGCCACAATTTGTGATAAAGTTAAAAATTTGGACTGACCGAACTAATTTTGACAAGTTTTTACCTATTTCCAAAAAAGTATCTGAACTTTTTCTATCACCGAACATTGTTTTGGTGACCAAATCGTCAATTTTAGTCCAATTGTGCTCATTTTTGGTGTGCAGGCTCCAGTTTAGCCATAATTGGGGATGAAAAAAAAAAATAGACTGAGCGCAGCATTTTGGACAAGTTTTCAATTACTTCCTAAAAAGTATCCGCGCTCGATGAGGCTTAACTTTTTTGATCACCGAACATTGTTTTGGAGACGAGATCTTCAATTTTAGACCAATTATGCTCGTTTTTGGTGGTTATGCTCCACTTTAGCCCCAATTTGTGATAAAATTAAAAATTCGGACTGACCGAACTAATTTTGACAAGTTTTTACCTATTTCCAAAAAAGTATCTGAACTTTTTCTATCACCGAACATTGTTTTGGTGACCAAATCGTCAATTTTAGTCCAATTGTGCTCATTTTTGATGTGCAGGCTCCAATTCAGCCATAGTTGGGGATGAGATAAAAAAAGGACTGAGCGCACCATTTTGGACAAGTTTTCAATTACTTCCAAAGAAGTATCCGCGCTCGATGAGGCTTAAATTTTTCGATCACCGAACATTGTTCTGGACACGAAATCGTCAATTTTAGACCAATTATGCTCATTTTTGTTGGGTATGATCCACTTTAGCCACAATTCATGATAAAATTAGAAATTCGGACTGACCGAACTAATTTTGACAAGTTTTTACCTAGTTCCAAAAAACTATCTGAACTTTTTCTATCACCGAACATTGTTTTGGTGACCAAATCGTCAATTTTAGTCCAATTGTGCTCATTTTTGATGTGCAGGCTCCAATTCAGCCATAGTTGGGGATGAGATAAAAAAAGGACTGAGCGCACCATTTTGGACAAGTTTTCAATTACTTCCAAAGAAGTATCCGCGCTCGATGAGGCTTAAATTTTTCGATCACCGAACATTGTTCTGGACACGAAATCGTCAATTTTAGACCAATTATGCTCATTTTTGTTGGGTATGATCCACTTTAGCCACAATTCATGATAAAATTAGAAATTCGGACTGACCGAACTAATTTTGACAAGTTTTTACCTAGTTCCAAAAAACTATCTGAACTTTTTCTATCACCGAACATTGTTTTGGTGACCAAATCGTCAATTTTAGTCCAATTGTGCTCATTTTTGGTGTGCAGGCTTCAATTTAGCCATAGTTGGGGATGAATTAAAAAATGGACTGAGCGCACCATTTTGGACCAGTTTTCAATTACTTCCAAAAAAGTATCCGCGCCCGATGAGGCTTAACTTTTTCGATCACCGAACATTGTTTTGGACACGAAATCGTCAAATTTAGACCATTTTTTCTCGTTTTTGGTGGGTATGCTCCACTTTAGCCACATTTTGTGATAAAATTAAAAATTTGGACTGACCGAACTAATTTTGACAAGTTTTTACCTATTTCCAAAAAAGTATCTGAACTTTTTCTATCACCGAACATTGTTTTGGTGACCAAATCGTCAATTTTAGTCCAATTGTGCTCATTTTTGGTGTGCAGGCTCCAATTTAGCCATAATTGGGGATGAAATAAAAAAATAGACTGAGCGCAGCATTTTGGACAAGTTGTCAATTACTTCCTAAAAAGTATCCGCGCTCGATGAGGCTTAACTTTTTCGATCACCGAACATTGTTTTGGACACGAAATTGTCAATTTTAGACCAATTATGCTCGTTTTTGGTGGGTATGCTCCACTTTAGCCACAATTCGTGATGAATCCGGACTGACCGAACTAATTTGGACAAGTGTTTACCTAGTTCCAAAAGTCTGGACATGAACGCACGAAAGTCTGGTGAACGCACGAAGGTCTGATGAACGCACGAAAGTCTGGTGAACGCACGAAAGTCTGGTGAACGCACGAAAGTCTGTCGAACGCACGAAAGTCTGGACATGAACGCACGAAAGTCTGGACATGAACGCACGAAAGTCTGGTGAACGCACGAAAGTCTGGACATAAACGCACGAAAGTCTGGTGAACGCACGAAAGTCTGGTGAACGCACGAAAGTCTGTCGAACGCACGAAAGTCTGGACATGAACGCACGAAAGTCTGGACATGAACGCACGAAAGTCTGGTGAACGCACGAAAGTCTGGACATGAACGCACGAAAGTCTGGTGAACGCACGAAGGTCTGGACATGAACGCACGAAAGTCTGGTGAACGCACGAAAGTCTGGACATAGGCACTTTCCGTCTGGGACGGTCTGGACATAGGCACTTTCCGTCTGGGACGGTCTGGACATATCGACTTTCCGTCTGGGACCTCAACCTGGGAACCTCACAAATTTTGCAGTAATGATTTCCAAAATTTTTACAAATTTTTGAAGTTTTTTAGCGCAGGACAATTTTTTATTCTGTTTAACAATTTTTCGATTTTCATCTCAATCAAAGTGCAATAATTTAACCTTCGAGGTTTGGCCAGTTGTAGATGAACAGTTCCAGTTGCTTCAGCCGCTGATCTTTTTCCTTCGCTTCTTTCTGATTGGTCGAGTGCTTCTGTTCAACTATCAATCGTAGCCAAGAATGTGGCCACATGTTTTTGGCAGAAACTTCCTCGTAATAATTGTTCCATCCGATCTCTCCTAAAGCGAGTGGCCGTTTTCCGATTGAAAGCGACCTATTTTCAGCAATGGCATACGGATGTGAAGACTTGCTGGCAAGAGTAACATCTGTTTTTCTTGTAATCATAAAATAAAGAGAAATTACAATGAATTCCATTTGATAATTTAACGAATATGAATGTCTGTCGCCAAATTCAATTGCACAAAAAAAACTAAACAATACACTACACGCTTTTTAATGATTGAACAGAACGTGTTGTTTTTCAAAGTGGATCACGTAGATTAGTATTTCTTCACGTGATTGATGCTGCGAAAACCAGTGGTCCTTAATTGAGCAGTAATGTTAGCATAAGTGGTGCAATTGACGAAAATAGAAAAGACAAGCTAATCGTTTCGAAAAAAACAAAAACTAGAATGTTAAAGCATTTTTAATTCTGGTAGTTAAATAGTAATACAAGATGTTAAACTTTTACTGCCATAAAATATCGAAGACCTCATTTTAAAACTGTAATTTTGGAAATTTTTGCTGTCACTCCTTAAATTCATATATATATATATATATATATATATATATATATATATATATATATATATATATATATATATATATTCATATACGTAAAAGCTTGCGGCCTTCCATGAATTGAAACAACTAAAAAAATAAGATAGACAGATCGACCACCAGTCCTTATATAGACCTAGACTTTTGGGTTAGAATGGGACAATCAATTTTTTGACAAATACGTTCTACAAGGAAAAGGCCTTAAATGAACTTTTTCAAATTTTATATTCGAAATCAAAAACTCAAAAACAATACTCAAGAAATAGGGCTGATAAATTTGTCACTACTTAGATGCACAATATTTTACTGGTAAAGATGCACACAATTTTACTGGTATTTTACTGGTAATATTTAAATTTCCATAAGTGAGTTCAAAGGTCATAATTTTAGTAAGGTAAGTCATGCAACTGACCTAAAGGCCTCAATCAGGTCACGCAAACAAACTTTATCTGCGAAGCAGTAGAGGTCACTGAAGTCATTCAAAAAATTATTTCCAAGAAATCAGGTCGTAAGAACAATCGTCGGAGACGGGGAACTAAAACATAGCAGGACAAGTCCGGAAATATAACCCAAAGAATTGAATGAAAAACTTTAGCTCTACCTGACCAGCAGATCAGTTGAACAAGGCCAGCCAAATCACAAACAATAGTTTCTCAAAATTTGAGAAACTCAGACAATCAAACAAACTAAACAAAATTAAACTCAATATTAAAACTCTGGAAGCTCTTACCCCGCAGGCAAAATTTGATCCCTTTAAGTATACTTATTTCGAAAATATGTTCAAAACCAATTTTTGTCTCTTAAATTGGTCCAGGACTAATTTTGACCTGCAAGGCCTTCATCAACTTTTTAAAACTTCAAATGAAGACTAATCAAACAAAATACAAAAAAATACAAAAAGCTTGAAAAATATCAACATTTGAGACCAAAAGGACCTAAAATGACCTTTTAACCTTAAATTTAGGTCCTCCCTGCAGCTGCACCACTCCAGGTACTTGAGAGCATACTAAAGCCGACTTTAGGCTTCTAATGAAACCTAATGCTTGCTTGGTTTTGCCTGCTTATGCTGTTTTGAAAGATCAAAGTCATTGAAAAATTTGTGAAAACCTCTTTAAAAAAACACAGCGCCCCAATACAATTCAAATGCTTTGAATTGTAAAAAAACCACGATGTCCCCAATAATAGCCGCAATCGCTTCGCGGCTATTGATAAATAAATGATATTCCAGCGTGAGAAATAACATGAATAGAGTGATTAGCGTTAAGATGTTAAGAACTAATTAGTTTTTACAACACGTACAACATTCTTATGCCTCATATCACAGCCTTGATGAATTAATTATGAACTTCTCAATGCTTTAAGAACAGTTCATGAATTAGTTATGAACTAATTATGAACTTCTCAATGCTTTAAGAACAGTTCAGAAATTACTAGAGTGTACCGGTATCAATGCAAAAACTATTTACAAAAATTGTGGCGCAGTCTTCCCACCGTTTTTTCACGCCCAATGTTGAAAGCGCTTAAATTACGTATAAGTAGTTTCACCAAAATTTACAGTACTAAAAAGAGGAAGCTCAGAGATATTTTAGGCAACTTTTTTCGGATTATGGGAGCAATATGATGTCCTCAATTCTAAGTGCTCTTCTGATTCAGAGTTGTTATGAATTCCTTCGTTCCCAATCAGTCTGGAAGCGATCTCAATCAATCCGTCTGGATACCGATGAAAGGATATATCCGATTTGTTCCGATCCCGTATCTTTTTAATGAGAGAGTAGTATCCAAGACTGAATTTGTAGTGATTTTACTAATTTATCAAATTAGTGAATTATCTGAATACATTTTTTAATTTTTTCAATTCGGGAGAAGCGAGCTTCTTCCGCAAATAATGGGCATGCACAATTAACAGGTCTCTGAAATACGCAGGATGCATTTGTACATCGAATACTATATACATTATTTACATTATTTGAAAAACTAGCCATAAAGTGGATGGCAATAACGCGCATTATACAAAAATGAACGTTCTAGCTCTCTTCGTTGTAATAAAAACCAGTGCGACGATAGGCCATCAGCGTTCAATTGATTCTCGAACAGTGCCTGGCTCATCGGAGCCCTCAAATTCCTCCTCCTCGTAGACGTCTTCCGCCACTCCCCCTTCTTCTTGTGTCTCTCGTTTCTGCTGTTCCACCTGTTGTTCTTCGGGAGCTGGTTCATCTCTTGACGATTCCAGATTCTGAGAGGTTCTATTGTCCTTACTGTTGTCATTGTCAGAGGCTTTTTGTTTGTTTTGTTCTGACCTCTCTGATTGCTTTGGGTTACTTTCCTGTTGCTCGATTGGTGCATGGCTGCGTACCTGTTGGACCACGTTGCGTGACAGTTTCTCGTTCACGTCTCGTAGTGTCTGAAAAAAATTTCTAATGCCTTTTTTGTCAAATAACTTGTGAAACTCTATTATGGCAAAATGACGGAACATTGAAATACGTGCATAAAAATTCACTTCATCGCAAACTGATGTCCTCCAGACTTTGCTTTTTTTAAAACGAGGGTGAAGTGCGAAAAGAATTACATGGTTTGGAAAACGCATGGTCGCATAATATTCATCTAGACGATGGTCGCAAGATGGCCTGATCAGAGACCAAATTTTGGGTGATCCTCTGATTATATAACAAAGGTGACAGTTAGGTGTCAGGTATCCTTATCAGTTGAACTACCGTGATTGGTTACGAATGTCAGCAACTAAAAATGAAAATGGCTGGGTAATAAAAGATCCTTCATTATTTGCATCTCCATTGAGTATTTAAATTATATTCTCAAATCTTGGGCTTACAAGCTAAAATATAGGAGAACTTTGAGCATGCATTACAGTGTGATCTATCCGTCGCGCGAAAGTATATGGCTTATTCTGATCTCAAGGCAAGGTCGGGGATGTTGGTCTACTCGGTGTTCAAAGTCTGGAGTCAGTCTTGTCTGATCATAGGTCAAAGTTCCTCAGCTTTGGATATGTATAGCACATCTTTCTAATCAAAACTCTTGACATCAGTGCAATGTTGAAATTTTCGAGGCCTGCAGTATTGATCTGAGCGCTTTACAAATGGGTGCAAGTTTTCGCCCAAAAAGTGTACAAAATCAGTTTGGCATCTGAACTGCGATGGTAACTTCATGCGCATTCTTAGACTAGCCATGGGTTACAGAAGCAGCCCAAATTGGCAGCTCAAATTTGGTAAAATAAAATTCGAGGTATTAATTTGTCAAATATAGATGGGTAAGGCTCAATGGTTGTTTATCCATGTATACAGCGTGTCACAAAATGAAGTGCAAGCAAAGGTTTCAAAACTATCCGAGATATTTCAATGGCCAGAGTCCCAACTTGAAACATGTGGTGAATTTCAAAGATATGGATCAATGCAAAATGAATATTGATATGCAAATATGGAAATTGAAGCAAATTCTGTGGATTTGGTGTTTGACCTGTTGTTTGGGTTTTAAATTTGAACTATTGTTTATAGCTGACCTTCTCGATGCTGTCCTGAGCATCCCTGTTCTGCTGTGACTTTGCCAGTTCCAACGCCTCTCCAAAGGTATTAGAAGCAGACTCGAAGTCCTCCAGTTTCACTAAACAAAGCTGTCACTAACGAAAAACACCAACAAATATTTTCTGTTCGTCTTTGCTAAATAGCCTTTTTTTACTAGAGGAAGAAGTATTGAAAACTCAAGATCAAATACGCTTTTTAACTTAAAAACATTCTGACTTTGATGGAACCTTAAACAACGCTAATTGATCTTTTGTATCATGCAGTTTTCGCACTTACTTAAATTCTTATATTTTTAAATATCCCAGTTAGTTCAGCTACAACTGAAATTCAATTTAAACCAAACACTTTTTGGGTGTTTCAGAAACAAATTTAGTACTTTGCAATCAACTATAGTTATCATTTCATATTTTAATATTTCGCACCAAGGTCATACATAGATACAAACTTCTATGCCCTGTCTGGATACAACCAAAGAACTTTTTTAATTATAAAAGCAGCCAGGAGAATCGGTAAAAAGCGTTTGCAGATGCTAGGAAAAATAGTTGAAAGTGAGTTTAGTAAACAAGGAAAAATGAGATTTAGCCGACAGTTTTATCAGTATTTGTCAAAAAAACTCTTTGCCCAATAAATAATAGTAATTCGATGGAAACCTGATATGGGTGCAACCACGGATATACCTTCGTTACGTTAGCTGATAAAAACTGTGCCGTATATTTATCCGCTTACGAAATACCCTTTCAAGTTGGCCAATGAGAGCTTTCACGATTAACCATTCATAACCCAAACAACGACTTCTACTACGTTTAGAAACAACTACCAACTGCCTGTTTCAGGTTACCGTAAGAAAAGGTGCAAATTAGTCTAGGCAAATTGTTTTTACTCCTGAGCATGACTCCAAATAATGAAGAAACTGAAAATTGATCGATTAGTTTAATTTTCGGACAAAAAAAAATGAACATAACCGACTAACGTCGGGCGGAATTGCTCTCAAACGACGGGAGAGTGGTTGGCTTCGTCAGTAGATAGCCACAGTTTAGTGGGGCTAGTTTTAGCTTGATTCAACTCTGCAACTTTTAGTTTTCCAGCCTTGTTAGTAAATAAATAAAATAAAAAGCTGATATTCAAAAAAATTGCAAAATATTGCAAAATTTGAAAATGCTTCCAGTTTTCACAGTGAAAATGTTCAAAACTTTTTTTTGTCTCTAGAATTATGTCAAGTAACCCGTCTGCAAGATTTGAAAAGCATCGTGGGCCAGTAGTGATCGTTAAACCCTAGAAAACGAAAAAAAATTCAAAAATTTTGAAAACAATAAAACATTAATAAAGTCTTGGCAAAATTCAAGATATTCAAATATTTAAAACCAGTTCAATGTCTTAAGAGATTATCGAGTATCCCTATTTCAAGCTTTAAATAGTTTCACGGGCTCACAAAGATTCATAAACTTGGAACATGATAAAAATTTCCAAAAAGTTTGAAAATTAATTTTTATCAAAAAATTGCTAAGGCTGGAGTCATTGATAATCAGTCCGTTAATTCTAGAAACTATGCAACAGCTTATCATCAAAACTTGGAGGAGGTCCCTAAGACCCTGGTGCCGGAAAAATGATAAAAATTCAAAAAGATTTAAAAAAATTGCAAATACTTTTTGAAAATTCCTATCTTAAAATCTTGAAAAACGTTCCATTACAACTAGAAGCTCTTCAGTAACATATAATCAAACCCTAGAGAGGGATATGTACCTACTTTAGAGGTTGGATGGAGAAAACTGAAAAATGACAGAAAAATTTCAAAAATTGTAAATTCTAAAAACCTGAAAATACTAAAGACTTGAAAATACTAAATTTATCAAAAAAAATGTTGAAATTTGTGATTTTAAAAAATTGAAATTTTTTCCATGACCAATCAAAATTTGCCAGTAACTTATTATCAAAACCTAACGGAGGTTCTCTAACCCCTGAAGCTCAAAAAACCTGAACAATGATTATAAATGTCAAAAAATTGATAAAAATTGCAAATTTTGTCAAAGAAATGCTAAAATTCGTAGTGTTGAAATCTCCAAAAACATTTCATTACGTTTAGAAAATATAGAGTAAGTCATTGTCTAACCCTAGATAAGGTTCTTCGGCTTTTGAGGCTGGAGAAACCTGAAACCCGACAAACATTTGCAAAAAAATTTTAAAAAAATGCAAGTTTTATGAAAAAAAAAATCGATAAAATTCGTCATATTAGGAAACTGAAAGCTATTCCATGGCAAATAAAATTTTTTCAGTAACTTATAGTTAAATCCTTAAGTACGTTTCGTTGCCTTTGCGTCTGCGTCTGCAAAGATGTGAACAATGAAAAAATGAATGTCAAAAACTTGATAAAATTTGCACCTTTTGTCAAAAAATTGATAAAATTTGTGATTTTAAACTCTTGAAACCATTCCAATACCACCATAAACTATGCTGTATTTTATTATAAAACCCTAGAAGAGGTTCGTTGGGCAGGAGTAGGGTGGGGGCAACATTGCGGTGGGGGTTGGGGGCCATTGTGGGGTTGTCAACAGTGGGGGTGTCTTCAACCTCTTAGAACCTCCCTTCACACCATAAGTCTCAAAAACAGTTTGAGCTGAAACAGAGCTGAAAGGCTCTAAGAGCAATTAATGCCTGCTGGGTGCTACCTGTCTATCCCGTTTTTGAAAACGAAAAGTCAAAAGCGTCAGACGAAAAATCGGTCAAGCGAAAAATTGCATAAAAAAGACCGACAGGACTAATATAAGTGTTAAAAACTTCGTTTGAGAGCAATTAAAAACTTCTGTTTCTGTGCAACATTTTTTGCAAGTTTGTCGACTCGAAATTATAAATTTTCTGCCTGTTAAAAATAAAATCTACCTTTTTGCATGCAACTCTATGAAACCCAACATTTTCACATTTTAGGTTTACAAAAAAGTTTTACTATAGTCATGACACCAATTTCATCAAAAATGTCGACTGTAAATTCTTAGCTTATGAAATGTATAAACGAAGCGTGAAAAACTGAAAATTTTAAAGATTGTCTGCTTTGTGTGAGAAATGAAACATTTGATTTCGGCGACCGATTCAGTTGTTCTATGAGCTATTCAATGACCGCTTCCGTTTATCTCTGCAAAAAGATATCGACTGGCTAAACTTGGCTGACAAAAATAGTCGGGCTGGTATAAATTCCCAGTCCCCATATCATGGAGGGTTGAAACAATAACTCTCGGATATACTTTCAGCTTTTGCCACAATGATGGTAGCATTCAACTGCCACGCCTCATCACCACACTTGCTCGAACAGTCCAAAGCCATCTGTCCAAATTTCCTCGCTTCTCCGTACCTCTTCAACTCAAGGTGGCACTTAGCTATTTCATGGTAGAGCCAAGTCCTCTCGAGAGCCTCGTCCTCGTCCTGGATCTGAAGCATTGCCTCTTCTTGTTGTGCCTGGCCATCAGAGTTCTTGACAGAGTCAAGGAGCTCCAGCCTCTGTTGCCAGTACCTGAGAGCAGTATCGCTTCTGCCCAACTTTGAGTTTACTCTGCCCAAATTGTCCAGGGCGCGACTGCGGCCATCTACATTGTTACTAAAATATAGCTAGCAGTTAGACAGAAACATTCAGTGCGAACAAAGTTGATCTAATTAGTCAGCAAGTAAGTTTTTTTAATAAGTTTTAGCAAGTGAAGTTACGGCACTGTAATATTGCGGTTTCACGTTCAATAAGGTTGAAATCAAAGTTAAACACGGGGATCGGCATTGACCTCATCTCATTTTGTTTCTGACAAAGAAAATTAGGCTCCCAGAGACAAACTCTATAACAAGCATTGAAGCTCATAACCAAAGATGCAACTTGAGTCGATTATCTTAGTAAAGTAATAAAGTAACTAACATGATGTTTGAAACGAGGCTGAATAATTAGAAAAGCTGGCACTGTCAAAAAACTGAAAACCTGGATGTTGAGAACATGAAGATGGTAATGTTAATACAAAAAAATGTTGGAACAAAAAATGACAACATGTTGACAGGATAAAAATTAATACAAACAAAAAATTTATTAGGTTTGCTTTAGTTTTTTTCTTACTTTTGTTTTTTTTTCTAGTTTTTTGTCTATTCTGTTTGTCTAATGAAGCAAAAGCTTCTTTATTACGCAGAAAATGTGCAAATTGCAAATTTTGGGGGCAGCAGTAAAAACACTTCGTCGTCAATTTTCATATTACGTTACTATTATTCACGATGAAAAGTCTACGTTAACAGTGAATGTAATTACCATAAACTTTTGTCACTAGTATTTGTCGATAACGTAATCATCGTCTACAATTTTGATGAATCAGTAATCCTTAAATCTTATAGCTCGAATTTAATTAATAATTACTTGAGACCCAATTTAGACTTTCTTGGTCAACAACTGGCATCATGAATAATTGTGCCGGACGTTTCCAAAATGCTGATGGACGTTTCCACACCAGCATATAACCTATTTTTAAAACATGATCGTAAATAACATAGGCGAACTCGGGTAAGTTTGCTTGCGCAAACTGCTCTTTTTGTCGTCTTCTGAATTTCTGCAAGGCTCAACAGTGAGGGGACTCTGTCGCCCAGAAGATCGATCAAATAAAATAAACCAAAGGTTTTGAATTGGTGAAGCAAGCGTTAATTTGTTGCTCTGCTTTTCCCGCTCTTCCACTCTTGTATGCTGTTGCAAATTAGATTGCCTTGAAATAAGTTAATTCACAATGGGGCTCGTAATATCAATTCTAGTTATATGGATAACGAATGTAAGAGAATTACTTGCACAGCAATGGAAAAGACAAATTCAAGACAATTCATAATAGTAATTAAGGTAATATTAACAATATCCGTGGTTCACTTCCCAAATGAACTAAATCAAAACGCTCACAGTATCCCAACTGGTCTTGCAATTACAAATCTTTCAAAGTTTAGTCCCACTAAACCAACTACTTTCTCTCGCTTGATCGAAACCAAACTTCTGAAGTTCTCCCAAAATCTCCAAAGTCTGGCTCTCTCTCTCTCTCTCTCTCTCTCTGTCCAATTTTCTCTGTGTCACTTCAATTTATACTCTACCAATACGCTCTTATCTTATGCAAACAAAATTTAATCTCTTAAGTAAACAATGCAACTTACACTTGAAATTGTCCCATTCTGTGGGAGGGCTTTGTTTGCTCTGCAAACAAACCAATATCAAACTATGCTCTGTCATTCAACTGCTACCAACCATTGTTCGACTTTCTCCTGATCTTAAGTACACGACCTTTGGACTCTTATGTAAACAAATCCACTCCACTTTATCTCATATATGCACTTGACATGTCAATCAGTGTTTGCTTAGTAAACATTGAACGATACTCTGAAAAGTTCTTATTCCTCTATTTCCGCTATAAAATTAATTAGCTGCAATCAATCCCTGTCAAAATCACGCGTTGAATAGATAACTAAACTCATTGCCAAAAACCAAGAGAAATTGTTATTTCCAATCTGGAACTCATTTCATGCAATTCCCTGTAATTATACATGCCTAAAAATCGAATATTCCTATAAGCCCACAATTTGAACTCTAGGGGTCAATCAGGGGTCATTCGTCCAAAATGAAGGGTCAAATTAATAAAAATAACGTTGTCACGGTAAGTTCTCTCATAGTTGCACCTACCCACCAATTTTTATCACCTAACTCCTAATAGAACACGAGCAATGACCGCGCACACTTTTCATCGACCTCCCGGATGACTCCAAAATTCCAATCTTAATAACTTGCGAAGTAGTGGTTAAAACGTCTTCGTGTAAAGTTTTATAGTAACTATAGGGTGCCACCAACTTGCCTGCCAAGTTTCATGACCAACGGATCAGCCGTTGCGATTCGTTTGCAATTTAAAAATTTTTAACGAGTCGTGGGTGCCAAAACCCGAAAAATCCGAGTTCGTCAAACTTGACCGAGGTGGCTTTTCTTTGTCACTAACTGTCTCAGGTTATCATATTAAAACTATTTTGAAGTCATTCGGCCGCTCAAAAAGTTCAATCTCCAGTTTTCGGCACTCGGGTTTTCCTGAAGCACCGACTTCCGGTCGGAATCTGGGATTGAAAATATCACCAATCGAAAGCACTTGAAAAGTTACACTAACCCTCCAAAAATCATAAGACTACTACCAATACTCCACGAGCAATTCAAATTTTACGTTCCGCAAGCACCGGCGTAAGCTAGTTCCGTGCAGGTTGGTGTGGGGTCAAATCTGACAATAAAATCGGATTCCTCGTACCCAAATTAGTCTATCCCCCAATTTTCAGGTCAATACGACGTCAACTTTTCGAAAAAATACTATTTCAATTTAGGTCCTAACTACATTCCAGTGATAATTACCAATATACCCAAAAATCGCCATTTTACATCCTAAACCCTTCCCAAGACCATGCAAAAACATTAATTCATACGTGCAGGACATTACAACTGATTAATCGCCTTATTTCGGACTCAAACACATTTCACAGTAAACTACCTAAAAACCTTCAAATCACACTACTTCCGGTGTTAATAGCTGGAGGGTGGCTGGTCGGATTCGCCTGAAAATTAGTTTCGCAATAGAGGACCACTAGGGTACCTCCCCATCATTGACCAGATATCAACCAATAACTCCTTCCCATCCCGGGGGGTTCGGACAACTTTTTATCGGTAGGGTACTTGAAAAACTGATAAATTCCCTTTTTATTTACTTTAATTTAACAAAACTCTAATAAATTTCTTCCACAACTTTCTAAACCATTCCCATGATTATCCAATACATTACTGCACCAGTATATGCTAGTACGCCTGGTTTCTACCTTTATTTCATCAATAAACAATCGAAATTTATACCGCAAATTATCAAAAACTGTCGAATAACACCATTTATTGTGCCAAAACTCAGATCAAAAATGTATATACGGCTGCGTATCCCTATTATATATCAACAATCATAAGAGGAATATCCCCACAAAATTTCAGATTCCAATGGCGATTAAAACTTAAAGAGTTTAGTGTACCAAATTTGGAGTTGCCAATTATTTTGTGAATTTGAAATCACACTTTAATTTGGTTCAAATTGAAATTCCAATTTTGTTCGATTTATCTAGTTAACTTCAAATGTTCGCTCTCTATTTTACTTAAATCACTCATTTCGACTTTGGCCTAATGCACAAATACAACTTTGCTAAGTAAATGAAATATATCGACAGCTCAATATGCTTTTGTTCATCAATTTGCTTGCTTAAGATATATCACTCAACTCCCCTCTCTGGCGCCTTCGAAACAATAACCCTTTACGGAAGAATGCTTATTTCAAACACCTTATTAACTTGTCTAATTTGACCTAAATTCTCTAACTTACAATATCTGGCTATAACAATTTCTATTGAGATTATTCTTATGCTTTCTTCACTTTTGATACGTAATGCTGCAATCTAATTGATTCAAAAGATCACTTCGTTTACAATTTTAAATAAGTCAATAGTTAAATCAGTCTAAAACTTTCGTGAAGATCGAAATTATCAAACCATTGGGTTGTTTAAACTCCAGTCAACTAGTTTGCGGGATCATTGTGCCAAAATTTATCAACGTTGTAATGCCAACGCCGTATCAACGGCGTCACATTTTAACGATGAAATGCTTAACTAATATTGATTAACTTTTAAAAGATTTTTGATTGTCAGTTATGAGTATTTAAAGCTCAGTACTTCTTCTTCTGGATTTATCTTTCTCTTTTGTTATAGTTGGCGCTTCGTCATTGTTTTCGCAAATCAAGCACAAATTTCAAAATTAATTTTTTCTTGATAAATTTCCTCTCAGGGTAATTGAATTTCGTTTAACTTCTGTAAAGATTATGCGAGAGAAAAGGGCGAGTTGTTCGCCTAGAATCTAGACTGATTTTATTGCTGACTGAATTTTAAATTGGTACCCCTGTCTGATGACTTGATTGACTCAGGTTCTTTGAACACCAGAATGACAGGTCGCTCCACAAAAAAATTGCTGAAGATCAAAATAAGACACAAGGTTTCTCTTGAAAGTAAACACAAAAAGTAGACTGAGTTACAGTTGACAACAGTGCAATTCAATTTTTATATCTTTTTGATACCATTTTTCTATTATGCTTTTCTAAATATGCTTTTCTTATGCTTTTGTAATCATAGAACTCTCATTATGGGAAAGTTATAGTCATAAAACTTTCCTTTGTGACAAAGTCGTACAATGTTTTACGACTTTTTGAGTGTATGAAGTCGATGTTCCATAACATGAAAGTTCTATGATTAAAAATTTTTGTCAACGAAATACTATCACTTGAAGTAAAAATACTATTGATTCATTTGAAAATTGTTCTCTTCGATTCTACTTGGCCGAGTTTAGGCATTATTCCTGAAACCAGAAGACATAAGTTGAAAAACAAATTCAAAATAGTAGACTATGAGGAACTAAGAGCGAGAGTTATCATTTTCTGGCTTAGATAACAGCATAGCGTCAAGAAAACGGATTCCCTGATTTATTACCAGGTTTTGGATTTAGAGATGCCAGTCCTGGCAAAAAAGTGCTCAAGAAGAACTGCTAAGTGTATGAAGTGACCTGAACGTAATTTTGGGTCAGTGTTGTCACAAGGCCAGTGTTGTCTTGCCCATAACGGCTATAGCCTTGACATTCAGTGAAAAGTGGCTTACTTTGTTTCTGAGAGATCGAGGTCATTGAGGAACTGCTGTTCTGCCTCTCTCAACTTGTCTTGTTCGAAGAGTGCCAGACCATACAAGTTGTAGAGAGTTGCCAGGAACTCCTGCTTATCTGCCAGTTCATCGTCTGTATAAATCAGAGCCTCATTCAAGGCTTCCTTGCTACGCTTCTCAGCTTGTTTGAAGTCTCCACGGTCCATTTCTTAAATTAACAACAAATCATTTCAATAAAAAGAAAGCTATTGCCAATGATAACTGATAGTAGGTTGCTAAAGCAAACGGAATTGCATCTCAATTAGAATTGACCCGGATTGACTGTAATACCAGTTTCCTGGATACCATACAATGACCTATACCATTCCTAGTAATAGTACAACCCCCAGTGATCTCGAATCCTGTAAGATGACTTTCAACTGCTTTCTCAAATTTCAGCTGTTAATTAAAAATCTTTTTTACTATCTGGAAATCTCGTGTACGGTAGCTTAGCGTAAGGTGCCTCGTCTTTGAGTTAAAAAATATTAGAGAGAAAATTGAGGAAATCTAACTAAGGATTTAATAAATTTGGTTCAACTAACCAGCCTCTATTTTTTCAATCTGTTTGATCACATAACCCCCAGGGTTCGTTTTCTTTGAAACTGCAGATGCTGTGCCTTTCCTGCCCCCTGCCCCCGCTCTACCGGTGGCAGTTGCCGTGTCCGATCTTTCGTATGTCTTATCGTGAGTCCTGGATGGGTCTTGCTGTCTCCAAAACTCTTCCCTCTTTTCCAGGTACTTGATTGCGTCATTGGTGTACTCTCGGATTTTCTTCCCAGATTCCGAGGACTCGTTCGAAACAACTAATCAGAAAAAAACACAGTTTTTAGGCAGTCTGTTCTAAAGAAAGACAAATTGTTAACAATGTCTCCCTCATTTTTATTCTGTGCCATCTAACCACAAGCTCATCCAGTACTTATCGAACCAATAATGAGATATCGGAAAGATCATTTTTTGTCAGACTTGGTTAGCTTCAACATTGAGTTATCAAACAAAACAAGAATCCTGTATCAGTAATAGGGCTATACGGTCACATAACAGTTAGCGGTTATCTCAGTGGAAGACAATTAAAGCAAGACAAAATTGAAGCAGTAATATTACAGCAAATGACTAACCAAAATCAGGCAGTACAAGAGTATTTTATTTTTCCTCCGTTTCGGAGCAATTTAAAATTGGAACAACTGTCAATGGTGACAGCATATGATGCAAGATAACTGTTAATAACACGTAATATCAAATTTCGGAAAGAATTTGAGTGATCAGTGAAATGCTAATTGGTACAAAAGTTAATAAATGTAAGTCGTAACGCCGATTTTGGAGGGACAACTCCTTGTATGAAAAGAAACGCTTGTACCTCCGTCCTTGAACAGTTTCTCGAGATACTCTTTGTCAGAGTACAACTCCCCAAGCAGTCTACGTGAGCTCTTCCTGCTACTCTTGGTGCCCTTGGCTCTCTGCTCCTCTGCCCTCTTCTTCGCATCGTCCTTCTTACTCGAAACACTCTTTGGAGGCTGCAGTCTACTAGCGGTGCCTGGCTTGGGCTTCTTCTCTCGCTTTTTAAACTAAAGAGGCACAAGGACAAAGTTAAAACCTGAAATAATCTCTGTTAGTCTATGCTCAATCAAACTAAATGTATTGATTTTAATCCTCCATCATTAAAGTTACCCAGTCTATTTTTTGCAATACTTTTTTCACGCGTTCAAAGCAGCCTGACTATAATCAATGTTTGTTAAATGATAATTTGTCTACAGAAAGGAACCCGAGAAAAAGGAAGAACAACAAAGATGTTCAAAACCAATATAATTTAAACGAAGTTCATTAATTTTTTGTCGTCCCCAGATCGTACATGAGAATTTTTCAAAAGTCTTAATAAAAAACGTGTAAATTTTAATTCGAAGCCATACAGGAAGCAGCGTTGACCAATATTTACAGCACTATTATTGTTCCGACCCCACTTGTGGGGGGGGGGGAACTATATACTCAAATGGGTTTTTTTGTTCGGACAGTTTCGGCCGATTGATATATACATCGTAGAGAAATGTGAGTGGTATCATTAAAAAGCTACTCCAGCGTACAATTCGAAATTAAAAAGATTTCTCGAATTTCGTTTTTTTCGAGGAATTATCGAGGATTGAAGTTTTGTGTGAAAACGATATATTTGGCATGATTGTTCACTTTTAGTGTAATTTTACTTCAAATTAGGATATTTTTTAAAATTATTATTACATTTCAGGCCAAAATATGAAACATTTTGGAGTTCCCAATAGACGAAAGGCAATAAAATGAAGAGTTCTGGTCTCATAGGGAAGTTTACTATAAAAAAAAATGAATTCTTTTTCAGAGCTCTTTTTGAGAAAAATTTTTCATATTTTTTTTGTTTTCTTGGGTCACCTAGCGACTAGTCAATTTTCATATCTCGGTTCTGCTAATGACAAACCTGATTTACAGTCAAATGAAGCCCATTGAAACTTTTGGAGTTCTACGCCATTGTCACGTTTATTAAAAGTGCAACTTTTAATAATCTTCGTAATAATCATTAAGTGAACCTATCTAGAGCTTTCAGTGGACAGCTAATTGCTGTTAAGCCTTAAAAAATGATTTTTCGAAAAAATTTTTTAACTATTCGACCATTGCCCTATTTATTCGACCATTAACCTATTTATTCGAGTTAATTATTCGGCCATTAACCTATTTTCGAGAATTGTAAGCCAGTCTTAGTAGACAGGGGCCCCTTCTTTTTGACTGCAACAAAAAATAAATCAGGTTAGCGGTTTTATGACATCAATGCAACAAGATTTCAAAAAATTTTTAAAAATTTTTTGGATATTTTCTTATTATTGACTCCCCCTGAAACCATATCACATTATCTTGATTTTTATATCTCCCATTAGCTGAGATAAGACGTTCACTGGATCATGAATAAGGTTTTCAGAGAAAAGTTTTTGGTTTAAATGGCTTCGACATATTCTCCTGGCACGTTTCTACTGAATTTTTGGTTTTTGCCTATATTTGTCTTTGTTTCTATAGTCATAAGACTCTTTGTGACGTCTTATTGATTACCTATGCATGGCAAAAATCCGTTTCCTCAAATCGAGGCGTACGCTCCAATAGAGCGTATTTTGTGACTTCTGTTGTAAGCTATTGAATTTAATGGCTGTTAAGACTTTGAAAATAGTTTTTCGAAATTTTTTTTTGAAAATAAACAAATCTTGAACTTTTTTTCGTGAACTGCAAGTCATTCTCAGTATTGATTGGACGCCCTTTTTTTAATTCAGCCAAAATCAATCTATTTAGCGGTTTTATCTTCTAACTACTGGTGCTATGACTTCGATGCACGAGTTTTCATACTTTTTTAGATTTTGGTTATATTTCGTATTTTTGTTTCCTTTTGAAATCTTGACACATTATCCTAATATTGATGATTGCATTGGCTTAGACATGACGTTCAAAGGATCATATATAAAGTTTATTCGGAAATTTTATGGTTTAAATGGCTTTGACACTTCTTGTACTTTTCTACTTAATTTTAAGTTTTTGCCTGTACATTATCTATGACTTTTTGTAATGTTTTACTGATAACCTAGTAATGACAAAGATCCTTGTTGTCTCATAGAGACCAAACTTAGCGTATTTATTAGCCTCCGTTGAAAGCTATTGAGTTTAATGGAGTTGATAATACGGGTTTTCTCATACAAATCGTTATTCTAATGTACTTGTTCATCTTTCGGGAGTCAAATTGTTTAAAAAAAGAATCCCATCGCTGTTCAAAAAGTTTTAAAGTAGAAAATTTTTTTCGAAAAAATCATTTTTCAATTTCTTCGACACTTTTCTCGCTCAGTTTCATTTTTGATTTTGCTGTATTTTACTTTTTTTCATTCTTTAGATAGCAATAAAAAATTGACCAATCCCATTAGCATGTGTATTAGGGTTGAATGAAAAATGTTACCCGAAGCAGTCATTTTACTGCGAATAGTCTTAAAGCCTATGATTATATACATTTCTATAAATTTTAAGGATGTTTCATTTTTCAAGTCATATAACTAAAAGTTAGAAGTTAAAACAGTTAGCTAAAAGTTAGCCAAATCAAACTTGGTTATACTAGGACAGAGGAGGGTACTGTTATCACAGAGACTGCCCTAAAGTTCACAATAATAAGTTTTTGATTGGTTAATGTTCGAAAAATATTCTTAAAGTCTTAACAGCCAATGGCTGTCCACTCAAAGCACTATATATGTTCACTTAAATCTCATTACGGAACATATTGCACTGTGAGTCAATGAGTTCACGCCATAAAACTCCAAAACTTTAGTAAAACCTCAAAAAGAAATTCAAAATTTCATTTAAAATTACGAAAACTCAGAGTCGAAGCCAAAAAAAATTGAGCACTTCCTTGTAAACAATTCTTTATTTGACTGTAAAGAAGGTTTGTTATTGACAAAACCTCGATATGAAAAGTGACTTGTCTCTAGGTGACTCAAAAACGCAAAAAGGAAGTAGAAAAGTTTTATAAAAAAAGGAGCTCTCAAATAGAATTCAAAGTTTTTTGATATTGAACCTCCCTATGAGACCAGAACTAGTCTTTTTTATCGCCTTCAGAATAATAGTAACACAGATTGGTTCAATTTTTGGCGAGAAATTTAAGTTTGAAATACTATTTTTATTGTATTTTTATCTTATTATGAAGAAAAATCACACTAAACGTGAACAAAATCATGCCAAATATACCGTGTTCACACAAAACTTCAATCCTCGATAACTCCTCGAAAAAAAAAATTAAATTTTTTTAAAAATTTGAATTCTACGCTGGATCAACTTTTTAATGATACCACTCATATTTCTCTGCGATGAATATATCGATCGGCCAAAATTGTCTGAACAAAAAAAACCCATTTGACTATATAGTTCCTCCCCCCCCCCTAACAAGTGGAGTCGGAACAAATATTAATATTGCATTAAATGAAGATAACCAAATTTTGATGACTTTGAGTTATACCCAACCTGATCAAAACTGTAGAAGTAAGTCAAGTCACAGTCAGTGCTCAGTTCAACGCTTTTCGCCTCTGAAATAAGCAACTTCAATTTCACTTAGTCTATTGTCAACCAGAATAATCAATCCTTAGAAAATATTTTCTCGTTTAAACCTCAATTACCTTGTTTTTGTCTCAGAACATCAGTAGATACCTGAACTTTTAAAAAATTTTTAGTGATGGTATGCATACAAAGACGAGAAAAAATTTAATCGAAGTGCATAATTGCCGTCGCATAGTTAAATTTCAGTATTATCGTTAAGCGGCAGATTAAATTGATGAGTCATCACGGTTTCGGCATCGGATTGAGCACCTACTATATATTCCTCAGCCCAGTTCGGCAAATATCCAACATTTGAGCTTCAGTTCATGACCCCCCCCCCCCCCCGGGTTGCTCATCATACACAAATCTTAGTAATCATACTGGGTCATATATGATTCCTAGTATTCATACAAGGTCATATATGATTTGTGTGGTTTCTTATTAGTCATACAAGGATCATATATGAATTCCTAGAAATCATACAGGGATCATACAAAAAATTCGAAGCCTAAAAACTGTATATTTTTCATTTTCTTTTGATGTTGAAAAAGTTTCTTGGAAATCATACAAGGTCTTATATGACACATAAAACTTTGATGAAAGTATGCATGATTCATGGTATTCATCTAGGATCATATATGATTTCTTTGTAGTCATACAAGGTTCATATATGATTTCCTAGTAGTCTTATATGATTTCTTAGTAGTCATACAAGGACCGTCCTAGGAAATACGTTATGACTTTTATGATATCATATATGATCCTTGTATGACTACTAAGAAGTGGCGATCCGGGCCGTCCTGATTTTTATCTTAATTCTGAGCTTTTCGTGAATATTTAGGGGCCACAAATCGAAATCAAGATTGAAAGCCATGATTGACTACATGGGGATTTTTTTGATACCATTTCTTTTCCGGTGGTGTTCATGACGCATAGTAATGGATACAAAAAAAAACAATGAATGTGAAAATTCCCGACATTTACCGCTTTTTTGCAACTTCTGGAAAAATCAATTACATAATAATTCTCAAACAATTTTTTAAAATTTTAAAAATAAGGGCAATTAAAACGTCGATAGCAAATTATATTCTTTGGCAAGTTAAAAAATGTGATTATTCCTGCATTTTTAAGATTTGCCGCTAAGTTAGGTGGAAGCCACTTTTTTCAAAGACCAAACGGTGACAAAACTTTCATTTAAAAGTTGTTTAGTTATTTGATAAAAAGTTTAGAGAAAATGGGGTGTCACTGTAATGAATTCGAAGATACATCACCGAAATTTTACTTATAAACTACACTACATTTCTGCTAAACGCTATAGCGTCTTTTCCAAAACAATTTATATTTACATTTTGAGTCGTCTGACCCTAAATTTATAGTGCAAATTTGCAATTATCTGTGAGTGAATTTCAGAACCAATCTTAATACATGTCTTCTTAACTAAGCCTTTTGATCAGCGTTTGCCTTTGAAACATATAAGCAAGAAAACGTGAACAGAACTCACAACAGAACAAAACTAATTTGCTCAGGGTCAAAAGACTCATAATGTGAGAAATTTACTTATCTCCTGCCTGTTTTCAAAAATGAGGCTTGTATTATTCTCAAGATTTGTAGGTACTTTCTGAGATAATAAATAAAGCCATGCCCTCGTTGGACTGAAAAATAAACTGATAGCTTGGTAATTTTCAAATTATTTAGTATCTGGCTCATAATGGACAAGGGAACCAGGTTCGAAAATCTTTTTTTTTTCAAATATATTTTGATGTGATCATCGGCATCTCTCAACTCAAAGTTCTCCAACTGTTTCTTAAATGCTAACGCTGCTCTTTTATACAGCCTTTTCAGCGCTGAATCAGTAAAGAAACAATGTTTTTTGCGCCAAATTACTAACTTTGTTACGTCCAACTGTTAAGGTTATTTCAATAACTAACTATCAATGTTTGTGAAAAAATTTAGCATTTTGGCATTTCCACAAGCGAATAATCCGCCGTAGTATAACAATATTCTGACGCAGCAGATACATTTTTTGTACTTCTCGATGAAACGCACAAATTTCACTGCCAATAAAAACATTCTAATACGAAAAGCGTGCCATCAAACTCTAACTAAGAACAATTGAAAGGCTGATTAATCAAAATTGAAAGGCTTTTTAATCAATGCTTTCTAACGTGTCGGCTTATTAATGGATTGAAATAATGATTTCAGGGCGGGTGAAACTATTGATGACGAGTTTTGAAAAATATAGTAATCTCACGTAATTTTTTTACGGTGTGTGTAGGTCATTTTGTTGCCCTCTTTCACTTTTGATCTATTAATCGATGGTTTTATTGTAAAGTTGAAATATTGAACGGTATTATTGGACTGTTTTGTGCCCATTCTTAAAGTTAAATTGCTCATACAAATTTTAAAATGCAAGGTCTTCGCACAGCTGGAATCTAGAATGCCATTTTTTGTACATACAGTGTCAGATTTTAATACTGGCCGAATATTAAACTTGCAAAAAGCGTGTTTTAAGCAAAGTGACAAGACTCCACTGAAGTTACTTCCAAGTTCTGGCTTATATCTCCAACTGCTCACGCGGCTCTCGTTTAATACCAGATTTTCTGAGCGACTTCACAAGCGAGTCACCTAAGCTATACCTATTTTACATAAATGAACGCTTAACTTTCGAGACCTTATCTCAAACTTGATATCAAATCGCTCAGATAGCACTGTCTTACTTTCTCCGATGGCATTTTCGATGGCCTCCTGTGATTTCTGGATCCAATCTGGAACTCTCCATTGTCACTCCGTAAATGACAGCCCCTGTGGAAGAACATGAGAGCATACTCGAAGTTCCCCATTGCATAGAGAGCCTCTGCCTTGATCCACAGACCCTAATACAAACAAGGAGAAACTTCAAAACCTGAAA
>NC_134469.1:51407797-51451769 GCF_964194025.1 Convolutriloba macropyga
AGAACATCAGCAAAAATTCAAACTTATTGTTCCGACCCCACTTGTGGGGGGAGGAAAAAATATACTCAAATGGGTTTTTTTGTTCAGACACTTTTGGCCGATCGATGTATTCATCGGAGAGAAATAAGAGTGGTATCATTAAAAAGCTCGTCCAGCATAGAATTTGAAATCAAAAAGATTTTTTTGAGTTTTATTTTTTTCGAGGAGTAATCGAGGTTTGAAATTTTGGGTGATCACGGGATATTTGGCATGATTTTGTTTACTTTTGTTGTAATTTTTCTTCAAATTAAGATTTTTCTAGAAAAACTGTAATTCAAAATTAATTTTCATGCCACAAAATAAATCAATTTTGTGTCAATAATAGACGAAGGGTAAAAAATAGACTAGTTCTGGTCCCTTAGGGAAGTTTAGCATCAAAAAAAGCTCTTTTTGTAGATAACTTTCATAATTTTTTTTGTTTTTATAAGTCACCCAGAGACTGATCACTTTTCATATCGAGATTCCGTCAATGACAAACCTCAGTTAGAGTCAAAAGAAACCCAAAGAACAAAAACTTCGTTATCAAGGAACCACTCATATTTTTTTGGATGCGACTTTCAGTTTTTCTTAACTTTAATTGAAATTTCGATATGATTTTAGAGATTTTACTAATTTTTTGGAGTTATATTGCATTAGTTGACTCGTTGACCAAATTGCAATAGTTTTTGTAATCAGCATTAGGTCAATTTCTGTAATCACAGGAATTCCATCCTGCTTAATGCAACCAACAACAATCTGGTTAGCGTTTTGATCTTCTAACTGTTGGTTGTATGGCTTCAATTCATCAAGATTTTAAAAAATTTTAAATTTCTCGGCTATTTTCGTAATTTTGGTTTCTTTTGAAATCTTCTCATTTTATCCGAATATTGATGACTCCCTTTGGCCCAGGAAATACGTTCAATGGATCATAGAAAAAGATTTCACAGAAAAACTTACGATTTGAACGGCTTCTACATTTTTTTCTCGCGCTTTTCCAACGAGTTATTGGTTTTGGCCAGCAATTGTTGTTGTTTTTTAGTCATAGGATTTTTTGTGATGTCCTTTTGATTACCAACATATGACGAGTAGCTTGATCTGCCCATCGAGGCATAATTGAGCGTATTTAATGACTTCCAATGAAAGCCATTGTTTTTATTGTCTGTTAAGACTTTACAAATTTAAATTTGAAATTTTTTTTGAATACTAACCAATCTTTAACTTATTTTCAACAACTATATGTCAGTCTCAGTATTGTAATTTTTTTTCTTTTCTACGTGAACACAAATTAACTAATCAGAGGTTTTTTTCTTGTAACTGTTGGATTTATGATTTCGATGCACGAGTAATTTTTTATTTTTGATTATTTTTTTTGTAATTTTGGTTCCTTTTGAAATCTTATCACAGTTTCCTAATATTGATAGTTCCCATTGGTTGAGAAAACACGTTCAATGGATCATGGATAAAGATTTGAGAAAAAAGAATTTGATTTAAATGGCTTCGACACTTTTTTCTCGCACGTTTCTTCAGAGTTTTGGGTTTTTGCCTGTAACTGTTGTTGTTTTCGCATTAATGATGCCTTGATTATCTATGCATGACAAACATCCTTGCACTCACATCGAAGCATAACTGAGCATATTATTTGACTTCCGTTGAAAGCATTTGAAATTAATGGCTGTTAGGACTTTAAAAGAAGTTTTTTGAAATTTTTTTTGAACATTAATCAATCTTAAACTTGTTTTCTGGAACTGTTAATCAGTCTCTGTAATTACAGACCTCAGTTTTTTTTCTTTCAGCAAAAATTTGTCTATTCAGCGGTTTTGTCTCCTTAATATTGGTTTTTTGACTTAGATGCACGAATTTTCAAATCTTTGGACAACTTTTTCGTAAGGTTGGTTCCTTTTGAAATTTTATCACAACATCCTAATATTGATAGTTCAAAATGACTTATACAACACGTTCAATCGATTGCAGGAAAATTTTTCAGGGAAAAAGCTATAGTTTAAATGGCTTCGACACTTTATTCTCTCACTTGTCTACTGTTTTTTATTATTTTGCTTCTATTGGTTGTTGTTTTCATAGTCAATGAATCAATGAATTGTTGTGATGTCTTATTCATGAATTATGAAAAACAAACATCCTTGTTGTCTCCTGGAGGCGTAATTAGGCGTATTTATTGGCTTCCGTCGAAAACTATTAAGTTTAATTTCAATGATGCTCCACTTTTTCTCAAAAATTTCGTGGTTTTAGAGTATTTGTTCAAATTTTTTTAAAGGTTTTGCTAAATATCAGATCTTATTGTAATTTGGGGAGCGAGAAACACTGGGTTTTCTTCTGAAGTCTGACAACCAAAAGGTTTACCCATAAAAAATTTAATCAACACCATTAGACAGATTTAGTGCATTTGTTGTGACTTATTGTGATGTCGCATTGATTATCTATGCATGACAAACATCCCTGTACTCACATCGAAGCATAACTGAGCATATTTATTTATTTCTGTTGAAAGCTTTTAAAATTAATGGCGGTTAGGACTTTAAAAATAATTTATTGAAAATTTTTTTGAGCATTAATCAATCTTAAACTTTTTTTCGTGAACTGTTAGTCTGTCTCAGTAATTACAGAGCTCATCTTTTTTCACTTCAGCAAAAGTTTGTCTGATTAGCGGTTTTGTCTTCTAACTATTGGTGTTTTGATTTATATGCACGAATTTTCAATTTTTTTATTAAATATTTGGACATTTTTTGTAATGTTGGTTCCTTTTGAAATCTTATCACAATATCCTAATATTGAGGGTTCAGAATGGCTTATACAAAACGTTCAATTGATTGTAGGAAAATCATTCAGGGAAAAGGCTATGGTTTAAATGGCTTCGACTCTTTATTCTCTCACTTGTCTACTGTTTTTTATTTCTTCCATTTGTTGTCGTTTCCTTAATCAATGACTTGTTCTGATGTCTTATTCATGACTGATGAATGGCAAACATACTTGTTGTCTCCTTGAGGCATAATAAAGCGTATTTTTTGGCTTCCGTTGTCGAAAACTATTAAGTTTAATTTCAATGATGCTCTAGTTTTTCTCAAAAATTTCGTGGTTTTATGGTATTTGTTCATATTTTGATGATCTTTTTAAAGTCATATTGTTTGAAAAAATAAAAATTTCATTGCTGTTAAAAAACTAATTGAACATAGAAAAGTTGTCACTGAAAAGTTCATTCTTTAATGGCTTCAACACTTTTCTCTCAATTATTTTTTTGAATTTGCCGTTGTTGCCTGTTTTCCTCTTTAGGTAGCCATAAAATGCCGACCGGTCTCATAAGCTTCTAATTGAGGATTGAATAATTGTCCGTAACCGAAGCTTAATTTTAGCTGAATTAGTATGAAAAAAACTGAGAAAAACATAATATTCAGATAATAGCTATTGATTTTAATGGCATCAATACATTGTATTTTCGCAAATTGTTTGTAATTTTTTGAGTTTTCCTGCATCCTTAGTCCGTTCCTAGGGCTTAGTCTAACAGAAGGCAGGTCTCATTCATAATGGGTTTTTAGTAAATATATCAAGAATAGTTTTGTTATAAGCTAAAGATTTTTAAGACTATCGAAATTATTTGTTTCAAAATTTTTTAATTGAATTTTGAATGTCGCCTCATTTTTTCTTCTCTTTGTCGCCTTGTTGTCTAGTTTCATTAGGGAAAACTTTCAACTGCTGTCTAGATAGGCAAAAGTAAAACTTTGCAGGTAAGATTAAGTTTTGATTGCATTTTGACCTTGTTACTAGGTGCTTTTAATATTAGATATTGAGTTTTCGCCGTGAAATTTTTGTTTTTGGTTTTTTTGTTGTTTGCTTTTGTCGTAGTCTTTTTAATAGCAGATCTCGTGAGCGCTCTAATAAGGCATCGCGTTAAGTAATTCAGTTATTAGTTAAGTTTTGTAACAATTTGTTTTAAGCTCAATCATCTATTTTTGTTATCTCTTCATTTGGTTGACAATGAAGTCAAAAATGTAGATGAGCTCGGATCGGAACATCATGTGCGAACGCACATTAACGAGCCTCTTTGTTTAACTGAATGAAAGAATCGAGATTTTTGTTCGTTCAACAAAATATAAATGATAGGTCTCACATTTCTAGCAAAAATCTTAAAAAGAGCATATTTTGTAGAAATTCACGACGAACAGCATTTCTTTATTCCGGGTACATAATACTGCTGAAAATTAAATTGTCAAAAATTTTTCTTTTTTTTCTCTCAGCATGAAAAATCAATTGAGAAAATTAGATATCTGTTTTCCGACAAGATTTTATGTTTTAAATCAAATGATAAAAAACGATGTTTTTGAAAAACATCTAAGAACACGAGAAAAAAACTAAAAACGAAATGAAACAGCATTTTGCTGGATATTCGCCGCAACGTATTCATATTAATATCACTGAAAAGGTGTAGAGGAAAAATTGAATCTTCATTGAAGAAATCACCGCAGAAAGCTTTTCTAATGCATGCTGAATTCTTAAAATCAGCTTAACAGACAAACATTTTACAACCATAACTCTATTAGGTCCTCGAAAAAGTAAAATTTTGAATTTTTTGGGGCAATTTTTTTCTTTTTATTAAAGTTTAAAAGAAAATCTTAATAATTTTTTAAATTTTTTGCTAAATTTCAGATCTTATTGTAATTTGGGGAGCGAGAACCACTGGGTTTTCTTCTGAAGTCTGACAATCAAAAGATTTACCCATAAAAACATTCATCTACACCATTAGACATTTTTAGTGCTCTCTCATCATTTTTTGTCAAAATCATATCAAAAAAGCTAAGATGTGCTTTTTTACTGCGAATTTTGCTTTCCCCTAGTGTTTTCAGAATCTAAAATTTCGAAAAAATTAGGCGCTATACTACGACAAAATGTATTGAGCAACTTAGAAAAATTATTGAAAATTTTATAAACAATTTTTAAATAAAATCCTCCGGGTGCAGGTTTATTCACGGACAATGTTTTGATCGGATACAATTCTCCAGTTATGGACCTTTGCAACAATGAACTGCTTGCTATCAGATTACAATGAAAACTTACATGAACTTATATGATAAAAAAGACTTTGACGATTTTTTTACCTATCATCTTGGCACGGTTTTCCAGGCAAACTACTCTCAAGATTTTTAGTCCTTGATATCAATCGTTAGATTTCTCGACCTCCCTAAACTATTATTGAGCATTTTTTCAATGGCGGCTCTATTAGTGAATTGAAAAATCGTATTTTTTATTGCTTCATTGTTTTTTCATCAAAAAGTGTCTGAATGAAAACTTTTTGAGAACATTCTCTGAAAAATCCCGTGTAATCCTCTCAAAAAGTGAATTTTGGCGTAAATGTGTATATAAAAGTAACTTGAGGTAAACATTCATTGAAATGAAATTTTCAAATAATTGCTTGCACATTTACGTTTTGATAAAAGAAAAAACCAATGGAAGTTTTGGAAGCTTTAAAAATGTCAGGAAAGGAATACTTCGATTCTGGCTGCAGCATATGATTTACAAGGTAAAAAGGGAACCCAATAATCATGTAAGAAGTGCGTTGAAATGCGGTGAATTTTGGAAAACCCTTTTGTTTCAGCTCAAAACCATACGAAATATTGCGTTATTACTGATGTTATGAGAAATGCGCTGAACTTTTATAAATTTAGCTAAATATAACTTTAAAACAAAATTTCAGCGCCTTCAGCGTATTTCTTACGCAAAAATGCAACGCTTGCTCCTCGACCCGGGTAAGTTACATTTATAGCATTCGAATTTAGCAATATCGAAACAACGCAGTGTGGCATTGCATCTTAAAAGATCTTTACTCGATTTTCTACGATTGCCATGAAAGTTCAATTGGAAAGCTAGATATGGTGCAATTACTTTGGAGTAGGTGGGATCCTCGTCAAGAGACTCTTCCGCATCATCCAGGGCAGCCTCAGAGTCACCCAGGTGTAGCTTGCACAGGGCACGGGAGTAGAAGCAAGGCCGCTTGTCAATGCCCTCCGCATCAGCTCGCTCTAGAGCCTAAAGACAGCAATCGAGTCGACTAATCAACTTTGTTCTCAGTTCAAATGACTTCGAATTGTCCACTTATTTCAAGAGCCTTCATTTCAGGAGCCTTCACATGCCTCTGTCGGTACCCAAATAAATTTACCTTTAAAGAAATTAGCTACGACTTACAGAACAATTGAAAGTATTACGTATAAGAAAGCCTATAGTCAGCTCCCACAATATATTACAATGTGGAATCTAGTACACAAAATGAGGAACCTGGAAAAAAGCTGCAGCATAGAAATGAAAGAAAAAAAAATTCTAGATGACTTTAGCTTTAACAATAATTTAAATCAGAGTCTTTGATGTAATTTGATCAGAGAGTACTTCATCAGTTCATTGATAGCAACTTCAACTGATGAAGGCGTAATCTTTGATGAAGATTTTTAAAAACTCAAAACTTGTACATGTTTAAAGCCAAGCACTAATTCTCGGGTCGAGGTTTAGCCGTAAATTTTCGTAAGAAATGCGGTGAAATGCGGTGAAAAAAAATAATTTTCACTTTGTATTTCTTACATCTTTTTGCGGTGAATGAAGTGAGTCGTGGTGAACTATATATTTTTGCCGCTTTCTCAGTATTCTTACAAAAAAGACTCTTTCCTATCCGGGTTCGAACCTCGGACCTCCTGCATGCTTTCAACTACTTATTCCACTGCGCCAACTGTCGCTAACATGTCAACAGTCAAGGCGGTGAATTTTTGTAGGAAATGCGGTGAAATGTGGTGAAATAATTATTGTCACCGCATTCACCGGATTCACCGCGTTTCCTACAAATATTTACCCAAAAATCCTGGACCCTGGTTTTGACTGAAGTGGACATAGCTTCTGCAGCAGTAATCAATATATAGAAATACGAAGAGAAAGATTAAACACAGGAGGGTATAAAAATGAAATCTATGCTGGTTTTACGGAAAAGAGACCTGTGCGTGTGCGCGCAACTGTGTGTGCATGTGTGTGTGTGTGTGTTTGTGTATGTGTGTGTGTGTGTGTACATGTGTGTGTGCGGGCGAATGCGAATGTGTGGGGTGGTTGGAGGCGCGTTTGTGTATGTGTGTATGCGCGTGTGTTTATGTGACTGGGAGGGTGTGTGTGCGAGAGTGTGAGGGTGGGTAGTTAAGTGTGTGCATTTGAGTGATTTAGTGAAAGACTTAGTGAGTAAGTGTCTGTGTGTATGCGTGTGTGCTATTGAGTGAGTTTGTGCGTGTGTGCGTGTGTGTATGTGAGTATGTTCGAGTGTGTGTGAGTGTGCGTGTGTGCAAGTTTATATGCGTACGTCTGCGTGTGGTTGTATTAGCGGGTAAGTTTGCTGGCGTGTGTGTGTGTTTGTGTGTGTGTGTGTGTGTGTGTGTGTGCGTGTGAGAGAGAAATAGACACAAATTGATTGATTGATTGAGTTGAAGAGTCGATTGAGTGAGGTAGTGTATATGCATGTGTGCGAGGATACGAGTGTGAGGTTGTGTGTGTTGTTGAGTAAGTGAATCTATATGAGTGAGTAACAGTGAAAGTGTGATGGTTGACCCAGTGTGTATTAGTAGGTGTGGGCCTGTGAGTGTCTTTGTTTGGTTATGTAGGTGGTTGATTGTTAGTGTGTATTTGTGGTTGTGTGTGTGAGTGTACGTGTCTATTTGTGCGTGTGCGTGAATGAGTTTGTGTCTGTGCATGTGTAACTGTTTTGTGTTTGAGTTTTACTGTGTGTATTTCTGAGTGTTTAAGTGAGTGAGAAATTTATGCATGTGTCTGTGTGTAAGTATGCTTGTTTGTGAGAGTGTGTCCGTGTGTGTGTGAGAGAGATGAGTGAGTGTGTGTGTGTAAGAGAAGAAAAGAGTAGTGGAGTAATTGGATGATTTATTGATCCAGTGAATGTGTGTCACAGTGTGTGCTTTTGTGTGATTTTGTGTGTGTGCAGGTAAATGGGTGAGAGTTGTTTGTTTGTGTGTGCATGTGTGCGTGTGTGTGTGTGTGTGCGTGTGTGCGTGTGTGTGGGTGTGTGTGTGTGTGTGTTTGTGTGTGTGATTTTTGTCTGAGTGAGTGCGCATGTGAATGAGTTTGCAAATGAGTTTGTGCGTGTCCGTATGTTTGCGTGTGACTGAATTAGTGAGTAAAAGTATGTGTGTTTGAGAGTGACTGAGTGAGTAAAGGAGTGAGTGAGTGCAGTTGTGTTGTTGAGTGTGAGTGACTGTGTCAATGATTGATTTTGTGTTTGTGTGTGAAGTTGTGTGCTGTTAGAAAGGGATTGAGTGTGCGAAAAAGTGTTTTCTGTGAGTGTGTGCTTGTCTGTGTGGGCATTTTTTGTGTGGTTTAGCATGAGTGCTTGCGTGCGAATCTTTGCTTCTGATAGGGGTTGTTGAGTGTACTTGTATGCTTGTGTGTGTACGCGTGTGCGGTTGTGTGTGTGTTTGTGTGGTTGAGTGTGAGTCTGTGGGTTTAACTGTGCGTATGTGTGCGTTTGTATTTGATTAAATGTGTGTGTTTCTGTGTATGTGTGTGTGTATGTGTGGTTGGATATGTAAGAGAGTGTAAGTGAGTGCGTGAGTGAGTGAGTGTTTTTGTGCGTGTTTGCGAGTGCAGAAGTGTTTTTGGTTGCGTATGACTGTTTGAGTGTAATGATGAGAGAGAGAGAGAATGTGTATTCATGTATGTGTGTGTCTTTTGCGTGTGCGTCATTTTGTTTATGCGTGTGTGCGGCTGTCTGCTTGTTTGAGTGTGATAGTGTTAGGTTGACTGGGATTGTATGCGTATGTGAGTGTATGCGTCTCTATGTGTGTTTTTAATTGTAATTGTGTGTATGTGTGTGTGTCGGTTAAAGCAGCTTAATGTAAAATTTTTTAAAAAATAATTTTGAAAGGATATTTTTTGTCTTTTGAAAAAAGTTTGATTCAGATATATATAATGGCGTGAAGTTAAGATTGTAAAAGTTCTGCAAAGTTTTAGCAATTTTTTTTACAAATTGAAACTTGCGTCGACTGGAACGGCTTCTTTTTTGTTTTGCTGTATTCAAAAAAAAGTTTTTTGTTATAAAAACCTATTTGAACACACTGATTATCTTTTTTTTGTATTTGATAATTGTCCATGCAATAGAGGTTTATAATTAATGCGTTAATGGTCTTAAAATCATAGCTTATAACTTAAATCCGGACAGAGTACTCGTTTTTAATGCATTTTTTAATACTGTTTTGATTTTGTTTAAAATTGCTACCAAAATGATTGCCGATCTGTTATACCAGGCGGGTAGCGCAAAAGATCCGTTTTTCTTAAAAAATTGCCCAAATCAAAAGCGACAATTATACTTAGCTACTGTAATGCTAGGCTAGCACCAACAATAATAACTATTTCATAATAACTAGTATGAAAATATATTAATGTAAAAATTTTCTTTGTATTGACTTTGTATTGGCAAATAATATTTTCTTTGTATTGGCAATAATATTAGGAGCATTACCGAAAAGATCTAGAACAGAAATAACTGAATGCAACTATTACCCTATCCTAGTTTGATATTTTGTAATGACTATATAATTTCGACAATGAAAGGGAAGTAAAACTTGTAAAACTAGAAATAAAGAACACCAGACAAGAGATGAGCTGGTTTTTGTTTCCATTTTCGACCAATCTTTGACTGACCTGTGTGTATGACTCGATGGCTTTTTTATACTCTGCAATCTTGAACAGTTTATCGCCCTCTGCCAGGTATGTGGTACAACTGCTCTTGGGCTGTTCCTGGGTCACTAATGTGGCCGATTCCTCTTCCTCCTGGTGACGGGTATTCCCAGGTGCCATATGTATTCCACTCTCTACTTGATAGGATTAATGTCAAAAAACTAATAGTATATATATTTTTTAAAAAAAATTGTAGCTCTAGCAAAATATCTTGACAGCTTAATTACAAATAACTTCCCTCAAATTAGCTGAACCTTATTGTGTTTAGAAAGTACAATTGCTGACAAGGAAACGCTTTAGTTTGTGTTGTGCGGGATTGAACAAATCTGTTTTCAGTTTAAAAAAATAAAAGCACGTGCCGTTAAAGCTTACTATATGTTACTGTTTACTATCTGATAGAAACCACTACCTTCCTCTGCTGTATGAAACATATCTTCAGGAGCACGCACAATTTTGCATGGAACACCATTCATTTTAAGGCATAAATGACCTAGCATTAACTCTGGGAAGCTAATCGGAACCGTCCTATTACTAGAAAGTACATAATAACAGATTTATTTAGCGTATAATTGCAGAGTGTAGAAGTTTACTTAACATGAATCTCCCCTCATATTGATTCGGACAATTTTTGACTCCTAATTATGGGTTGTTACATAGTGGGGGGAGGAACCTTATAATAAAATGTTTTTTTTAGTCAATTTTGGTTGATCATTAGAAATCACGTCCGACATAGAATATGGAATTATAAAGGTTTTTTTTGATTTTCGATTTTTACAGAGGAGTTATCGAGGTTTAAAGTTTTGCGAATAGTAGACGATATTCAGATTTATTTTATTCACATTTTCCGTATTTTTGACCAAATTTTTGTCAATTTTGCTAAAATATGTCAAAATTGTTAACGACAGTGTTATTGATTTCATCTTTAATGGTATAGGAGAGAGACTTTTTTCGTCAAAATGAGACCAAATATGCTCTGTTAGCCCACTGTATTTATATTTGCTAGAAAGAGAAAGCTTAAAACTGCATTCAAATTCTTGTAAGCTAAAAAAAAGAGCAAGTTCTTCCCAAGCTGGCACTAAAATCTTCTGAGATTATATTTATGCCAGTGTTTTGAAAATTTAAACACGATCGATATACAAAATCATTGTTTATATTTGATAAACAGAAAAAAAATGTATAAAAATGACAAATTTTGCAATCATTTGAACTATTGAGTCTTTTCTTAGCCACGCATTAAAATCAGGGCTGATCTTGATCTCACCATGGAAAACTGAGGTATAAATGTTTTTAGATTTTCATGGGGCGCGGCTTTATTGAATTTAATTCCGCTCTTATAGTTTTTTAGTAAGATTACTGACAAGGGTTTCAAATCAGGTCTCAATTATTAGCAACAACAATTTACAAAAAATGAGACCCATCAGCCATACATTAAGTTTTCATTCCATTAAATTCCGTTGTTCTTAGTCACATTTTCCGTTTGTTGAACATTTTTTCCCCAATTTTACTAGAATTGGATAAAATTGTTAAGAGTAGTATTATTGCTGTAATCATCGAAGATAGAAGAGGATGGCTGAATTGTTCGAATCGAGTTCTTTGGCTACAATTTTTGCTATACTTTTCCAAAATACAGACTTTTCGTCAATATTGCGTTTTTGGCCCAGTTTCTTCCAAGTTGCTGGACGTGGACACCTAAAAACTGCAAAAATAACGTTAGTAAGCTGAAAAACAGCTAGTAGTAGTACTCTGGTTTTATGAGCTGGTTTTATAAGAGATAAATTTTTTCATCGAAATGAGACCTAATATGCTCTGTTAGCCCACTTTATTTATATTTGCTAGAAAAAGAAAGATTAAAACTTCGTTCAACTTTTTTGTAATCCAAAAAAAGATCAAGTTCTTCCCAAGCTGGCACTAAAATCTTCTGAGATTATATTTATGCCATTGTTTTGAAAATTTAAACACGATCGATATACAAAATCATTGTTTATATTTGATAAACAGAAAAAAATGTATAAAAATGACAAATTTTGCAATTATTTGAACTATTGAGTCTTTTCTTAGCCACGCATTAAAATCAGGGCTGATCTTGATCTCACCATGGAAAACTGAGGTATAAATGTTTTTAGATTTTCATGGGGCGCGGCTTTATTGAATTTAATTCCGCTCTTATAGTTTTTTAGTAAGATTACTGACAAGGGTTTCAAATCAGGTCTCAATTATTAGCAACAACAATTTACAAAAAATGAGACCCATCAGCCATACATTAAGTTTTCATTCCATTAAATTCCGTTGTTCTTAGTCACATTTTCCGTTTGTTGAACATTTTTTCCCCAATTTTACTAGAATTGGATAAAATTGTTAAGAGTAGTATTATTGCTGTAATCATCGAAGATAGAAGAGGATGGCTGAATTGTTCGAATCGAGTTCTTTGGCTACAATTTTTGCTATACTTTTCCAAAATACAGACTTTTCGTCAATATTGCGTTTTTGGCCCAGTTTCTTCCAAGTTGCTGGACGTGGACACCTAAAAACTGCAAAAATAACGTTAGTAAGCTGAAAAACAGCTAGTAGTAGTACTCTGGTTTTATGAGCTGGTTTTATAAGAGATAAATTTTTTCATCGAAATGAGACCTAATATGCTCTGTTAGCCCACTTTATTTATATTTGCTAGAAAAAGAAAGATTAAAACTTCGTTCAACTTTTTTGTAATCCAAAAAAAGATCAAGTTCTTCCCAAGCTGGCACTAAAATCTTCTGAGATTATATTTAAGCCAGTTTTTTGCAAATTTAAACACGATGGATATACAAAATACATTGTTTATATTTGATGTTCCGAAAAAAACTGTTTAAAAAATGACGAATTTTGCAATTATTTGAACTATTGAGTCTTTTCTTAGCCACGCATTAAAATCAGGGCTGATTTTGATCTCACCATGGAAAATTGAGGTATCAATTTTTTTTAGATTTTCATGGGGCGCGGCCTTTTTAAAATTAATTCCGCTCTTATAGTTTTTTTAGTAATATTACTGACAAGAGTTTCAAATCAGATCTCAATTATCAGCAACAACAAGGTATAAAAAATTAGGCCCATCAGCCATATATTAAGTTTTCATTCCATTAAATTCCGTTGTTCTTAGTCACATTTTCTGTTTGTTGAACATTTTTTCCCCAATTTTGCTAATATTGGTTAAAAATTTTCAGAGTAGTATTATTGGTGTAATCATCGAAGATAGAAGAGGATGGCTGAATTGTTCGATTCGAGTTCTTTGGATACATTTTTTGCTATACTTTTGCAAAATTCAGACTTTTTGTCAATAATGCATATTTGGCCCAATTTCTTCAAAATTGCTGGACATGGATACCTAAAAACTGCAAAAATAACGTTAGTAAGCTAACAAAAAAAAGGCTAGTAGTAGTACTCTGGTTTTATGGGTTTCTGGAATCATAAATTTGCTATTTTTTTGCAATTATAAACTCGATAATTACAAAATTATTTATGTTTGACCTGCTGAAAACTCTGTTTAAAACTGATGTAATCCACAATTTGTTGAGCCAAAAAAACGTTTATTGAGACGCGCAGCAATACAGATCCTTAATTAAAAAATTTTTAGGTTAATATGGGCTCGCCTTTTTTTTTTCAATATATTTTGGCATTGTAGGCTTTCTATGTTAATTACTGACAGTATATTCAAATAAGGGCCCAGTTTTTAACAGATAACTTTTGCAAACGAATGTTGTTGAACAAACATATTATGGTTTCAGCATATTATTTAAGCTCATGGTTCTCATGGCTTTGAGCAAAGGTTTCTTGTTGTCCAATATCCTAGGCTCTCCAGTCAAAAATCCAATCAGCTATTTAGGAGCTATAAATAAGCCTAGGTAATGCTTTCAGTGGCTGTCTAATGTCTTTCATGACTTTCAAGCCATGGTTCTCATGGCTTTGAGCAAAGGTTATTCGTAGAATTTTTTTGTGCTTCTTATGTTTTGCTTCCATTTGTTGTAATTCTTGTTGTCCAATATCCTAGGCTCTCCAGTCAAAAATCCAATCATTTATTTAGGAGCTATAAATAAGCATAGGTAATGCTTTCAGTGGCTGTCTAATGTCTTTCATGACTAATACATGACTAATTCATGACTATTTGTTTTATGGAATATTCGGTGGATTTTTGAACTTTGCCAATATTTTGTATTAGTTTTCTCAATTTCTGGCATAGCATCAGTAAAGACAGGTCAAAAACATTTCATGGGTTATAAAATATTGTTTGCAACAATTTTATACTTAACTAATTGTTTTCTGCTACCGAAACTACAAGTTTTAACGTGAAGCAGACATGATTTTAATTTTTTTAATGTACAATTTAATGCTTCATTTTGTTTTGTTGTCATAATTTGATTTTTTTGAGAGGTCCAAACAAAAGAATGCAGTGTTGGAAGTGTTCTCACCGTTGAGAAAAAAGAGCACAGAAAATGTTCAAATTTCCGTTTAAGAGATTATTTTTTATGGGCTCAGACACAATTCGCTCGCAATTTTTAGTGGACTTTTATTAAAATTTTTGCCTGTGTTTGTCAATCTTTTTGATGTTTTACGACATATATCTGATAAAAAAAATAGGTCTCGATTGCTTCCCCAAGACGTAAATTGAACCTATTTAACGATTTCAGTTTTAACCTAATTGCTTAAATGACTTTCAAAAGATTTCAAAAAAAAACAAAAGAAAATTTTAACTGTCCATTTTTATTCTTTTTGTCATCGTGTAACTCGACTTCATTAATTAAAATCTCGACTTTATTTGATTAAACCAATAATTTCTCTATTGCCTTTATGTTTCGCATGATGGCTTTGACCAGTTAATTTCATGAAACTTTCGAAGTTTCATTGTTGTTCATTTTTTGGTATTTTTTGTTGTCATTTCTATGTAGTCCATTTATAGGAAGGACCCCTTGATATTCAGAAGCATTAGATGTTTTACACTTTTCCCAGATGACATCATACAATGAATCATCACGCCCTCAACACTGTGATGTCGTTAAATAGTTTGTGACGTTTTGACTTCTGGCTGTATTTGTGGTTGTTTTCCAGTCTTGCGACCTATTCTCATTATTTGCAGGCGTTTTTGGCTTCCTGAGATTTTTCGAGTTAATCTACCTCTATTAGTTGAAATCGTATGTCTGTTAAGACTTTTGAAAATATTTTTTTTTTTCAGAAACATTTGGATTTTTCATCTTTGACCCTTTAAAAAAAATTTTTCGGTTCTAAATTATATTGTTAATGGTAGGACCCATTGGCTTTGAAAATTGCGCAACGGAACAATTTTAATAATTTTAGTAACAAATTTATGGTTTTAACAGCTTCACTACCTTTTTCGCGCAGAGTTTAAACTTTTCAGTTTGAGGCCTTTGCACTTTCTTTTGTAGTCTCATGACGTAAGCTGGATAATGATAGGTCCCAATCGCTTACTATGGAAATATAAATGAAAGTGTTAGTATTTTCAGTTAACATATAATGATTTTAATCACTTTAGAACTAATTGTTTTCCAAAATAGTACTGCATTTTTTTTTTCGCCATTTTTTGCTCTTTTGTCGACCTGTTACCCAGTCGCATCGAAGACAGGTCGTATGTCTTTTCTAATGTAGCATAGGATGATTTGCATTGTTTAGGTTTTATCCTTGAAAAAAAAAACGTCGTTTTTTGTTCGTAACTAGTGTTTGTTATTTGATTTTTATGATTGTCTTTTCAGCAAGTTGCATCGACCCTGTGGCTCTATTTTGTTCTATTAAGGCTTTGTTTAACGATATGTATACATTTAAAGGTTTTCTATCTCTTCCTCATTTGGTAGCCGATTAAGTCAGGAATGTGGATGAGCTGGGCATGAACATTATGTGCGAACGCACATTACCGAGTCTCAAAATATTCATAATTCATTGAGCTGTTTTTTAAGTCAAATTCCAACTGTGCATGAAAAATCTGTTGTCAATCTATAAGCAATTTATATTAAATCGTGCTTGTTTTTGTGCCGCCAAATTTTTTAGTAAATTTTTGAATTGGCTAGAGAATGTTTTCTGAATTTCCTTTTATAATTGTTTTTTAAATTTCGGAAAGTTCTTTTTCTGCCGAAACCAAAACTTGACATTTCTTGGCAAGATCCTTGAAATTCATGCTCGTTAATCTTATCAAAACTTTTCCCCCAGGTTTTCTATTAAAGAAGTTACAAGGTCATATTTTGATGTTTCCTTGCCGAGAATTTTCCGAAATTTTTATCAAAATCTGTCACGGTTTAGTGTGATCTTTTTGACTTTTTTTTTTAAAAAAATTTGAATTCATTGGATAGAATTGAGCTCAGTTCCCTGCTTGAAAAAAAATTGATGCAGCTGTTTCAGTTGATTCAGTTGCTTTACTGTTTCTCCTTCCTCTCAGTTACTTTTTGTTGCAGCACAGAACGAGGAACACATAGGTGAAGGAATTTGACAACTATAGTTCAATTAATAGCCAATATTAGTTTTTTTGCTACCGAATTCTTTTTTTTTCTCATTAGCCATTAACAGCATGTTAAATCCATATGTGCAAATTTTCCTTCGAAAAACTTCTGTTGAGCCAATGCTTTAATCGGAAATCTGATCCTTGCCAAACAACGTACTATACATAGTAATTATAAAACAAATTGCGCACTAGCCCACTGAATGTTTTGGAAAATTGACCATTGTGAAATGTTCCCTGTTTTTCACGGATAGCTGACTGGGAAAAACGTTCGAAAATTTTTTTTCAATTTTGTTTTACTTATGAAGCGATCAAAGCTTTCAACCCTTCGAGTCTGGTGAAAAATGGATAATGGTAAGTTTGACTTCCTCTAACCCCAATATTTCCCATTTTGGAAATTTAAAGCCAGCGTTCAAGGGAATTTATTGTAATATGGTTCAAGATAAGTTCCCATCATCATATCTGTCTTCTGTAGAATTTTAGCAGGTTGATCGGAATATTGTTTCCGTGCTGAGGAGTTCTCTGCAATAAGTTCACCAACCATTTCAGTTCATTTCATTGAACATTTTATAAGTGTTTTTGCAAACGTTAAAAATCTAAAATATAAATTATCTCTGCTACAAATTTCTCAGCTACGCTGCGTATTTTTAAAAAAATCGGCCTACATTAATATTTTGAAGCTTCATTGTTTTTTTTACATCAGCGTTAGGTTTGTTTTTTTTTAGTTTCAACCATGAACCAATTTTGATGTTAACAAACTTTCGAACAATACAATTTTTCAGTACTTGAATGCCCAAGTTATCAGGAAAGGCTTTGTTCAAAATTGTAAACAATATCAAGTTTCCAACAGCGTTTTAATAAAGGTCGGGAAATTGGTCGTTTCTGCTTCTGCTTCATTGGAACTCCTGAAACAAGGTGACGAGGTGATCTTTGACCTCCAAGGCAGATAAGGAGCAGTATAGTTTATGCCATGTACTTAAGACATTAGACTAGGAGATTAATCAAAATCCACCTTTTCAACGTTAAAGATGCCGCCAAAAGTGCAATTTGACAATAATTTGCAAAAATTTGCGCAACTAATTGCTGCAAACGTCTCCTCGCCTGCTTTTTTGAACATCTCATAGTGTCAGTTATTTATACTCAAGCAGTATTGACTGTATATGAGGCCACCGGTGAGTTTCATTGCAATAATTGGCATAGTAGATACTATTTTCGACACCCATATCATAATCACATCCTAAGGCAACACGGGATACAAACCCTCTTAACTTTGTATGCAACAACAATTTCGAATGTTTTCGTTTCCTAATGATTACTGAAATCCAAAGAGAACTCACTATTGAGTAAAAAGTCAACTTTAAATGACTGCTGTACCCTGTTAAATTGAGAATTCGGGTCTTTCCAATTGTACCCAACCGCCCCGCTTAGTGTTCATATAACATATATACCTTTTCCTAACTAATAATAATCCATAATGGGCTATATTTTCTTGGGGGGATATAATGGGAAACCCGAGAATTCTTTTCTCCTGTACTCCAACTTTGTTTCAGCTGAGTGCTCACAGTTCATCCTGCTAATTCAACTGCTGTCTTTTGAAAGATTTAAGATAGTACAGTTTGAAAACTTGAACTTCAGAAGTTGTCTTATGTTTTAACTTTGAGTTTATAGAGCAATTGAGGAATACTCATAATTTTTGTGTCTATTACATCGTGAACAGAACAAATATTCTCCAAAAGAAAGATTCAAAGAAAATTAAACCGTCTAAGCCGACCAAAGCATAAATAGTTCTATTATTAAAAAATTCTGGCGTGCTTTTCTCTTCCCCTTTCCTCCCCTGCTTTTGTTGAGGTATGGATTACAAAAGGTCAACATTCTTACGTTATCCTAATAAAAACATATCTCTCATTTTAATCTGGGAACTCAATATTCATTTGGATTGTACTATAGTATTATAAGGCAAACAGTACAACAGCTTTGAATTATTCACATGACTTGTACGCGGCGCTTTACTTTTCCTGACCTTTTAAAACTACCTCTGTGGTACAGTGTGGAAGCATTTTTAATGAAAAATGATCTAGCTCATTTTTCAAGCTGCAATTTTACGTTCTGACGTAATTGAATGAGTTCACGCTCTTTTCAATTATATGTGCGCAAATTATGAAGTAAAACGTAAAGGCATATTATTCGGTCGCCGTGATAATGTCCGTTTTACGTCATTCAATGGAAGTGGACAAAGCGGCGTATTAAATTTGAAGTGAGTGCTTGCGTCACAGAAATTAATGAAACTGAATTTTAATTTTGTTAGTTCCGGGTTGAATTGGTCAAGCCTGACGAAAAAGAAAACCAATTTATAGGTGCAACTATATTCACTTCGGCATAATGTGAGAATAAGTAGATGCGAAATACGCTTATTTTTTTCAGTGAGATTATGAAATCAAATAACTGTATGTAAGTAAGTAAACCTAATTACACTAAAAAACAGAAAACGTGCCATTTATTTCAATAGATCAATTTTATTATTATTATTATTATTATTATTATTATTATTATTATTATTATTATTATTATTATTATTATTATTATTATTATTATTATTATTATTATTATTATTATTATTATTATTATTATTATTATTATTATTATTATTATTATTATTATTATTATTATTATTATTATTATTATTATTATTATTATTATTATTATTATTATTATTATTATTATTATTATTATTATTATTATTATTATTATTATTATTATTATTATTATTATTATTATTATTATTATTATTATTATTATTATTATTATTATTATTATTATTATTATTATTATTATTATTATTATTATTATTATTATTATTATTATTTTTATTATTATTATTATTATTATTATTATTATTATTATTATTATTGTTATTATTATTATTATTATTATTATTATTATTATTATTATTATTATTATCATTATTATTATTATTATTATTATTATTATTATTATTATTATTATTATTATTATTATTATTATTGTTATTATTATTATTATTATTATTATTGTTATTATTATTATTATCATTATTATTATTATTAAAATTATTATTACTATTATTATTATTATTATTATTATTATTATTATTATTATTATTATTATTATTATTATTATTATTATTATTATTATTATTATTATTATTATTATTATTATTATTATTATTATTATTATTATTATTATTATTATTATTATTATTATTATTATTATTATTATTATTATTACTATTATTATTATTATTATTATTATTATTATTATTATTATTATTATTTTTATTATTATGATTATTATTATTATTATTATTATTATTATTATTATTATTATTACTATTATTATTATCATTATTATTAATTATTATTATTATTATTATTATTATTATTATTATTATTATTATTATTATTATTATTATTATTATTATTGCTATTATTATTATTTTTATTATTATTATTATTATTATTACTAGTATTATTATTATTATTATTAATATTATTATTATTATTATTATTATTAGTATTATTATTATTACTATTATTATTACTATTATTATTATTATTATTATTATTATTATTATTATTATTATTATTATTATTATTATTAATATTATTATTATTATTATTATTTTTATTATTATTATTATTATTATTATTATTATTATTATTATTATTATTATTATTATTATTATTACTATTTTTATACTATTATTATTATTATTATTATTATTATTATTATTATTATTATTATTATTATTATTATTATTATTATTATTATTATTATTATTATTATTATTATTACTATTATCATTATTGTTATTATTATTATTATTATTTTTATTATTATTATTATTATTATTATTATTATTATTATTATTTTTATTGTTATTATTATTATTATTAATCTTATTATTATTTCAAGGTCAATTTGGTCGCGCCGCAAAAACCATGTCATCTGGGGGACTTGCGCTTAATAGCACAGCTACTCTGAAAGCACTAGAAGAGCTACATCCCAAAGAAGGGCCTCGAACCTTGCTTCAACCTAATAATGTTGCATCAAGTGCGTATCAATTTAGCGATAACATAGTTTTCGAACGATTGAAAACTTTCAGCAAGTACACTGCAGCTGGTCCGTTCAAAATGTATCCAGAGCATCTATTATAGGCAGAAGAGTGTACCTGCCTCCGACCACTCTGAATCTGCCCCTAAAGCAACAACAATGTTTGTAAATACTGGAAGCAGGTGTAAATGCTCTTCATTTGTTTCGAAAGCCCTCTGCAGCGCATCGCGCACCGCTTTATCCAAAAAGAAAGAAAGAGTACGCCCAATAGTTGTCAGTGAAAACCTGAGTCGCCTTATTGCTAGATGTTGAGTGAAAGAAGCAAAATCAGAGGCAATTGAGTTGTTGGATTCCATTCAACTAGGGTTGGAGTCAGCGGAGGTGCGGAAGCAATCATCCACTCTGCAAAAAATCACCAACGAAACGATCCTTAACGCTGACTCTAAGGAAGGGGGGCTTCAGATTCATTTCCGAATTGCCTTTAATTCGGCAAGGCGTTCATACTTACTGCAAGCAGCATGCGGTTTCACACCAGGTATTGCAGCCTTCACAAATTTTTGCTACTCTCAGCTTGTTCCACTACTGTATAATAACGCCAGTCTTCAAAGTGAATCGGGTTTTCAACAATGAAATGCCCTGGGGCCACTTCTTTTTTTGTTGACGTTATGGCCTGTTATAGAAAAAATAAGAGACACGGTACCAAATCCTACCCAGCACACTTGGTATTTGGATGATGGTTTAGTTGAAGAATCCGAAGATCAAATTCAAAGAACGCTTGTTATCTTAGCCAATGAAGGTTCAAAAAGGGGGTCTGTATCTGAGGAAAGACAAGTGCGAACACTGATCAATCGTAGATCTACACTCAGTTGATTGAAAAATTTAAAGAAAAACGAGCAATGGTCTTGAAGTACTGGGTGCCGCTGTCGGTTCACCAGAATTTATTTCTTCTTGCTTTTAGAACTGTAATCAAAAGATTGTGTCGCTCTTGGAGAAATTGAGTTATCTGGATGATCCTTAATGTGCTCTCGGCATACTTCGTTCTTGCTTAGGGACACCAAAGTTCGTCTACTCTGTACGCACTAACACGCCGACAAGAGATCTGATCGATGTTTTAAAAGTCTTCGATTCCAGCCAACCGGATATGTTAGATCAAATAAAAGGTACTGTCACCTGTAAAATGAATGGAAGTAGTCAACCTTGTCGATAAACAATTCTGGCCTTGAAGTGCGACAATCGCAAGAGCAAAACAGGGCCGCATATGTGTGCTCAGTGTTAGCTTTTGATGATTTGTTTCAGAAAAATACAAATCAGCGCGCTTCAGATATTGGAGTTTCTCGAGAACTCTATGAAAGCCTTGAACCCTTCAATTTGACTTCCTACACACAGAAGAAAACTCAAGAAGCTGTAGATACTGAAAAATTTTCTGAGCTGCTAAGAAATCAGTCGCCAAACAGAGAGAAAGCAAAACTGCAATAACCCTGTTTGCCTCAATCCGGCGCATATCTTGCGGGATCTCCAGTTTCTGTTTTAGCTCTCCATCTCAGTCCCAGTGAATTTCAAATTAGTGTCAAGTACAGACTATGGATTGCAGTTTATGAAGATGAAAGAAAATTGGACCCTTGACAATTTCGGTGACCACGTCGTCATCTGTCACGGAAGAAGAGATGCACGTTATCGGCGCGACCGGATCCGTGACCGTATTGCATCAGCTTGATCAGCAGCTAACTTGTCCCCAGTAATCGAAAAACGGAATATTTTTGCTGGAAACAGTTCGGGCCCTGGCGACATATTTCTGCCTTCAAGGAAATCAAGTCGTCCAGCTGCTCTAGACGTCAACGTAACTTCTCCACTGCAACAAACATTATAAATCATGCGGCCGAGAAGTCGAGTTACGCGATTGAAGCAGCCGAAGAACGAAAGTATGCACAACACGAAAATTGTTTCTCTGAGCAAGGAATTCTGTTTGTTCCTCTTGCTGTCGAGTCATTGTGTGGTCTGTTAGTTACTCTCAAGAAAAAATTGAAGCGCATAGATCTGTTAGCTGAGAGCAGGAATTATCAGTCGCAAGGAAAAGTTATCGCTTTTGATAGATTGGCTCAGTCAGTTTCTGTTGTGATTGTACGAGGATTCGTTACAATGTTGCTTGAACGGTTCCCATAACCCCAATTTTTACAATGTTTTTGGGCAAATTCTATTTTGGGCACTCATTGTGAACTCCAAGAAGAGTGGAGTCATTTTAGAGGTGTCAACCGAACGTAAAATTTTCATGAGTTCAATGAAGGTTGAAAAGAGAGGAATTCTGAATTTTAAGAAGAACAAGACTGATAGAGAGCGGTTGAGAAGAAGGAATAATTCTTCTACAAAAAAAACACTTCCTCATTTGAACTTTTAATGAGAAAAAACTTTTGATTCTGAATCAAAGTTTGATAACAAAGATTTGTATTAATCCATATGATAATAAAAATTATTATTTTTATTATTATTATTATTATTAATATTATTATTATTATTATTATTATTATTATTATTATTATTATTATTATTATTATTATTATTATTATTATTATTATTATTATTATTATTATTATTATTATTAGTATTATTATTACTATTATTATTACTATTATTATTATTATTATTATTATTATTATTATTATTATTATTATTATTATTAATATTATTATTATTATTATTATTATTATTATTATTATTATTATTATTAATATTATTATTATTATTATTATTATTATTATTATGATTATTATTATTTTTATTATTATTATTATTACTATTATTATTATCATTATTATTAATATTATTATTATTATTATTATTATTATTATTATTTTTATTATTATTATCAGTATTATTATTATTATTATTATTATTAGTATTATTATTACTATTATTATTACTATTATTATTATTATTATTATTATTATTATTATTAATATTATTATTATTATTATTATTACTATTATTATTATTATTATTATTATTATTATTATTATTATTATTATTATTATTATTTTTATTATTATTATTATTATTATTATTATTATTATTATTATTATTATTATTATTATTATTATTATTATTATTATTATTATTATTATTATTATTATTATTATTATTATTATTATTATTATTATTATTATTATTATTATTATTATTATTATTATTATTATTATTATTATTATTATTATTATTGTTAATTGCTTTCAAACGAAGTTTGTAGCAATTATATTAGTCCTGTCTACCGTTTTTATGCGCTTTTTCGATTGACCAATTTTTCGCCTTTTTTCGTCCTCAAAAGCGAGATAAACTGGTAGCGACCAGCGGGCATTAAGTGCTCCTAGTGCTTTTAAGCTCTGTTTCAGCTCTAATTGCTTTGGAGGCTAATACCAATGGTCTAAAGGGCCGCTCTTAGTGGTTGAAAACACCCCTACTGTTGACCTCCTCCCTCCCACTATTGCAAGTTCCCCCCACCGCCAACCGCACCTGTGCCCCCCCCCAATTTTTGCCACCTATCTGCCCCCCAAACACCCCCTTCCCCCGTGAATAGCTACTGACGTACAACCGCTCGCTAAAAAACAATATTTCTTATCACACTTTCTCAATTTTTCTGGAGATAGTTGTCATTTTTTTTAACTTTGTCAGCAAAGTTTTCTCCAATTTTTTGACATTTCTTTTTCTTTATACACGCCTTTTTATGCGCAGGGGCCAAAAAACCTCCTTAAAGCTTCAAAAATAAGTTTCTGAAATTTTTTACTTGCCATAGAATAATTTTCAAATTTTAATTTTTTATAAAGCTTGCTTTTTTCAAGTTTTTTGACAGTTTTTCTTGTTTTTTAGTTTTCTGCAGCCTCAAGAAGCAACAAACCTTCTCTAGCGTTTGACAATAGGCTACTCTATAGTTTTTGGTGTAATGGAATGTTTTAATGATTTTAACGTTATCGATATTTGCAATTTTGAAATTTTGAGTTTTTTGAATACTTTTTACAGCACCAGGGTCAATGGGACCTCATCCAAGGTTTCACAAAATCTAGGTGCATAGTTTGTAGAGTAATTAGAATGGTTATCAATATTTTATTGACTCCAGCTCCAACAACTTTTCGGTGAAATTCATTTTTTTTTCAATTTTTCGCAAAAATCATTATCATGTTCCAAGTTTATAGATCTCTATGAGCCAGTAAGAGTATTTAAAGCTTGAAAAAGGGTTACTGGATAGCTATTGAGACAACAAAATGGTTTTGAAATTTTTAATATTTTGAATTTCAGCAAGATTTTGTTAAAATTTGAGATTGTGAAATTGAGTTAAAAGATCATTAATGGCCATCGAAAATTTTAAGTCTTGCAGATGGGATAACTGACAGAAGTCCAGAGACAAAAATGATTTCTAATATTTTTTACTGCAAAATTTGGAAGCTTTATTATCTTTGCAACATTTCGCTTTATTTTAAAATATCAATTTTTTCATTTGATTAACAAGGCTAGAAAACTAAAAATTGCAGAGTCGAATCGAGCTTAAGCTAGCCTAACCAAAACGCGGCTAGCTGTAAACGAAGCCAACGGCACGACTGTCGTTTATCAGTGATGCGCCCGACCATAGTCGGTTATGATTTTTAATATTATTATTATATTTGTTATTATTATTATTGTTATTATTATTATTATTATTATTATTATTATTATTATTATTATTATTATTATTATTACTATTGTTATTTTTATTTTTATTATTATTATTATTGTTATTATTATTACTATTACTATTATTATTTTTATTATTAATATTATAACAACTACTACTACTACTACTACTACTACTACTACTACTACTACTACTACTACTACTACTACTACTACTACTACTACTACTACTACTACTACTACTACTACTACTACTACTGTTTCAACACTTTAATTCCAAATATGAAATAAAGGCACGGTTGGCAACAAATACAAACAAAACAAGAAGAGTTATTTGTTTGGTTATTCTGTGAAGTGCTGTACGACGAAATTGTTGAAGGCATTCTTTGACCCGGTTGCTGCTTTCTCCTGCAATCTGGTGAACGATACTTTGTTTCGTACACAGTCTCCTTCGATTTGACTCATCCACGTTTTCCGTTGCCCCCCAGGAGCGCGTCTAGCATGGACGTATTGATCGGGCGGGTCCCAATCGAGGGCAATGCGGGCTAATCTTCCTGGTTCCATTCTCTGGATGTGTCCGTACCATTTTATCCGTTTGAGCATGATCATCGTGGATAGTTGGGGCATTCGTGATCTTGACATAATTTCTTCGTTCGTTGCTTTCTCCAGATATGACACACGTAGAATTCTCCGAAGACAACCACAGTGGAAACTCTCAAGTTTTCTCTCCATTAATTTCGAAAGAGTCCAAGTCTCTGAGCTGTACAGCACGGCTGATAAAACGAGTGCTTTGCACAGATTGCACTTGAGGTGCACGCTGAGCTGCTTGCTCTTCCAGAGATTTTGGAAGTTAGCAAACCGTTGTCTACCTTCTGCTAGTTTGCAATTGACTTCCTGCAGGTCTCCATGCTTGAGGCTGACATATGATCCGAGATACTTGAACGCTTCTATGTTTTCAAACTCGTTTCCGAGAACATCTTGTACTTTGCAGGAAAACACGCGTGTGGCAACTGCTTTAGATTTGCCACAGTATCTCGATTGGTGAACTTTTCGGCCATTGACTGTTTTGAACTTTCTTTCACACTTGTCACAGGTAAGGCTCGCCTCTAGTTGCTCGAACTTTGACTTGTCGACGACATTCTTTGACAAACCGGCTTTGCAGAATCTTGTTTGGTGCACTTTGCGTCCGGTAACTGTACTGAATTGCCGCTGACAATTCTGACATCTTAAAGACTCTTGGTCAGCCACCACTGACCGACTCTCATTTTCTAGCGACTCTGAATCTGCTACCGCATCTTGTTGTTGTGAAGCTACCAACGCTGGCTTAGCCACCGCTAAGCTTTTCAATCTTAGCTTCCGGCCATCTTGTGTTTCGAACCAGCCCGCTTTCTTTTTCGTTCCCAGCAGCACTTCCGTGCTGATGGTTAGTCGTGACTGGCTAGATGTCTCTGCCAGGAGTACTACTACTACTACTACTACTACTACTACTACTACTACTACTACTACTACTACTACTACTAATACTACTACTACTACTACTACTACTACTACTACTACTACTACTACTACTACTACTACTACTACTACTACTACTACTACTACTACTACTACTACTACTACTACTACTACTACTACTATTACTACTACTATTATTATTATTATCATTATTTTTATTATTATTATTATTATTATTAATATTATTATTATTATTATTATTATTATTATTATTATTATTATTATTATTATTATTATTATTATTATCATTAATGTTTTTATTAATACTATTATTATTATTAGTTATATATATATATATATATATATATATATATATATATATATATATATATATACATATATATATATATATATAAATATATATATATATATATATATAAACGTACATACATGCATAAATATAAACATATATATATATATATATATATATATATATATGTATGTATATATATATATATATATATATATATACAAACGTATTTATATATTTATATGTATATGTATATATATATATATAGATATATATATATATATATATATATATATATATATATAAAAATATAAGTATATATATATATATATATATATATATATATATATATACTATCCATTTTTTTGATCAAAACTCCGATCAGAAAAGTTCAAAAAATCTCAAACAGAGCTGGACTCCAAGTTATTTTAATCTTGAAATAAAACAATGACAACAATTTCTACAAATTTTACAAAAAACTGAACCAACACAATTTAAAAAGTCATCTCGATCTAATTTGACATAGTTTCAAAAATTCTCGTAATCTATTCGCAGTGTGCTGCGCACTCTCTTTGATCATAAAACCTGGACTTTGGTTTAGATCATTTAATACGCATGAATTGTCTCAAAATAACCAAAGTAAAAAAGTGAGGAGAACAGCATTTTTTTAAGAATGCGGTTTCAACGGAGACTATGTTGGTGAAAAAAGAAATTACTATCTCAGACAATGGAAATAATAAAATCTATTATCTGTCGGTTGCACTTCACACTGTGCTTGAGATAACAAACGGTTTATAAAAACAAGGCTGGACGTAGGTTTGCTAAATTTCCACTATTAGCTCTATAACAAAATGAGGCTGAGAATTTTTTGAAAACAAACTGGGAACAAATTTCAGTTTCAGAAATATTCCACTATGACAGATTCACGTTTTTTTTAAATATTGCTCCAATAATTCGGTATCAAAGACAAATATATTAAGATTTAGTATTGTAATGTTGTCACACATTTTTGGTGTTTCATTAAACACTGTTACATTTAATTGTCCGAAAATTAATTAGCCCTGAATTTTGAATCGCTTTGAAATTTTTTAAAATCTTTATAAAACGAACAAACGTTTTAATGTTCTAGTTTTTTAATGCAAATGAACATAGTTTGTAACATATTAGCCGAAACAACTACAAGAAAGAGGCAACCCATCAATCCTGACCATTATTACCGTAACTGGAAAAACCAACATTGTTACTCGGCAATTTCTCCCATGCCAACGCAACGCAATTTTAGACTTTGAATAGAATTTGGCTACTTGTCGTCAAGTTAGATAGTTTGGATAAATTAGAGCAAACTTGACAGCAACCCAATTGGACTGATTAAAAGTATATCAAACGATGTATATGAACAATCATTTATCACTATAGTAGCAGAGTGAGACAAAATTGGCCGAAAAAACTATAAGCATGGTTTAACAATCTGGAACATGAAGCATCAATTAGTTCTCGAGAAACAGAATATCGAAAAATTCTTCAACTGATAATTTCTGCGCTTGACGGGTTCTGACATATCTGCTTCTACGAGTTTTCTCCAACTATTAAATGGATCTCAACAAGGCTCAGCCAGATATTATCCAAACATAGTTATTCTCATCATGTATGGAAGGGTGGAGTTGAAGGGGGCTCTAAATACGCAAATTTTGTACAGTCCTTTTTGAAACCAATCATAGTCCTCGAAAATCTTATTATGATCGCATTTTGTTTCAATATTTTCAAATTAGTCAAATATTTTGAGCAATGTTTCGAAACAGTAAATGCCAGTGCCATTGTTATGAACATTTCAAAATACTTACAGGGGAAGCCTAATTGATGAAAAAAGATTCCATAGATTTCAAAATTGCTCTTTGCAGAAACCTCAATGACTAATAGCAATCTGACCTGCTTATTAATTCTTCTAATGCGTTTATGTTCTAAATTAACTATTACTATAATCAACTATTCACTATAATTTGGCATGCAGCAATTATTCTTCCAACATTTTTTTTTCAAAATGGAGAACTATATAAGCAAGACCGGAATTTTCGTCAGTTAAAAGCTCACTTTTGTTCACGCTGAGTGAAGGGAAAAGAGGAACATTACTTTGGAGCCTTTTGCAGCTGCTTTTGATTTTTATTAGAAACTACAAACTTTGACAGAACTTGAAAACAAAACAAAACAGAGCTGTCCAAACGGGCTGAAAAGAAAACAGGAAAACGGGAAAAAAGAAATTTTTTGGGGGGGGGGGGGAGGAGACTAAATAATAATGAAAAACTATTGTAAAAGTTACTGAGGTAGTTGAAAATAAGTATTTTGGATTGCAATTTTTTAAAGCAAAATAAAGTAAAAAATTTATTAAAAAGCAAGTATTAAAAAGACGAAAAATTGTAAACAAAAACAACAATATTCTTCTTTTTACTTTTCACCGGCTTTCTCTTCGCGGTATCAAATTTCCATTCTCTTATTTTGTAGTTTTAAAAACTGTATAAAGCACGAGAATAAAAAATTTAAACACAAATTTTATAAACATAGCTGGCAGATTGCCAGAAAATAGCCGCAATAGCTTTGTGGATCTGCAGTCTAAAAAACAGTAAAAAGACAAACCAAAAAATTTGTTTTTTCGTTGAAGGCTGATATGTTATATTTTGATTTTAAAAATCTGTATAAGTTTTTGCTGCCTCTATTAGCTGCTCTCTAATAACCTTCATTTAGAGTGACACACACCCATTTGACCTTATCTCTTTGAATTAAAGTAAATAAAAGTCAACTTCAAAGTGAGGAAGTCATTTTTTGTGAGTGAGGTAAGTCAAGTGGGACCAAAAATTTAATCACGCGAATGAACAGAAAAACTCGATCCACTAAGAGCGAAAAATGACGTCACACACGCACTCCAGTTGAAATTGCTTGAACGAATGAACAAAAAGCAGATTTGAAGTAATTGTGACGTCATATGGTCGTAACAAAAACCGCGACGACGAAATAAAAAAAACAGAGCAATTCAAAGAATTTTCTGTCCTGACGTGCAATTCAAAGAATTTTCATTGACTAAACAGAAAACTAGACCAGGAACGGATTATGAATGGATTGGGAAAACCAGTTAGAAAATCCGATCCAAAAAATCGAAAAAACTGTAAAAATCAAAGTGAAATTGCCGCATGTTAACAAAAAACCACTAGCGAGAAAGCGATTTTTCGTTCAAACACGGTTTTCTCACTATACTTTAAATTTAGAGCGAAAAAAAATTCACGCCGCAAAACCACTCGCTTTTTCGATCCACTTCCTGTTTCGGAGTGACCAAAATCACTACACCATTTTGACTTCAAAATCATGAAAATGTGTGAACAGATCTTGAAAAAAAAGACAGCGCCCCAATACAATTCAAATTCGTTGAATTGTAAAAAACCAAGAGAAGGCCAACAATAGCCCCAGCTATCGCTGTGCGGCTATTAAAAAAAGGGTAAAAAATAATTTATTCCTTTCTCATTAAATCGTGAAAAAGGTCGAAAAATATATTACTTTGTAGTGATTTCCATGTGTAGTGATTTTTTTTCGTCATTGAAATAATTTGTTTAATTTTTTGGTCATTTTTCAGGCCAGTTAAAGAAAACTGCTCTCCACGATAGCTGTAGGCTCTATTGTATTGACTATTAAATCCATTGGTAAAGTAGAGGAACTTTACTCCAACTTTTTTGAATTTTGCGCTGAAATTTCATTGCACTTATTTGAACAGTTTATGCTTTTCAACTTGAACTTATAAACTTCAGTTGATTAAAATGACACTGAATTTTTAGAATTGGTTCTGTCTGGGACAATTAACAACAGCAGAGGCAACCACAGAAACGGAAAAAACTCTTTTTCAACCAAAACGACATTTAAAATAAATTAACTTGGGTTTTGTATGGTTCGCTTGGTTTCAGTTCTATTAGCAAACCGAATTAACAAAAACTCTATGTGATTCACTCATGTGTTATTAATTCAAAAAATGAAAAGAAGTAAAAAATCTCTAATTTGTTTAAAAGCGGTTTTTTAATTGCAGACAAAAACACTAGCCAAAAAACAGCTCCCTATTTGAAATAAAGTTCCTATAAAAATTTTTTAAAGCCAAATTGATGACACATGGGGATTATTTTGAGATTTACAATAAAGAAGCCTTCATTTGAGAAAGCACCACGGAAGATTTCTTTAGTTAATTGACATCTGAAATGAAGAGCCAACCACAATGATTTAGTTATTATACTTACAACGTAATTTAATTAGTTTAATAATGACAAAAATTTATTTTTAATATTTCTTTCAATTTCACACCTATACATATATGGTCGTTTCCTTTGATAATTTGATAACATTACCTATTGGTATATTGCACTAAATAATTAATCAAAACTAACCAGAAACAAAACCTTTTCAAAATAGACGAAACTTGACATCCCGAATTCTAAATGATTTATTCTTATTCAGTATTTTTTTCTGAAGATAAACTATTAGGTGCATCTTGAGTCACATTGAGCGGTAAATTTCATGAAGTGAGCACATTTTAATTAGATCAGAAAGAGAATTTACTTTTTTTTCTTTGGTACTGCTGTAATTTGCGTGCAATCGGACTGCTGTAATTTCTTTATGCAAACTGCTCAGTGTGTTTGTTTTATATCATTTTTCTTTGCGACCGATTGCTCTTGTTCAACTTTAACTTTCCAAAAAGTTGTTTTGTATTGCAAAATAATTGACAAGGCATGTGGTTTTAGATCTGCTGAAATTAAGTGAAAACTTTTTCCATAAAAACAAAAATTGCAATAAATGTTTCTCTGATAACATGTCTGACGTATTACAAACTTCTGACGTATGTTGGCACATTCAGTGCTACGCAAAGTCTCACAGGGCCCTTCTTGTCTTTGTTTACAGATGTCTGCTTAAAACTGGCGATAACCCAATAATCACACAATTAAATTTTGGACAATTCACAAATAAATTTACGTTTATTTTAACGATTCTTGAAATTGACGATTCAGAACACCTAAAGTACAAATAAATAAATTATATTTGTTAGAACTCGCATTGAATATGGCAATTACATATTTGCGTTTTCATTGACATTGATTATTCTTTCAGACAGAACTGTTGACAAGTGCAGGCATGTTCAGCTGGTATAAATTTTAAGTTACTCAATGGGTAAGACAACAACCTAGAAAATTGTAAGAGAACTCTTAGCAGTTGAGTCAAATTGGGCTTCTGTAGATAGCAATATCTGAAAATGACTCAGCTATTTTGGTAAAAACAAGAAAGACACCTTCAAAATATGAAGTTCTATTTTCTATAGTAAATACTGAGCAAACATTTATTTTGTCTTCTTGAAGTTGTGTGAGACCGAAGAGTACCTCCACGATAGAAGGTAAGCCAAAAGATTGCACTTTCCAAAGATTTGTTCTAAAGAAACCAAGTTTCCGTTTTGCTAATCCTTCGGGATGTGACAAACCTTCTTGCAGCATTTAAAATAGAGTTGGGCTTACAATCTCAAAGTTGGGTTTACCCAGCAACAAATTTACTTTGTGTTCAAAAATAGTCAACCATGAAGCTCACGAAATTGATCCTGAAGTGAATTTTTGTCTTGTATCAAACTTGTTTCTTCAACTACGGGCGATAGCGTTGACTCATGCCTATCACGATAGGTTGACTAATAACTATCCGGAAAGAGACAGCGCTTTCTCGTAATAGCAGAGGATCATGTCTTACGCAGGTGTTTTCCAGACATATACAGGTTTTATTGCCCTCAGATACAGGACAGAACAAAATAAGAGTGAAGTTGCACAATCTCAAGAGTGACCTAGATCCCTTATTAATATTAATGTAAGTACAGTCAAGCTCAATCAATTTAAAAGGCATGGATAAATAAAAAAAGTTTGAATTCGGAATGAAGAGTTATTGCTCCTATTTTTACAGAGTTTTTCCTTTAAAACCAAGTGATTGCTCTTGTTGCTGCGAACCAATTCAAGCGCCGGGAAGGGCTTCTGCTGCCTCTTCTTGTTTTAATTCTTTTTCTTTGTGTTCTTGGCTAGCTTCGTAGCTCTTGACTCCTTCGTTGTTTCTCCAGGAGAGGTATGATATCAGAAACCAATTTTTATTCATATGAGAAAAAAAGTCGTTAAAAAATTAAAGAATTCAAGAAGTAAGGCCTGACACGAAGATATAAATAGAGAATGAAGGAAGTGAAAAAAAAAGAAAACGAAAAAAAGGGCTTCGCTTGAAGTGATGATTGAACTACTGCCTCCGGTTTGTTCACATGAAAAAAATGATGCACCACGAGTTGGTGTATTAGTAGCAGAAAAACGTAATTGTATTTAAAAAATTGATAGTCAGTACGAAATAAAGAAAAAAGGAAATAGTCTTGTTGCCTGGTGGGAATCGAACCGCTGATCATAGGAAAAGAGCACTGCGTTACAACTCGCTGTTTTAGTCTTTCAAATCTGTAATTATGTTTGTAAGCTTTAAGACGCGTTAAAATGAATTGAGGGAAATTGTGAAAAATTGCAGTTGCAACAGTTAATAACTGAACATAAAAAACAACAAAAATTTAACAATTAGAAATCTAAAATAATGTAAAACAAAGGAAGAAAGAAAAGCAGTAAAAAACGCTATGCTAACCTAAACCTTAAAAACAATAAACCAAACCGCGCATAGCACTAAACTATGTCGTCAATCGTATAACTATAACTTAACTGTGATATGATATCGGTGGAATGGTTGTGAAAACTAAGAACGTTTTCGACAAAGTTAAAATTATTTTTTAGCAATTTGCTTATGATGCCGAACTTTTCCAACTGGTTAAATTTATGTAATCTAATGGTGTTTCCCGCGTGTTTCTGACAATTGAGTCCCGAATTTACTAAGTGAACTGCTGGCTGAGCTGCAATTATGATTAGGACAGGACTCGTTGTTTGTTTGACTTTTGCCCTGAATTAAAAAACCAAACGGCTAGCAATAAATCAATAGTTTATATCTGTTCTACGATTATGGAACTGAACTTTGAACTCAATTTTTAAAAAATAAGAAGACTGCAAGCTATTGCACTGACTTGAACTATCTTCCACTGCTTCATTCGCTTCGTTCCGAAAATGTTACCCATTTGGCTAAGGTACTCTGATTGTTGTTCTTGTCGGCAGTATTTTTGCGTCAATAGTACATATGGCAATCTTGTCAATATTAAGTGTAAAGAACAAAGGAGCAAGTTGGCTGCTTTCGTTGCGATTCGAACCGTTGCTTTCAATTTCAGTTATCACAATAGCTTGTCATAGTTACTGTACCGGTCCCTGGTCTTCGGAGTACCATGCCTGGAAACTTCTGATTAGAATATACGTGTTTTCATGACTTTATTTGCCAGCGATGTCTTAAACTGCGAGAATTGGGGATTCTTTAATGAAGTTCAAATCACTAGTCTTTGAGGAAAAAAGAAAGAAAATTTTTTGATTGTAGCACCGCGCTGCAACTTTACCTTTGTTCAAAATTTTTAGGATGTGTGAGACTAATGGCCTGCTGTTTTTTCCTAAATCAGCAGGGCATATGGTCCACTGTGCTTTTATAACAGTTTTCCGCATTGTCTTTGACACTGTCTCTTTTTCTGAATTAGTTCAAGTAATTATTCGATTTTGTTTTTTTTTTCGTGCTTTTCAGGTAACCATTTGCTAATCTAATCTGAATATCCCTTACAGCAGGTATATTGTCCTCTTCATGCAGTTTTTGACACTGTATACCAACGTGGTTTTCTCATACAAATTCTTAATGCGCTATTTTGAGTAAGTAGTTTTCAGGTGATAATTGAACTAGAATGGTCAATCCTGCAGGCATTCATATAAAGAAATAGAGGTCCAACCCATGATTTATACAAAGTCAGCAAGCAGTTGTCATCAATATTGGTTTGACTGAGAGTGACCGAATCTCAAGAGTGACCGAGATTCAACGATGTGTGGCCTGTTTTCCCCAGTTCTATTTAGTTTGTCTTTCCACTAAAGCGTCGAGTTTTTTGTCACGAAATTTGTACGGTTTTTACTACTAATCAGCTTTGTTAATCTGCCTTCGAGTCTCTTGTTCCAATTTTTTTCATAATTATGACTTGAACCAGTACAAAACAAATATATAATGTAAATTAGGAAGGACGACACCCCATGACCAACAAACAGCATGTTGGAACAGATTTTGTCCATCTTTGTAGGTATAAATTTTCTTTAAGAGGAGTGCCCGAAGACCTCTCTCTGCTTATCGGTAAATTTTCTCACTTCATTGTTCATAAAAATTTGATGCTTTGTAATACCAATAATGGTTCCGAAACATTGAAATTTTTTGGCTCCTGTGAATTGTTGCAACGAATCATATTTTTTCTCTATTCATTTAAGGAGATTATTTGTGATGTCATCTGCGCTCGCAATGGATCTCAAGATTTTTAATGATAGTTTTGAGTTAGAATCAAAATTATAAGGAATCCATGGAGATATTACGAAAAATGAAATTTGAAGTCTACCGTTTAAAACTTTAAAGGTCAACCTTTTTTTCAACGGTCAACACTTTTTCTGCAGAACTCTTGCTAACACTTTTGCTAACTGTAGAAGATTGTACCGGATTATTCTGGAAGCCGGCTGCTCGAAAAGAAAATAATAAAGCCACGGCATTCCATTGAATAGTATTTATCGATTTACGTTGTCGCGTTTGCTGCGAATGAGAAAGTTTTTGTCAAACATTGGGTATTACACAATTTAAAATTTGTCTCTATTAGAAAATACGGTTGATGAAATCCTACCCATTGAAAGACTTGGCGGAAATAATGAATTTTTACCCCTGCCTACAAGAGTTTTCCCCAAGAGCAGGCATGTGTTAAATTGGGAAAGTGGCCCAATAAGCTGCTGTAACAGTATTGCCACTTTTAAATCCATTATTACATGTAATTTCACCTCTATATAACCACAAAAGGGGTTGTAAACATGAAAGACAAAGAGACACAACAAGGCTGCCTGTGTCTGGGCGTATGTAATTACACAGATTTGAGGCTGGTTAGAGTATGTGAAAGGGTGTTTGTTTGAACTTGCATCAATTTTCGCTAGGGAATTTACCGATGTTAATGCATTTCATTGGTCTGCATTAACCCCCCTCCCCTCGGCCCCTTTTTGGAAGTAAACCCCGCCTTATTTTATATTCCAATCTATCCAATGCTGAAATGGGAAGGGTTAAATGGACTTAATATTGCATTCCCCTCATCTTGTCTTTATTCGGCCTGAAATGTGCCAGCTTATCGAAACTGGAGTACCTCGTTGAGACAAGGCGCAAAGGAAATAAGAGCGAGCTTTCCCTCGAATCAGTTTGATGTAATCCAAAAGTTTGATGTAGCAGAAAGAATTCCTTTGGGAAAACGAAACCAGAGTTGAGCAGCAAAATTGAACAGATTGAAATCAATGAACTCGAGACGTATGTAAAATACTGCCGGCGGTACATGGTGCATCTTTCGAATAGAGTTCCCTTTGATTTACTTAATTTAGGCTGATCTGAATTTCAAATTACGCTCAATTTTGTTAATTTTGTGAAGCAGAATTGATTCATCTTAAAATGCTAAATTGTATAGTTATCAATAGGACAGAAATAATGGAAGCAAAAAGAGAATTTCAAATAAAAGATTCACCTTTTCCGTTACTGATAAACTAATGTTACTTGATATCATTGATTCTTTTTTTCACGTTCTCCAAAGAATTGGATGTATATAAATAGATCTGTAATTTTAACAAAACATTTGAGAAAAATTTAATAAGTCATTTTACTTGTTTGCAATCTAGGTTGAAACTCTCGTAAATTTCATTGTTCCGACCCCTCTTGAAGGGGGAGGAACAATATACTCAAATGGGTTTTTTTGTTCAGTCAATTTTCGCACTTTTGAGAATGGTATCATTAGAAAGCTCGTCCAGCGTAGAAAATGGAATTCAAAAGATTTTTTTAATTTTCGTTTTCTACAGGGAGTTTTCGAGGTTTAAACTTCTGAGAAAAGTAGAGTGAATTCACGTTGTTTTTATTCACATTTTCCGAAATTTTTGCCTAAATTTTCGTCAATTTTGTTAAAATTTTTAAGAATAGTGTCGTTGATTTTATTCTTACAGACAAACAATCATTGTTGATTTATTCTGATTTATTCAGATTTAGTTTTTGCGGTCAAAAACTCGGGATAAATAATTCAAAAAATAGAGTGAATTCCGGTGAGGTTTTATTCTTATTTTCCGGAATTTTTGACAAAAACTTTGCCAATTCCGCTAAAATTTGCAATTTTTTCAGAAAGTGTTGTTGATTTTTAATTGTAATGACAAAAAAACCATGTAGGCTATTTTTATTAATCTTTTGTCAAAAACTGGCTAAATATTTCAGAAACAAGACTTTTTCATCAAAAACAGCACGAAATAAGCTACTTTAGTCCAATTTGATCGAATTTGCTGGCAGTACACCCCCAAACAAACTTAATACAATCTTTGTAGACTGCGATGGGGGCTATTCCTACATCAACTTCCGCTGAGAGTGCCCTGTTATTAAAACTTTGCCGTTTTTTGCTAACTTTACTCAAAGATTATCAAAAATGCAGAACTTATTTTTGAGTTTTCAACTATTAAATTATCTATATCTACAACTTTCGAAAAAACAAATGTTCCTAGCGGACAATAAGCATTAGCAGGGCTATTTTGGGCCAATCTTGGACTGTTACAATCCGAAAAGATTTCCGATTGTAATCAGTCGGTCTTTTTTTTTGAGAAAAGACGTTTTTATTAATAATAATAGAACAGAACATATCAAATCAAAGTTCAGGAGTGATAGCTTCAACTAGCTTCCTAATTAGCTCCAAGCTAATGCTTTTAGTTTTTTACATGAAAGTTTATAAACGTTTCGACTTTAAAAATAATTAATTTTTAAATCAAAAATGGCTTAATGAAGTTTTCCTCTTTTTTTTCTTAATTAGGTCAATTTGTGGCTTAGTGTCAGCAAAGAAAGAATCCTTCATCATTGTATGGAATTGAAATTTAGTCTCAATCGCGGTTTTAAGCCTGAAGTTATTGTTTTCTGGCTTTGATACTACTAGATTTCCGATTTTTTTTTAGATATTTGCCAGTATTTCATGTTTTCTATTCACATTAGCACATTATTAACAGTTCTCATATCACATTATTAGCGTTTAAAAAAACACAATTGAACATAGTAAAATCCTGAAAGATATAGATTATCGTTTTAACGGCCTCGACCCTCCTTTCTTGAAGAAATTAATTGAATTTTTTTTAATTTTGTCTTCAACTGCCATTTTTACTTTGTCGTTTCGGTCGTATGAATTTTTCTGTAGAGTGATAGATTTCACTGGCTCCTCATGGAGGAATAGATGAGCCGATATTCTGATATGAGTAGATAGCTGATGGCTTTGAGGAATTTGAAAACAATCGTTTTCCAAAACCAAAAAAACTTTTTAACTTCTCAAATTTGTTCATTTTATTTCTTTTTGTTACCTAATCTCGTTGTTTCAGGTCAAATATGACATCATGGGTGTCAGGGGACGGTGTCAAAAAAGATTGATGTCCTAAAATCTATTTTTTTTAAGAAGGCGTTATGACCTTACTGACTTCGACACCGGTTTTTCACAAAAAAAAGTAAATTAATTTTGTCAAATTTGACGTTCTTTTTGAAGATTTTGGATAATTGCAGTTCTCAAAGGCTTCCTTTGGATGAATAAACGACGCTATTTAAATGTTTCATTTTGTAATTAATGTCTTTCATGACTTAAGATATAATTTTGTTTCGAAAAAAAAAATCAAAAATATTACATACTTTTGACCTTTTCTCTTCTTTTGTCTACTTGTTACCCGGCCTCACTAATAAATGGGCACATAGTACATTATAGGCGTCTGAAGAAGGCCCAATCGAATATATTTTGTGGGCCAAAAATGGCTTGACGGTTTTGACAGCATTTTCTGGCAAGTTTCAATTGAATTTTTGTTTGTTGTTTTTTTGTTGTTCTTTTTAGCCGCTTAAAAAAATGAAACAGGACAGGCCCTAATGCCCTTCTATAGAAGCATTGGTAACATTAAGTTTTGGGATATTTTACTTGATTTCTAATGGTTTTCATTAATTTGAAGTTAATTAAAAAAATAACCAATTTTTTTTTAACTTTACTGTTTTTGTTTTTTTTGTCTAACTGTTAGCAAACCTTTTCATGGATTGCTCCATATCTTTTCTGGTGATTCATATGTTAATTTGTTTACTTTTAGGTTTATCTGACGGTATGTTGAATTTTTATTAAATTTTATTTTTTAAAACGGACATAAGGTTTTTGATGTAATTAATGTTTGTTGTTGTTGATATTGTTTGATTTTGCTGTTCATCTTGACTCTCTTTCTTAATTTTGACATATCAGAGCAATCTAATGCTTCAACTTTCAATCCACTGAGTTATTTGTTTTGGAGGCTATCTTATCGTTCATACACAATTTTTTTGAAAAAAACTTGGGCTTTTTTGGGTTTTTTGGGGATTTCCAAAAAATATTTTTTGGATTTTTCTATCTGTTACTCATTTGGTAGACAATTATGCCTAAATTGTGGATGATTGGGGTGGAAACTTTATGTGCCATCGCACATTACCGAGCCGCCTTGTTTTTTCTCAATTCAAACAATTGTAAACTCTAATAACGACGATAACCAAAAGTTGAAGACTTACATTTCAAATCATATCATTCAAACAACTTAGAATCATTTGAAAAGATATAAAGAAAGCCCAATCTGCCAATCTAAATTTATAATTTACTTATGATCTCGTTGACTTTATGACAGGGTAGCTCACGGAAGTTCTGGACGCTTTTGAGCAAAAACAATTATATCATGTTTTTTTTTCATTGAAATCAACTGTTTTGTTTTCTTCTTCGTCTTAATTAGGAAGCAGTCGTACTCGCGCCACTATTAAACAGCTACAGAAGATATCGAAGGTAAGAAAAAGAGTTCATAGAGTGAATAACTCAGAACTTGTAAGAACTCAAAGAAGTCGAAAACTGAAAATGATTCTCAGTCGGGACTCCTTACTTTTATCTTTAACGTCAAGTTTAAGATTATAAAAGTGGCAAGCATTCTTTAACGTCAAGTTTAAGATCATAAAAGTGACAAATTTGACATTAGTGAGCTTTCTTGGACAAAATTAGCAGCCAAACTGTCTTGAATGAAACCTTACAAACTTCAGTAGGGAATTGAACATAGTTTATCACTACGAATATTTTGACTTTAGTCAGTTAACGTTGCAGTTCTTAATACGACTGAATGAAAAATAGTTTTCCCGAGATTGTTTACAAACGGAAACAGAATTACGAACCAGGCAGGCGTAAATCTCAATGACTACGGCTCTGAAGACCGCGTCCACTGAGAACTGAGCAGCTTCAACAGGCCTGTACTGTTCTAAAAAAATGCTGATGGTCTCCCATTTCGTCAAATCTTTATAAAGCATAAATATACTGGATTTTGTAGTGATTAATTCAGCTGCCTAAATATCAGCTTTAAGGTAAAGATTTATATATATATATATATATATATATATATATATATATATATATAATATATTATATATATATATATATATATATATATATATATAAAATTGCACCTGAAGAAAGATGATAGAAAACAATTGATCTGAATACCTTGAAAAGTCGTGTCAATTGGATGAGTGGTGTTAAACTGCATAAAGAGCGAATACTTACGGCCGAATTGACAATGATTGGATGAGCTTCGATTTGAAAGCTTTTAAATATACTGGACTTGTAATGATTAAATCAGCTGCCGAAATATCAGCTTTAAGCAAAGGTATATATATATATATATATATATATATATATATATATATATATATATATATATATATATATATTATATATAGAAAACAAGTGACTATATCGGTAGTTTTGTATGAGCAGGTCTTATAATTTAATTTTAGCAAACATTGGTTTGTTTTCGCTTATAAAAGTAATTTCATATTCTTAATGAATTCCAGCTACAATGTAAGAGCTCATGTTGATAAGTTTGAGTTTGTTTAGTTTGTGTCTGCGGTAACTTTTCTTCATCCAAATTACAGTTTTAAGCCTAATTAGAAATATTATAAACTTTAACTTACCAGTTAAATCAGACAAGAGCAAATTGATTGAAGTCACTAGAATAAAATGAATGAATATTCAAAAAACTGTGCTGTGAATATATACATCGTTCATACTGATTATTCTAGATAGTTATAACTACAGTTAGATTGCCTGATGTAAAATCTTCCCAGCACGTATACGATTAAGATACCTCCGGAAGTGTGAAATAATTCTTAGAGAATGCAAATGTATTCTATATACGGTATCTTTTGCGACTGATTTCAAGGAAATTTGCAGAAGCAAACCGTATTGTGTAATCCCCGCTACCCCTACTATTAATCTTGGTGCCAAAACTGGTTTTGTATCTTGGACTTTTGCACTGATGATAATGGGTAAATATAGCTGATTTTTGAATCCTTTTTCATCACCAAATCAAAAAATCATCTTGATATATTGGTCAGATGTATCCTGTATATCTCTCAATTCTGCTGTAAAAGTTATTTTTGTTTTTCTTTCATTTTTGGAAGTTAATCTTTTTTTCTCAGCTAATATTGCTTTTGTTCCACTTGCGAATGTCCATTATTTAAGAGGTTATAGGCCCAGCAATATCTAAGTCATAAATTGAATTTCTAAAACAAAACTAAATTGTTTTTGAAAGCCATATTTTTTCTGCTTGTTGACTTTTTTTCACAACTGTTTTGCCAGCTTATTTTACGACGGATCAACAGACAGTGAAGCTGCTGACATACACAGGAAACCACAGGACTTTCAATTCTGGAGCACACGATTTTTGCCGATGATGCGGACAAAGTGGTGCTACAAAGCACTGCCGAGGACAGATAGGCAACGCAATGATCCTCCACAACTGGCCAAGGTGGCAAGCAATTATGAGAAGAAGAACGAAAATGTGCTGAAGGATGCATTCGAGACGGAATTTGCTGACATCAAGGAGAGAAAAATGTATGGTGCAATTTGGTACTCAGTCTAGATGCAACAACCCTCATGCTGATGAGACATGGATGTGTGGCCAATGAGACAGATGAGACAGAGAAAAACCTGGGAAAACTTTGCGAGAGAAACTTCAGAGTGTGAAGATGCCAACAGTTGTGTCTTTGGTGGCTGGATTGCAGTTCAAGTAATCTGAAAAAAAGGACAGCTTCTTCATCAAAAGACAGTAGCTGCTCAAAAAACTAACAAAACTAGAGAAAAAGTCTAGAGAGGCCCTCTTTGAGGATTTGGTCTGCAATGGCCTGCCGATGAGATATATAATTTTTGTTATATACGAAAACTTCCACCCCGCAGCAATTATCACGGAGTTGAGGATAAGGTGTAAAAATTTGCAGAACTTTCATGACAGCCGGGCAGAGAAACAAAAGGGGCAAAGTGGGTCAATGGCACTGGGATGCCTAGACACTTTGTCAGGGATCATAGGAGGAAGAACACTGCGCATGGCAGCAAGTGGTGAGGTCGATCACCTAGATAGGGCAAGGCTGAGACAAATAGATGGATGCAAACATGAGTCTGTGGCAAGGGGTTCAATATTGGCTACACCAGATGAAGAACAGTGGGCGGCTGTTAGTCAGTGAAAAAAAGCAGCAAGCTAGTAGAAAGTGGTTGTACAGATCACATAGTGAAAAACATCGATGCGTTGCTGGACATTGTGTCCATTCAGCTAGTGGTCAGACAACCCAATGGCGAGGGTTCCAGAATGGTGGGCAGAGGCTTGTGAGGATCAGTGTACCTTCAAACAGAGGGTCAAAGTAATGCAAACTCATAATTTTTTTGGATAGGCCTGACTATTTCTAAACCTCTTATGAGTCTCAAGATGCGAGGTGAGGACACAGTTTCAATTTTGGGGAAAAACAAATGGAATGTTTAGGAATGGAATTCGAGTAAACGTAACTCAAAGAAAATTTTTTACTTACCCTGGAGCGTTCTAGAGTTCAAAGTGAGTTCCCACAGCGAGAAATATGACAAAGCAAGGAAATGGCAGAGATAATTGGGTCATTTGAAAAGAGCGGATGTAGTCAGGAAACCACGAGAGACAGTGGGGGACCTCGAAGATTTGTGCAATTTGTGCGCATTGGCTAAGATCACAAAGACTCCAAAACCAAGATTGAAAAATACCCAAGTGGAGGAGAAACTGGAGAGGGTGATGGGACTATTCCGAGTAAAATTACTGTCAGGGTTCCAGTTGTGCATTGTGTTTGTAGATCAGTAAACCTTGTTTGTGTTTCTGGATTTGCGTAAGAAAAAACTTGAAGCACTGGCGAGCCTGAAAAAATTTGTTCTCAGTTTGAGAACGCCAAACAACCCGATTAAAGACAATGCGATGGAATTTTCCTCAGACCATTTCAAAACATACTGTTTAGACGTAGATATTTTACAGGAGAAGACGATACCAGACGAAACAAATCACTACGGGTTAGCTGAGTGGTGCAAGAGGACATCGCTGGAGATGTCAAGGTGTTTCCTCGTTGATTCAGGACTTCAGAGATGGCACGACGCAGAGATCGTGGTTACTCAAAATAGGAAACTGAGATGAGATCTCAACTACTCAGAGTCACTGAAAGAGAGTGTCGCAGAAGATTTCCCACAGTCTGAGAAAACACGATGTACTGGAGCAAGCTGTCAAAGTGGAGCCTAGTCGAGGAACACAATCATTGAATGCTTCGCAACTTTTTGGTAGAAGTCAAACCCCATCTTGCTCTGATTGAGGGTGACTATGATCGCAAAACCGTCTACAAAGCCAACAGGGTAAAGATTCCGACAAATGACACCAAGAAAGGGTGGACAACTGTCAAGGCAATCCAAGCGAACTTGACTCAAACATAGTGAGATCATCCCGAGACATAGACTTCATGACGGACAAATGAATCAACAAATTGAAAGTGGGACCCAGTAACAAATCGACAAATACAAAGCACGTATTTGGCAACGGGCCTCCAACAAGTGGAAGGATTGGATGACTTTGAGACTTTTGCACCTACCTGTAGGGCACATACGGTCACAATTGTACCCCAAAAAATGGCAAAGCAGGGCCATGTGATCCTCCAGTTTGATGTCAAGAAGGCTTTTTTGCACTCAACAAAAGAAGAAGAAGTGTATCTGAATCAACCAGCCGAGT